>NW_021130379.1:0-455615 GCF_004193835.3 Ostrinia furnacalis | reverse complement strand
GGCGTTTCTTCTCAGCACTTGCCATATGTTTGTCTCGAAGCGCTGGTAGGGCCCAAAAGATAAGGAGACATGTAAAGTGCCCCATAAGGGCTACCTTTTTCTTTTTTTATTATTTTCTATTGACGTTCATAAGTGCCACTTGTGGTCTAAACTGAATAAATATTTTTGATTTTGATTTTGATTTTGATTCTATCTTATCCTTCAGGCTTCAGAAACGTGTCAAAAGCAAACAAATATGATCGTATTTTTGGCTTGCAACACACATTATGGCAATCTTGATGTTCCTACTAAGGCAGTCTTACTGGCACTGGCCAGTCGTCATCATGATGTTATCATCATCGCAAGGATATTTGGCCTCTACAGCAAGAGCAGAACCTTCCCTAATTTACCAGAAGCAAATTGAAGATTTAGCCTACACTCCTTACGGTAGCCAGACTGGTTGAGGATGTCTGATATGTCACATAAAAAGTCCTCTTACGATATTCTCAGAAATAAAAATGGTGTAGAAAATGGTGAAGGTTCTTACTTGTAATAAGCATACTGGAGCGCGAGCTGGATGTAGACGTCGGGGCTGGCGCGGCAAGACTTCATGAACTCGCGCCCGTAGCCTGTGTAGGTGTAAACTTTGTGGTCCAGGTCGCCTATGGCTCTGAAACATGACAATGTTTTTGCAGTTACAAGAACACAAACACGTTTACATGACGATTTATACAAGCAGGAACGTCTGAAGAAAGGAATTGTAGAATTTGGTAAAAAAGTGACCCTCTTAATTAGAACAGTAATTTCGCAAGTTTGCGCATGAATTCACTGAAACGAAGATGGGACTTGCAGACCAGATGTCAACAGGTCTTTATTTCGACTTTGATTTTGCGACGCCCTTTAGTCTAAAACGTACCGGTCCAATCCAAATCCCTGGCAGCAGTCTCAATAGTCCTCTGCACATCTGGCGTTACATTCCAGCGCACAGCCACTGGCGCAAGCCGGTGGAGGGGCGGATACTATAGTCAGGACAGTAATGCGAAACTTTGTGGTAGCCTCGAATGAAACTTGATCGAAGCTTCCAACGGTCAATAGGTCCGATGCTTCGATGGTTCCTTAATCTATAACGTACCGGTCCAAATCCCTGGCAGCTGTCTCGATGGTCCTCTGCACATCTGGCGTTATATTCCAGCGCATAGCTACCGGTGCGGGCAGCAGGGCGGGGGGCGGGGCTGGTCGATCGGCCACCTCGGCTCGAGCTAGGGCGCGCTCGGCCAGGCGGACAACCGCCACGCCTTCAGCGGCGCTATGCTCGTAGCACATGCCCACCATACCGTCTGAGGAGATGATGAGCTGGGGGCAGGGAAATTAGCATCCCAACTAATATTATAAATGCGAAAGTAACTCTGTCTGTCTGTCTGTTACGCTTTCCCGCTTAAACCTCGCAACCGATTTTGATGAAATTTGGCATAGAGATAGTTTGAGTCCCGGGAAAGAACATAGGATAGTTTTTATCCCGGTTTTTGAAACAGGGACGCGCGCGATAAAGTTTTTCTGTGACAGACAAAATTCCACGCGGGCGAAGCCGCGGGCGGAAAGCTAGTAAACAATATGGTAGTGCAAGTGCAGGTTACGAAAATTTTATATTTCAAGTATAAATTTTGTCTTCTCAGACTCCTCGTTTTCGACAGGTTTAAGTGCTGATGCTTTGACACCCATTTCAGCCGAAGGCGTAAGTGTATCAGGGCGAAATGACCACTGCCTAATTAGATCAAAACGTTAAGCCCTCCTGAGACGGATCTAAGAAGTACAGCATTGCGACAGTTAATGCAAGAATTGACCAGTGACCAGCTCACCACGCCACACCTAACTGGGTTACGTTACGAGTTATAAAGTTACTTTTTACTAAACTATGAGTTGCTAAAGCCTGGTCCGTGAACACGTAGAATCCCGTCCAATGACCCCACGTAATTATGTTGCTGTCGCACTCGCACACTTACTGCGGGCGCACGTCGCATAGTCGCGACAGCAATATAATTACGCGCGAGCGATAAGGATGGGGTAGCTTGGGGTCATTGGACGGGATTCTACGTGCTCACGGACCAGGCTTTAGAAGTTACAAATTGTCATGTTAACTATTATGCTTGTAAATTTCTGTTTACCTGCACGGTCTTGTCGAACCAGCGGTTAGCGGAGTGGTGCCTGGTGCCTGCGCCGTGCATGGCGCGCAGCATTGCGTTGGTGTCCGCGTCCAGATCAGGCCGGTCGCCGCCGCCCTCGTCAAGGCACACGATGCACAGGGCTCGAGAGATCAGCTCCAGGTTGGTGCGGTTGTTCTCATCTGTAAAAAAATGTGTATCAATCGCACAGCTTCTGATAGAATCTTAACAGGGACAGCGAGGAGAAGAGCACATCTTAAGCTGGAGAATGGAAAGAATTCGAGTTTAGGCGATTAGCTTTGGATTGTTAATTTAATTCAATATACCCTTATCACTGACTGCCAATTAAATAGTCCAATTCAATAATTTTTCATCGAAATCTGTTACCAAGACAGCAGGAGTACAGACTCCTTGCAGCTTGGTGTAACTTGGTATTTCAGGTTCACGGCGCAATTTACGGGGCTGTTAGGCTTACGTAGATGAACTGTCAAACATACCCATTGAAGACTTTGAAGGCCAATTAGTTAAAATCTTCTGAATAATTTAACTTGGGACTCACAAAGAGATGATCTTGACCAAAAATAAGGTTATCCGTACCTCTAATCAGGTGCTCTCTGGCTTTAGCCCACTTGTCTCGGTCCATAGACGTCAGCAGGCCAACACGGGGAGCAAGGGGTGCTCCGGCCGCGTCCACCATGGCATGCAGTAGCTGAGCCTGCATCTCGCCTGGGGTCAGACGCCCGCGGTCCGCAGCTTTCACCGGGATCGGGTAGAACTGAGGAAAATGTGGTTGAATTAGGTCATCAGTTGGCCAGACATATTCTAGAGATGTATTTTTGAAGCATCTGTATTTGCCGTCGCACAATATTCATAAACGAAACGGTTTTTTATCAATATTTTGATGTTCAGAGGCTATGCATTATTTAGAAAATTAATTGAAAGATTTTTTTAAAAAGTTTATAAATGGATCATACGCCTTCCAAAGAGATTTGCCTATTTCTTACAGTGTCATTTGCTGCAACATAATTAACTTAGTTTACAAACTTACATCTAAACTGTTGAAAGACGCATTTAAGTAACCTAAAGGCATATTCAAATTTACTGTAGTTTGCTTTAGTTTTCTAATTACATTCGTGGGACCGCAATGTCTCAAACTTCGTCTAAGAGCCAAGTTAAGAGATAAAGTGCGCCGTAAGTGCCGACTGGGTTACTCGGGCCTAACTTAATAAGCCGGGACATTGTCGAGCGCAAGTTGAATACTGATTGAAAGTGCTGAAAATACTTTATCTTTGTTCGGGACTAAATTCATTGTCGTCGCCCTCTAGCTACTTAAGTTTCGCTCGGATTATAGACTTAAGGCTGAATCGTTGACATGGAGATCAATCCTACCTTTTTATTGATATTCATGAAAAGTGAAGGTTAAGGAAGCATCTGGATGCAGGCAGCTCAGGGCTAGTCGTTGCGGAAAATTTTGTGGCTTTTGTCAAGCAGAAGAAGTCCTTTTACTGAAATGTGTTTTTGTGAATCTTAGTTCCTGCAAGCCACGACACGACGACCAGTTCCTCCTGCTCGTTCTTCCACCTGGCGGAGAGTTCAAATCGCAGGATTCTGCACTCCCAGTAATTACTAACTAAACTAGAACTGCTCCATGCACAGCGGAGGAGCTAGTGGGTAACCAGGGCCTCACCCTGCCCGAAGGCCAGGACCAAAAACCTGACTATGCTCTCGGTAAGTCATATGAGACATGAACGCAGAACATACTATCGGCGGATGCCTCAAGCATTCGTCTGCGTTCCCTATACTCTGCATTTGGCACGTTTAGTGCGGAACCAAATAAGGCGCGTCATGTCGCCTTCAGAGACACCCTCGTATTTGGTGGCTGAGTCCTACAGATTAATTTCTATCTTACTATCTTTGATCTCTCTCTCTTCTTCGTCGCTACACTCTTGCCAGAGTGGTCGTGGTCGTCACACCAGGTCCGGTGGCAAGCCTCATAATCCGTCGCCATTCCTCCCGCACTGCAGCCTTTCTTGTGCACTCGTGGAGTGGACCGTTGAGTGCGGTTTTGACCTGGTTAGTCCAGCGCATGGGCGACCTGCCGCGCGCTCTTGTACCCTCAACCTTCCTCTACACCTACTATCTTTGACATATGGCCTTAACTCACGTAGTTCCTGCAGGCCACGATGACCAGCTCCTCCTGTTCCCCCTCGCCCCTGGCGGGCAGCTCAAGCCGGTCACAGCCGACCTCCGCGACCCTGCACACTCCCAGCAACCGGTACAACTGCTCCATGCACAGCGGAGGCAGCCTACAGATTAATTTCTACCTTACAATCTTTGATATATGGCCCTAACTTACATAGTTCCTGCAGGCCACGATGACCAGCTCCTCCTGTTCCCCCTCGCCCCTGGCGGGCAGCTCAAGCCGGTCACAGCCGACCTCCGCGACCCTGCACACTCCCAGCAACCGGTACAACTGCTCCATGCACAGCGGAGGCAGCCTACAGATTAATTTCTACCTTACAATCTTTGATATATGGCCCTAACTTACATAGTTCCTGCAGGCCACGATGACCAGCTCCTCCTGTTCCCCCTCGCCCCTGGCGGGCAGCTCAAGCCGGTCACAGCCGACCTCCGCGACCCTGCACACTCCCAGCAACCGGTACAACTGCTCCATGCACAGCGGAGGCAGCCTACAGATTAATTTCTACCTTACAATCTTTGATATATGGCCCTAACTTACATAGTTCCTGCAGGCCACGATGACCAGCTCCTCCTGTTCCCCCTCCCCCCGGGCGGGCAGCTCGAGCAGATCACAGCCGTCCTCCGGGATCCTGCACCCCCAGTAGTTACTAGAACTGCTCCATGCTCAGCGAGGGTAGCTGGTGGGTAACCTGGGCCTCACCGTGCCCGAAGGCCAAGACCAAAAACCTGACCATGGTCTCGGTTAGCCATACGAGACATGAACGCAGGACATACTATCGGCGGTTGCCTCAAGCATTCGTCTGCGTTCCCTATACTCTGCATTTGGCACGTTTAGTGCGGAACCAAATAAGGCGTCATGTCGCCTTCAGAGACACCCTCGTATTTAGTTGCCGAGTCCTACAGATTAATTTCTACCTTACTATCTTTGATCTCTCTCTCTTCTTCGTCGCTACACTCTTGCCAGAGTGGTCGTGCTCGTCACACCAGGTCCAGTGGCAAGCCTCACAATCCGTCGCCATTCCTCCCGCACTGCAGCCTTTCTTGTGCACTCGTGGAGTGGACCGTTGAGTGCGGTTTTGACCTGGTTAGTCCAGCGCATGGGCGACCTGCCGCGCGCTCTTGTGCCCTCAACCTTCCCCTACACCTACTATCTTTGATATTATAGGGTCTTAATAACTCACATAGTTCCTGCAGGCCACGATGACCAGCTCCTCCTGCTCGCCCTCTCCCCTGGTGGGTAGCTCGAGCAGATCGCGGGATTTTGCACCACCCTTAGTCACTAGAACTGCTCCATGCACAGCAGGCAGCTAGTGGGTTACGAGGGGCTCACCCTGCCCGAACGCCGGGACCAAAAACCTGACTATGCTCTCGGTAAGCCATATGAGACATGAACGCAGGATATACCATCGGCGGTTGCCTCAAGCATTCGTCCACGTTCCCTATACTCGTACTCGGCATTTGGCACGCTTAAGGCTAATCGCGTGTGATCGCGTTTGATCGCGTTGGTTTGACTGAATCTTTAGTGCGGAGCTCCATCCAAACAAGCCGTCATGTCGCTTTCAGTCTCCAGCGAGAAGCACGCTGAACACGTGCCAGACATCCTCGTATCTGGTGGCCGAGTCCTACAGATTAATTTCTACCTTACTATCTTTGACATATGATCTTAACTCACGTAGTTCCTGCAGGCCACGATGACCTGTTCCCCCTCCCCCCAGGCGGTCACAGCCGTCCTCCGGGATCCTGCACCCCCAGTAGTCACTAGAACTGCTCCATGCACAGCGGGGCAGCTAGTGGGTTACGTGGGGCTCACCCTGCCCGAAAATCAGGACCAAAAACGTGACTGTGCTCTCGGTAAGCCATATGATATGAGACATGAACGCAGGACATACCATCGGCGGTTGCATCAAGCATTCATCCGCGTTTCCTATACTCGGCATTTGGCACGTTTAGTGCGGAGCACCGACCAAACAAGGCGTCATGTTGCCTTCAGTCTCCAGCGAGCAGCACGGACACCCTCGTATCCGTGGCCGAGGTCTACAACCTAATTTCTACCTTACCATCTTTGATATATGGTCGTAACTCACATAGTTCCTGCAGGCCACGATGACCAGCTCCTCCTGTTCTCCCTCTCCCCTGGCGGGCAGCTCAAGCCGGTCGCGGCCCACCTCCGCGACCCTGCAGACTCCTAGCAACCGATAGAACTGCTCCATGCATAGCGGCTGGCCCTTCTCGCGGCTGGTGGCGCGCTCTTGCGGCAGTTCACCTCTGTACAGAGAAGTATATTGTGGTGATAAAAAGCATTAGCGAGTTCCTTGTTGCTGTTAAATTTTTTTATGCTAAATATGCTTGCGTTACGAGTGGGTTCATCACAATAGTTCAGCATCGGAGTTGGCACCAGCGTTTCTTGGGTCTCGAGTCAACCAGTCCGAACACCTTCACCGTTCGCCTATTTTCGCTTTTCAAAACTTGTTTAAAAGCGACAATAGCCGAATTTATTTCTAACTAGCTGTGCCCGCGACTTCGTCCGCGTGGAATAATGACTTTGGGTAGGCACTTTTAATAATTTAGTCTAATTATTTTACAAATAGCTTTTGCCCGCGACTTCGTCCGTGGAGAAGTCGAAAACGTTCTCATACGATTATTTTTAAATGTTTTAACGTTATTATCTAAATGTTTGAATACTTTTAAAATATAAAAATCAGGTTAAATAAACATGAAAATATTTTTTTCTTATATTTTATGAATATGCAGCTCGGCCTTTGATCCGGTGAAAGTTACTCGGTGGTATTATTTTTTTACAACGAAATCGAAAACTACACCTACCGCAGTATTATTGGTAAACTTTTTTTTATATTTTCCTACGGGTGCTAGAATCACCAAGCTTCCAGCATGCCACTGGCCGTGGGAGAAGGAGCTTTTCCTCAAGACTACTCCCACTACCTCAAGGGCCTCCGCCAAAACTCTCGCGCGAAAATGAGTTTATGTATACAGCGCAAGCAGGTGCCCGCGGCATGACTTTCATGCATTACTATGCATTGTTGGGCGAGCGCACGCAGCGGGCACCCACTCCGAGGTTAAGTGGAGGCCCCTAGAGTATGGTAGTCGTTAACATGACGTCATGATTGTAAAAAAATGCACTAATGAGTAATTAATATCAACTTTGAAGCAAATCACCACTAAAATAACTTTCTACCCCTTTTTAACATAGTTAGGGGGTGCATTTCACTAAAATACGAAACACGTCTTCCATTAATTCTGTTATAGAATGCTTATGCAAAATTTTAAGTAGATTGGACGAAGGAATCTCGTTATTTCATACAAACTTTGCCCCTCCTTTTTACCTCCTTAGGGGTAGAATTTTGGAAAATCCTTTCTTATCAGATGCTTACGTCATACAAAGAACACACCGTCCAAGTTTCAGGTCTTTACGATCAGCGGTTTAAGGCTGTGCATTGATCCATCAGTAGCGCGCGTAGTACTTGATCATTATTTTGCTGCGATGTGATTTTAAAACTGCGATATCTCCTAAGATATTTATTGAAATCGAATGGTGTAAAGGGCAAGAATATTTAAAATTAAATACTTGTGGTGAATAATTTATTTATTTGGATAAGGATTAATATCATGTTCATAAAAACACCTTCGCAAATAATGCATTATTTTAAAACAAATTTTTTTTGCATAAAAATGGTTACTATGAGCCAACCTTAAAAGATAGACATATGCTACTGCGGACTTTTTTAAAGAACTTTTAAAGGGGAATAATCCTGTCATACGTGATTTTTGCGACACTTTAACCGTTTACGCAGCGTCAGCTCCCAAAAGGAAAAAATTCACTGATTTGAAATATTCTTGATTGGTGCTCCGCTCCTATTGGTCTTAGCGTGATGATAAATAGCCTAAAGCCTTCAGGAACTAACGGGCTATCCAACACAAAAATAATTTTTCAAATCGGTCCAGTAGTTCCTGAGATTAGCGCGTTCAACCAAACAAACAAACAAACAAACAAACAAACAAACTCTTCAGCTTTATAATATTAGTATAGATTGTGAGCAATATTTATTTAGACGTTGGTAAAAGCAAAATAACATTTAAAAGGTCACAGCATTAATTAAAAACTCACAAAAGCTTTCTTCAGCAGGTAATTAGCTCGAATAAAAAAGCGAAGGCGCTATGCTAATAAGACGTCTGGTGTCGACGACCAAGTGACCGCGACACGCGACCACGACACGACACGACCCGGCACATAAAACGTAGATATCTTCATATTAAACAAAATTAAAGTCTGTTGCACTGTCGATTGCACGAAATATGATAGACGACAAAGATCTGTTTTAATTTTGATTGCATAATTTGTTCCTTTTTCCCTAATCTTAATTTAACTATAATTGAAAACCGAATAAAATGTATGCAAGAAACTAAAAATGCTTGAAACGGAACGGTTTATAAAAAACTTGTAAAAATGGGGTAGTTACGAAAAAATTTTTTTACGACTGCGCCATGTAACTGAGACGTTCTATCATACTGCTCAGTGTTCAAGTTTTTGTTCTTAATCCCTATTCAACCTGCTAAAACAATGAAGACTGTAAATTACAAAATCACATCATTTTGCGGTTCATCGGTATGTACACTTCCTACTACATTTCTAGCGATAAAAATGTTGAAATCTTACGCAATATTTTCTTCAAATAGTAGCTACGTTGAATGAGCTTGATTGTACAAACAATATTAAGTAATGAATTCTCCGTCTCGAGTCCCTCGCTGAGCGGCTGGCTTTACTTGTGTCTGTTACTTAGCTAATTGCGACCATTCATTACGTGTTTAGTAGGTACCTGCTAGAAATATTTCTGTATTTTAATATGATGCTTGTAAAATTTTGGCTTTCTTGTATTTTGTAAAATGAAAATGTGTGCGTTTGGTAGAACTTTTGCATTAACATTTGGTTAACGTGACGATCATAGGCCGGAAGACGTAGCGTGGGCAGGCCTCCCACTAGGTGGACCGACGATCTGGTGAAGGTCGCGGGAAGAACCTGGATGCGGGTAGCACACGATTGTTCGTTATGGAAATCCTTAGGGGAGGCCTTTGTCCAGTACTGGACCTCATTTGGCTGAAACAAACATTTGGTTGGGTTATCTATTTATAAATAGTGTTTAACTTTATATTGCGATCGCATAAGACAGCAATATGAGGTAGATTAAAATAATTTTACATCATTGTCCTATTCGCTTACTTATGACCTAAATAATTTTAGTGTGTGACGGTGATTATGGGGTAGAAGAATTGAGAGATTGTTAGTTATATTTCACTTGCCACTAATCGCGAATATCATTGTATTGTGTGACAGTGCTCGGCGAAATTACTTGATTCTTTTTCACATACGATCAGTCACGAGGGACCCAGTGACGACACATTTATTGCAGTAATGTGTTTGCGAAATATTTTTGTGGGGTAGAATTAGATGATTCTACCGCACGTATTATTGTTCGGTTAGTAGACTCAGTGGCGAGTAGTATGTGACGGTGCTTGGCTTGCTTGGCGAAATATCATTGTGGGGTAGAATAATAAATTATTGAATGATTCTACCTCAAACATTGCTCGCTTTTCCAACTACTAGATTAGCAGGAACACTGTCAGTTTAGTGTAAGTTTTTATGCGGGGAAAAATTTTACTATAATTTACTTACAACATAGTGCTTGCATATAAATGTCTACCTATGTAGATAGGTCAGTAGGGAAACAGTGTAGTGTGAGTGTGACGGTGCGTAGCGAAATATCAATATGGGGTAGAATTGACGATTCTACCTCGCTAAAATTTGATCGAATATTGGTAATGTTTTCTTACTATCTAAATATAGTGTTGTGTTGATTCCCTTGATAACTTATTTAAATACTTAATGCAATGCGAAAGTGTATTTCAGTAGATCATACCTATTAGTTTTATTGTTTTTACGGTGTGAAACAACTTCAAAGCGAATTTTCTCATTTATCTTTAAAGAATTCGAGTTCAGAGTCGCAACTCTAACTGCTAGACTTCCCAGCACCAGTGGCGGATTTACCAATAGGCCAAGTAGGCCAGTGCCTAGGGCGGCAGATTTAGAGGGGCGGCAAAANCCAAGCCTTGGTCTTTCTGTTTACCTTTAAGTAGTTCTTAGCTAATTATACTGGATATAGCACTTCGCATGGCTCTGTGCACACAGGTGACAAATTGTTCAGGTGAGAGAAGCTTTTATTGCTTAAAACGGGTTAAAAACTATCTAAGATCTACTTTAAGTCAAGAAAAGCTTAATGCTTTATCTCTTTTGTGCATAGAGTCAGAACTTATAAAAAAGATTTCATACGACGATATAATTAATGACTTTGCAAATTTAAAATCTCGCAAGAAAATGTAAAACTTATTTGATCTCATTGTCTGTCACCAATAACTGGATGTTAACATGTTATATTTCAATAGAAATTGTCTGTATTTGTTTTAAACTGCTATGTGCAATAAAAAATATTTAACAAAAACAATGTTTACTGACCCCACATTATTTTGTCTGTGTTCATATAGTGTAGGTATTTTTAAGTCATGCCTTTCCCCACCTTATGATTAGTACATGCTGCTGTTTTTAGGTCAACATTAAACTCTTCAGTACATAGCGGGTTGCAATAATAATCTAGTAACTGACAGAAATATCATTAAGTTCACAATCATACTAATAACGGGACTAAACTAACGTATTAAATTTCAAAAGTCAGTAGGGGCGGCAAAAATTGAATGGCCTACTAGCGGCAAATTTGTAAATCCGCCACTGCCCAGCACAACAAGTTACAATACGTGACAATCTTTTTGTTTGTTGTTGATCAAATAAATAAATAAAAATAAATTTTATGATTTTGAAGTCGATTCTTTTTTGCGTTTTTTGTATATTTTATCAAAACTGACACATTTGTAACTATAATAGTCTAGCATTTTCTTCAAAAGCAACCCACCGATCCAGCATCTCCTTGTAATCCAGCAGGTCGTCAATGAACAGGGCGGCCAGGTCAGCCACCTCATCCAGTCTTCCGAAGCGCCGCCGCGGGAAAACCATGCCCGGGCTCGAGTTAATGGGAAGAGGCAGGCGCACCTTCATGTACATGTCGTCCAGCCACCATTCTGTCACCTGGAGGAAGAGCAGAGGTAAGTGATTGAACTTTTTAGTGTACAATATTTATTTTTAACACGCTTTTATTAGGTCGTCGTATATAACTATGTAATGGAATCTAAGACCCTGAATTACATGCACTTCTGATTCTTGTATCATCATGAAACTTGGCAATTATATGAAGGTTAGATGACAATACAATATTGTGGTACCATCGAGCTGGTCTGATGATGGAGTTGAGAGGTGTACATAGGAACTCCTAAAAGAAACGATGGAAATTCATCGAGTTTTTCGGACTTTTAGTGCAGTAATTAAAAGCGTGTTTTTAGTTTTTTAAACTATTAATATTTAATTATACTACCTTGTGTGAGAAACTGGAGTCTGAGATAGGTTTCCTTAAAAACCAATACTACACCGAACTACTACTACTATTAAGCCTTCGGTTCTGAAATCTAATTGGTTATTTAAACACATCGCATAACAAAATATGCAGTGCTCTTTTAAAAAGTATAAGATGACACAGTACTTGATGTGCCAGTCTGTACACTTCCCACACAAAGCTTTTGTTTTGATATACGGGACTATTTCCACCTCTCGTTCCCACCGCTGCAACTCCTGTGTAGACAGGATACAGCTTGACCGCCAATAAAAACCCAATCAAAGAAGGTCAACTTTGTCCCGGTTTATTTTGATATAATAATTCATTTATTCATTGCATCATGTAGTACAACAGTAAGTACCATTGGAAACATTCGTGAAATAACTATTTCATTGGCATAAATCTATAGGAACAGAATATAACAACTGAACCTTTAACATCAAGCAATAGATGGGTTAACCTACCATATTCGATGTTTACGGAAAAACTAGCCATTAAAGTTTAGTAGAAAAGATTCAGTAAGAAAATATATTTATTTTGGATGTAAAAAAAACTCAATAATGATTTTGTATGAAATATTTTACTGGAACTACTATTTACAAAATTAATACATACGAGTAAGTACTTTAATATTACTACTACAATAGAACATCACTTCTTTCTGCGGCGGCTCCAATACGCTAAAAATAACGATTGTACGGCACAGTTGGGCTTAAAAAGAAGATGGTTCTTCTTGGTCTAGTCCTTCTCGGTCTTTTGGTCGTCGTCGTTTTCACTTCTTCGGGAATCCAGAAATTTCTTTTTAACGGCAACAGTAGCTGCTGAGGCATTTCGTCATCCTCACCATCATCATCATCACCAAGACCGTCCAAGTCATCTAAAGGAGAGTCCAAAAAGAAATCGCGTTGTGTTGTTGATTTGACAAAGTCCGTGTTAATTAGATAATTGCGTATTGAATCTACTCTATCCCTCAAAACTTTGGGCTTAGTTGAAGGCTCCAAAACAAAAGGCCTCGCTAGAACGTTATATTTAGGCGCTGTCGGTTGTTTTTTCTTCAAAACTTTTTGAATATAATTGTCTCTCCACGAAAAGGCACGGCGTTGGTTTTGGTATTCGTCTCTAAAGAAATTGTCTTTGTTTTGGTATATTAGTGGCTTCGGTCTGAGATTCGTCCGTTCTTGTTCAAATTTCGGTCGTAAAACTACTTGTCTTGGCACACTCGTGGGCTTGTATACCCTCATGTTCATAGTGTCTGGGCGAAACTTGCGGGCTGCGTTTACATTCGTTTGCGTCATAAATCGTCGTTGCGAAAAAAAGTCACCTGTATTCATCGTCATAATCTCTTTATTTTTGCCGGCCAAATGAATTCTCCTCATGATCTTCCTTTGAGTCTTTGGTGAAACTATTTTTATAGGGTACAAGTTCGTTTTAACGAAAGGATCTAGTAGTTTGACCTTAGTTATATTTGGATTGAGAGATACGAAGTTCTTAGTAAGTATTTTGTTTCGCCGGACTTTAACTTTTACAGGTGGATTGATGCTTGAGGTTGGCGTTAACTCTTCAGAGCAGTTGGAAGCTTTTACTAATTCTATAAAACTTTTCAAACTTGGATCGACGTGATGACTTAAGTTTCTAAGCAATTCACAAGCTGGGGTATTCTTAATCTTTATACCGACTTGAGATCCTTTGATAGTTGTGTATTTAGATTTTGGTAAATTCTCTTTGAATAGTTTTATTCTTGCTTCTAAACTTACAGTGTTATCTAAATCTTCTGTCGTTGGCTTGTAAGTATTGTATTTAATTGTTTTTGTGGTTTGAGCACTTGAAGTAACTGCCTGTATCATATGCGTGGTGATTGGTTTATAACTTGTAGCATGCCTAGCGGAATTATTGACTGGCATATTATTATTATCGTATTTTCTAAACAAGTAGGTTCTTCGGTTTAATGGGCTAGGTTTGTCTGTGGCGGTAACAATGCGTGATTTCAATATGGGAGCTATTTTACTTGGGTACGAAAGTGTATACTGTGGATAATTCAATGTTGTATGAACTTTTTTGGGCATAACATTCATATGATCACCAGAAATGTTATAATTCTTTGTCAGTGCTTTTAAATCTTTCAATTCTAAAGAATGTGACACAAGATTTTTATCTGTATCATTGCTTAATTGAATGATACTGTTGTTATAATTAAAAAATAGTTTGCCAATTACGTCATGTTTTGGATTTTCTATTTTTGGACTGTTCTTTTTTGTTATCCTTATTATATTTTCAACACCAGAACCATTGATCATTTTATCTTGGTCTGTATTATTTTGTTTGTCTGGTGAAATTCTGTCTCTGCTACTCTGATTTAATTTCTTCAACATATTTTTTAGTATAGATGATAAAGTGCTATTAGATGAGCTTCCTAATGCCTTAAACTTAGTTAATCTAGCATTATTATTATCATTCTGTTTGATCTCAGCACTTTTAAAGTTCTGTGGTAATTTGTACGTAAATCTTCTAGTCATGTTCATTATTGTGGATACATTAGACACGTTATTTGCCTTAAACGTTTTTTCAGAACTTGTTCTGATGTCTAGAACCGAAGTAGTTGACCATTTGTTGTCTGTATGACGTGACATACATACTGTCATATTTTCGCCTTCAGTTTCAGTAACGGTAGTTAGCTCTGATGTTTGGATAAATATATCAGAATACTTAGTTAAATCTTTATCAATCGTGTTTGTTGCGTGATCAGTCTCTGGAAATAGTAACTTGACACTGTCTATTTGAACAGTATTTAGAGGCTTTTTTTGTTTGCCTATTAAAGATTTATTTTTAATGCGTACTGTTATATTAGGATACAGGATTTCCGAAGTAACAAGCCTTCCAGGTACGCCTGATCGATTAGTTTGAGGCAAGTTTAGTGTAGCTTCATCTGAACTTAAAGACGGTGTAGCATCATCATGTTTTAATGTACTTGTTGATGCAGATCTGACAGTAAAATGTTCAGTGGTGGTTTCTGCTAATGTCATATCAATTTCTGTCTTTGTGTTTTCTACATAGAGAAAGCTGTTTGACTGTACATTACCCAGTCCGGTAAATGCATACGGTGTTGCTCTAACTTGGGTATCCTTTGATATTTCTTCGACCAACTGCATTGGTTTAGTTGATATAGGAGTTATACTTTGGGTGTCATCATTTATTGTACTATAATTGCCCAATGTAGTTGGTAAACTTGACGGACTATAATTTTCAGGCAAATCACCCAGTCCGGTAATTGCATACGGTGTTGCTGTAACTTGGGTGTCTTGTGATATTTCTTCAACCAACTGCATTGGTTTAGATGTTAAAGGAGTCATACTTTGGGTGTCATCATTTATTGTACTATAATTGTCCAATGTAGTTGGTAAACTTGACGGACTATAATTTTCAGGCAAATCACCCAGTCCGGTAATTGCATACGGTGTTGCTGTAAATTGGATTTCTTGTGATTTTTCTTCGACCAACTGCTTCTGTTTAGATGATATAGGAGTTATACTTTGACTTTGGGTGACATCATTTATTGTGCTATAATTGCCAAATGTAGTTTGTAAACTTGACGGACTATAATGTTCAGTTTGCAAGTTGTTGAATTCTTGTGGTCCATGTAACATTTTTCCAATTGCACTTGTAAAATTGACATTGTTACTTGTAGTAAAGTCAGTGTTGTCTTTGTGTGTAAATTGGTCATTTAATTTTTTCAATGTAGAAGATTCTTTTTTAACAAAACCCACACCTGAGGTAGTAGAATATATAGCTGACGTTTCTTGTTCATTTCGCATTTGTGATGGTTTAAATGTATCGTCTGTTATAGTATTAAGACTCTCAAGTGCGCTGTTAGTGTTTGTTGATAAATCTGGGAATTCCCTATTTTCATGTAACATCACTGAAAGACTGTCAGAAGATGTTTGTTTTAGTGTGCTAGTTTCTATAAGTAATTTACGGTCACTTTCCTGTAAACTTAAAATTTTGTCATAATTTTCGATATCTAAGGACGTTAAGCTTTCTTTTTCTCCTTCATTTTTAAATGTCTCTTTACTTGATTTATTTTGAAAGCTATTAGTAATTATTTGGTTAGTATAAGTAAGATTTTCTGATAAATTATCGATGTCATGCGCCTTAATCGTATCATGTAAGCTCTTGTCGACTGTCCAAGAAAAATCTGTAACGGAGAATAAGTTTGATTTTGATCCGATTTGTTCGTCTAG
Organism: Ostrinia furnacalis; assembly: GCF_004193835.3. Lineage (NCBI taxonomy): Eukaryota > Metazoa > Arthropoda > Insecta > Lepidoptera > Crambidae > Ostrinia > Ostrinia furnacalis. The sequence goes on along the minus strand of NW_021130379.1, from coordinate 439,532 downwards.
AGTTTTTGATGAGGTTTTATTGAAATCTTTTGAAAATGTGATATTTTTATTATTATTTTCCTCGTTCATATTCATCAAACTTGGCTTTATTGATGCTGTTGTCACCATATTAGGTTTTTGTACTTTTGTTATACTTTTTAAATTCAAATTATTACTATCAGCAGAATCTGTATTACTAAAGATGCTGCTGATATTAGAGCCATCATTACTTTGTGGCAATGTGAATCCTTTATTGCTTTTTGAAATAACTACAGTTTGCCTAACATTTGTATTTTCATCTTTCGATCCATGACTGCTCTTCACGTTTTCTTTTGTAGATAATGTAGTAAACATTTTGAAGAAAGTTTGTTCATTTAATACCGGGGATTTGTACATAACTTCAGTAGTCATTGTTTGTTTATTTTCCTTAGATAGTATGTTGTCATCTTCTTTCAATCTTTTATTATTTTGTATATTTACAGAATATTCAGGAAGTAGACTCATGGTTGTATCTTTTCTTATGCTTGAGTTTTCACCGACATCAATACTTTTATCTGATGTGATTTCAGTAAATAATTTTGGTTCTTTTATAGTATGTAAAGATAACTTATCTGTCCCATCTATTGTGGCATCTGTAGTTGCAAAATATTTATCGTCGAATTGATTAATAGGCATTAAATTAGTAAATTTTTTGCCACTTTCGCGATGTTCATTATTTTTGTCTTTCAAATTAGATATTACTGTGTTTTCGGTGGTACTAATTACTTCATTCGCATTATTTTCTGTTGTCAAATTATTGTTTCCATCAGTTATGGTATCTTTGCCGAGCAGCTGTGGTTTGTATGTGGTCAAAATGATGGTTCCGTTGAATTTGTTAAGTAACTTAGTACTTACTATTGTTGTAAGTGCTTCAGTAGTCATGGGTTCTGTTTTAAACCTGTCAATTTTATTACTTTCTTTACGTTCTGTAGAACTTGTGGTTGCACTTACAGTTTCCAATATATTTTTGTCCGTATAAACATCTGAAAAATCATAATTTGATTGTGGCTTCATTACTTGATTAATGTTTTTAGATTCACTTTTAATGTCATTTAATTTATTAGTAGCAACAAAGTTGGTATTTTCAGTTAACCCAGATTTTGAAGTATTATCTACTGATGAAAATGTATAGGAAACATTTTCAAAGTTAATGTTTGCAACAGGTGTTCGTAATATATTTTGAATATTTTCTAATATATTATATTTAGTTGTGTTTTCAACTATAGTCAACTTATTATTCTGCGTATCATCGTCGTCTTCGTTAGTTGAATCGGTTAATTTATTAGTTATTGTAACAATATTTTCATATTCTTTCAATGAAGGAGTCATAGCTGATAATTCATTTCCAGGTTTATCTAAATGATTAAATTGTTGACTCGCCACCTCTGCTCGTTCAGTTGATGGCACCATTGAGAGTCCATTACCTTCAGTTAGTTGAACAATAACAGGATAAGAAACGGTTATTCCCACAGATTTTGTTGAAATTTCTTTTGAATAATTTCTTAACTCATCTGGTTGCGTTGTGATTAATGTGTGCCGTTCTTTTTCAGAAACAGTTTCAGTTAAAAATGTGGGTTTTATATACTCAGGTCTACCTATAGGTGTATATTCTGAAAAAGATGTCAAGTTTATTTTTGTAAACTTCTTTATTTGATTGCTACTGATACTTTGTTTCTGCGGAACTGTGTTCGCCTTAAAAGAACTGTCTTCAGTATCGTTTCGAAGTTCACCATAAAAGTGGAATGGCATAGTTGTATTGGGACTATCAGGAAAAAGTTTATCAAATCTTTCATTGTCATTTCCGTTAGAGTGATTTGAAGGGATACTCTTTGTTTGTATTATTGTGTTAACCTTCGACGCTATTTCAGCTATATTTTGCACTACTTCTGTAGTAAAACTATTATTTGAATATGTGGCAGTAGATAAGTCTTCTGAGTTTTTAACCGACTTCAACAAAAGGAGGAGGTTCTCAATTCGGTTGGTATTTTCTACAGCATCCTGAGATTGTTGTGATGTTGTGTCCATGGTCGACATTATCTCTTCATCGGTAAATGCTGTGCCGTAAACAATATTATCTTTGTCTATTTCTGTATCATTATCCTTAATATTGGTGATTACACTTGTAATTTTTTTATGATTTGACAAGGAAACTGTGGAATCAAAATCTAATGTCTTTTTTGATGCGCTATTTTCTAGTTCATTTGTTTCTTGACTTATTGTGCGCACTTTTAAGATTTCTGGTTTTTCCAAAGTCCATTTACTTTCATTGCTAAGCGATGTCATGTCTGTTGGTACAATTTGATTTTGAGACGATAATGATTGTACAATATCTAAGTACATTTCCGTATTTATAGTACTTTTTACTTTTATTTCTGGAACGGTAATAGTGTGTGCAGTTGTAGAAGATAACTCTTTTGGTATCGGTTCATCAATATTAGCCAATGAAATGCCAGGAGTAATTTTATTAGATAATGTATTTGACAAAACTGGAGTATTAGTCACAGTGGGAATCAAATTCGAAACTGCTAATGTTGGTCTGATAACATTCTGTGGTTCTGTAGCTGTCAAAGTCTGTGTAACTGCAGTAACAACTTCTTTATTGGTTTTGGTTTGAATGAAATTCACATTATTATATTCAACGAAAGAGGATGTATCCGTGTCTAGTACCTGTAGTTCTGTGTTTTTATCTAGTCCAACTTCATCGTACTCTTCAAGCTGCCTATAATGTTCTGGTACTGTCACCAAATTTTTGTCGTTACGTGTGTTTTCTCTGCTGACCAATCGCTTCATTTGTTGTTTTGTAGGAGAAATAACACTCGAATATATTTGGTTTAAATTGTTAGTTGTTATATTTGGCAAAATGTTATTTTGATGCCGTACCGTTATGTTTCTGTGATTTTCTCTTGAGGTTCCTGTTTTAGTTACGTACTCAAAACTAGATTTATTGTTATCTTTGAATTCAATGTCATTTACATATACTTTTGTCGATGGTATATCAGTTGCGTAACTTGGCAACGGAAAGAAAATAGTGTCTTTAACTCTTAAATTATTGCTTGGAGGATAAGCTTCATTCGTAATAACGATGTTATCGATCGTATTTTTAGCTGGTTTTGTAAATGAGTTCTTAGTCACGTAATTATCTTTATTGATATTAGTGATTATTTCATTAAGTTTTTGTATATTTGTGTATGTTTCAATGTTTGACGTTGTTGTTTTATCTCTAAAAGTATTTTCTTTGACATCATCTGTTTGACCTTTAAAACGATTAAAAGAATCTGCATTACTTACGTTGTGTAATTCATATCTATTGTAGCTTGTTTTTGTTTGATCAGTTATGTCTCTTTCTGTTGAAATAAGACTTATCGTTTCATCCAAATATGTCGTATCGATATTTCTATACGTAGTAATATTATAATTGATAGTTTGGTCTTTATTATCTGTAACAGCTGATTCATTCACCTTAGCACCCGTGTCAACATTATTTTGTAAATAATCTTGAGGTGGTGAAATATTCTTTTTTGAGTTTTCATTATTTAACCCATAAAAAATTAATGTATCCTTTGGCTGTTTTGTTTCATGTTCATTTTTCGTAATCATTTCTATCTCATGGTAAAGACTCTTATCGTTGGTTTCCTTATCGGCAAAAGTCTTTTCAAATGACAGTGGAGTTTGCGTTTCTAATATAACTCGATAGGCAGTGTTATTGTTATTTATTTTCGAGTTTTCAGGTAATGTAAATTTTATATAATTTTGTTCTATCTCAGCTTGATTGGTAGTCTTATTTTGCATTCTATCTCTGTTTGGAGCATCTAAATAAGTGATCGTTTGGGATGCTGGTTGAATGTCTTTCTCTAAATTCACCTTATTTACTTTAAAAAATGCGATTTCTTCTTTCCTTTTTGAAGAGGGTAAAGTATTTTTTTCATTTTTGTCCTCAAGATTATTTTGGCTTTCAAGTTTTGTTTCGATATTTACATTATGATTACTTTCTAAACTCGAAGGTAAATAAAAATCAGTACTTATTATTTGTTTCATATCGGCAGAAAAATAAGGACCTTTATATTTTTCTTGATTTTTTTTTGCAAAAATATTCTTCTCAGTTGTTTTGATATCATTCGCTGTCACAAAATTGGTTTTTTGATATACAACAGTATTAAATTCCTGTTGAATAGGCCTCTCTAACACAATATTATTATCTTTAGGTGTTAATGTGATTGGATTAATGTTGGGGTAGCTGCGTGTTTTAGTCATATCTTTTTTTGTTTGCTGTTTATCAGTAGCAAAGTAATTATCACTAGTTAAAGCATTAGTCGTTGTCAAAATCAGATTGTTATTTTTATTTAAAAAATAAGTAATTGGCATCCTAATTTCAGGTAATTGCTTGTTGGTTATTACTTTTGTAATAGGCTGATCGTTGCTGTATAATTTTTCTTTATTAACTTCAATTTCTCGTTGAATTGGCGTCGTAAATACGGCAATATTTTCAATAGCTGTTGTACTTAAGTTCGTATTATACCATACTGTAATTGAATTCAATAAATCTTGGAGGTTTTCTGTATTCGCTGCCGTTGAATGTGAACGTTGATCGTTTGTCTTAACAAAATCTTCAGGGGTATTATAAGTTGACATTAAAATCATATCTAAATCATATTTGATTGTACTGTTTTGTTCACTATTATTTCTAGTTTTCACCCACTTTTTATATTTAAATATTGGAGTTTGAAGTGACTGTTCTGTTGGTTTTCCTGTCATAACAAAATTAGTTAATTTATCTTTATTCTTTTGTTTTGCGGAAGTTTTTATTTCTTCATTTCTCCCAACCCAACTAGATTTGTTGTCTAAATTCTGAGTACCTTTCAATTTGATGCTTTTATCATAACTGTCTGAGCCAACAGGTGCGGTTAAGTCGAGTGGTTTTTGTTTGAGTAGATATTGATCAACATTCTGCTCGGGTGTTTTTTGCAACATAACATTTGTGGTCAAATCTGTGTTCTTTTTGTCTTCTTCTATTAGATATTCTTCATTTTCTCGTAATATGAACTGTTTATTGCTACTTGGTTTATTACTAGCTACATTAGTTTCGTATCTCTCATTGGTTACTTCTTGAAATGACGTGTCTTGCGTTGTTATTTTATTTTCTGTCGAAACTGCGAACGTTTTCGTTTCTTTTAGTGATGTTGTACTAGATATATCTCTTGCAACAGAATTGCTTATGTTTTGACGTGTTGTACTTTTATTACCTATTGGTTGAAGTAAATGAAAGGTTGTATATTTATTTATATTATTTTCTTTTTGCTTACTAGCATTTTTGATCTCAATAATCGCTGATACCGCGTGTACTGCATTATTTTCACTAGCAATTGGGGCATACATATTTACTTCCTCTTTGTTCTCATTTGTTTTATCTGCTATTAAATTACTATTCTGGTAAGAAGTTGTTTGAAAATTCTGAGTTGGTGGACTCAATTCGACGTTGTTTTCAAATGGAGATAAATTCTTATTTTTATCAAAATGTTCCCTAGCAATCTGCAAATCAGTGGAATATGGTTTTTCAGACTTGTGAAATATATTTTTATCCGATAATTTCGTAGTATCTTCCTGATTATTTGAATTTAATTTGTCAGAGTTTCTTTCATTGTCATCATTTAGACTAGGTGTGAATATAAGGCCACTTTTTTTTTCCTGAATTACTGGGTTTTTAACTTCCACAGTTTGCTTTGAACTGGTTTCTAAAAAGATTCTGGTATATTTTCTAGTCGATGAAGTAGAACTTTGTAAATCCTCAGTAAGTGTTATCTTGGGATTGGTATTTAATGTCGGTTGGGACGTCATCCCGATTTTGTTAATTTTGGTTATTTTGGCCGTCAATGGTGTATTAACACTTTGTAAAACATCATAATATGGAGTTGACGTCATGCTTGTTGTATTTTCTTCCGTTGATTCAAATAGTTTCGTTGTAGGATTTCTAACATAAATATCTTTCTTTAAAACATTTTCAACTATCGGTGACGTTGTAAAAGCATCATTATAATCAATAGTGTTCGTTTCGTAAACTTGTTCATTTCCAGCTGAAATGTCTAATATCCCACGTGAGAGTAAGTTATTAGTACTATCGATCATGTTAAGAGGCTTAGTGTAGTCATAATTGTGTGTAGTATTTTCTAAAGTTAATATTTTATTTTCGTGATAATAACTATCCGTAATGGTTTCTAGCTTATTATTAGTCGTTGCAGATACACTAGGTACATCTGACCGCTCATCTTGACGTTTTGAGTTTTTTGATAATAAATTATTATTTGACATCATCTGTGTTCCAGATTTGTTCAATGTTTTATCAAACGCAGCTGATAATTTCTTGTATTCTGAAGGTAAAAATGGATTAAGAAGCATCATGTTGTCTTTGATCTTTTGTTTATTTTCGTCAGTAATGCTTTCTTGTTTTATTTGTTCTGTGAGTTCTTGGTTGCGAATAGTGGAATAAGTATTTATTTCACCAATACCTGAAGTGGTAATTTTATTTTGTTTTACATTTTCGTCGTACATGCTTACTAATGTTTTTATTCTGGAAATAGTGTCTATCAACGATGGAGCTTTGGTTTTATTTTGTATCTTTGTTTCCTCTTCGCTCACATCGTCATCACGTATAAAATCAATATTACATATTGTTTTACCTCGATCCCCACAACATATTCTACTATAGTCACCGTGATGTCTCATCGTTCTAACATCTATGTAAATTTTTATCATCCCTTTTCGTTTTAGCACTTTGAATACCTTGGTAAAATTCCTTTTTTCGGTTTCAGTCAGAAAAAAATATATTGACTGTAAGTTGCATTCAGAAGCTATAGTCATTTTCATATTCTCAGTGCTTTCTTTTACATCTGAACCATACTTTGTATCTATTATATCAATATCCACTGGTGATTTTGTGTAAAGTGTTTCATTTAACTCTTTATCCGAAATAGTCGGAGAATCTTCGTTAGACTTATTGATATTGTTTTTATTAGAACGCAGTGTTATAATAACTATGATACTGTGTCTCGAGTTGTCCAAAGTGGATGGAAGTTTCGATTTTTGGAATAAGTTGTATCTTTTGATATAATACTTGTGGTATGACTGAGTCTGAATAAGGGTTTCGAATAATAACTGTTTGAGTTTAGAATTGACGTCACTCTGAATAATTGGTAACATATTAGTACTCATTTGAACCACTTTTTCTGTAGTAATATCCATTTTCTTTCCACAATTAGAATTTTTCATCAAGTTATCATGTCCCAATAAAGTATCGTGCATTCTATTTAGTTTTGTAGCAAGTTCAAGTTTCAAGTTTAAACATGTATTGTTGTATATATTAGTATACAAATCAAGAACTTTTCCGTCGGATTCTTGTGACTCATCATCGATTTGTAAAGAGTTAGTGTCACCGTGAAAGGACTTTTTTCTTTCATTGTCTTTTAACGTCTCGTGCATACACATACATAAACTGTTTAGTAATTTTAACGTCACATCGAACAAATGCTCATCACTGGTTGCAGCGTCCACTGATTGTAATATTTTCATCAAAATGAGACTGTCACTGGCACTGCGCACTGCTGTGTTATTCACTGTTGTAGAACCATTTGTTGCGATTATCAGATGGAATAATAAAACATAAACCTTGCCACTTATCATTTTAAAGCAGTTACGTGTTCATTTTTTAATTTCATGTTGCATGTATCGACTGTGTGGCGTTATAATGGAAGAAACAATAGTTCTTACACCATTGTTTTGAGCTGCAGCTATCGGAACGAAAACTTTCATCGTTAGGCAGCGATAACGCTTGTTTGACCAAAATACTTGACCGAACTCGTATAAAATCAAACATCTTTGATTTTGCACGAGATTTGATATTGTCACAGCTCAAGTAAAAAACTCTTTTTTAGACTAGTTATAAGTCTTATTATTAAAAAATAAGTCTTCAAGATCTCACCCAGATATTCTTTGTCGTCCATTGGTCCTTGTGCTCCTATTCTACTTTTTTGAAACCTCACGGCCTAAAACCTTAATGATGACCTATTAAAGAGGCCTGGTGCCTGGTGTACGCATATTTTGTCGCCCTTATGACATCCACCGGCATCTTACCCAGTTATGCCAGTTAACCATCTCCCGCTGCCGGTCGAGCCGCGCCTCTTGCAGCCTTGGCCTGAGCTCCTCCATGAAGCCGCTCACGACAGCACGGCTGGTATGCAGTTGCTGACCGCTCACCACCACCGCCAGCTCAGACAGTATCCAGCGCCTCCTGCAAGTGTGATCCTACTCTACTTTTTTGAGTCTCACCCAGTTATCCATCTTCCGCTGCCGGTCGAGCAGCGCCTCCTCCAGCCTCGGCCTGAGCTCCTACGACCCAGCTGGTCTCTAGCTGCTGACGGCTCATCACCACCGCCGCCAGCTCAGACAGTAACCAGCGCCTCCTGCGGGTGTGGCCTTACACTACTTTTCTGAGTCTCACCCAGTAATCCATCTTCCGCTGCCGGTCGAGCAGCGCCTCCTCCAGCCTCGGCCTGAACTGTTACGACCCAGCTGGTCTCTAGCTGCTGACGGCTCATCACCACCGCCGCCAGCTCAGTCAGTAACCAGCGCCTCCTGCAAGTGTGATCCTACTCTACTTTTTTGAGTCTCACCCAGTTATCCATCTTCCGCTGCCGGTCGAGCAGCGCCTCCTCCAGCCTCGGCCTGAGCTCCTACGGCCCAGCTGGTCTCTAGCTGCTGACGGCTCATCACCACCGCCGCCAGCTCAGACAGTAACCAGCGCCTCCTGCGGGTGTGGCCCTACACTACTTTTCTGAGTCTCACCCAGTTATCCATCTCCCGCTGCCGGTCGAGTAGCGCCTCCTGCAGCCTTGGCCCCAGCTCTTCCATGAAGCCGCGCACGACAGCACGGCTGGTCTCCAGCTGCTGGCCGCTCACCACCACCGCCGCCAGCTCCAGGTACGTGTCCAGTGTCTCCTGCAGGTCTGGTACCGGCAGCTTGGGCAGCTGGACGTTCTGGGGAAGACATTTTAGTTGAACGATAGATATCGTGTTTACCACCCCAAAACAATAGTCAGAATTTCACAAAAATGTAACGCTTTGGTGGAAATAACCAGCTTTCCCTCTCCTATATCTTCTCTCGTCTTGTCTCGTTTCTGCCGGGCCCAAGGCTTGGCGCAATTCGGGATAATGTTGTGTAAAGTTTAAAATAACTGGTACCTGGAACTCCTCGTCCTCTGTACCGAAGCCCTGTGTGCTGAGCCATCTCTTCGGCAGCGACAGCAGCGACTCCGCTGTGAAAGAAACGTTACTTTAGTACAGTGTTGGCCAAACTTTTGACCTGTAAGGTCTACTTATACCTACTCGAAAATATTTCTTGCAGTCGACTGCAAGGTACAGTTTAGAAGAGTGAAATAAATCATTTTTCATTTTTAATCATTCTGTGCAGTTTGTTTAACTCTCGTGGGCTACCAAAATCGTCTTCGCGGTCGACCGGTAGACCGCGGGCGACCTCTTGGCCATCACTGCTTTAGTAGATCCTTATGCCTAGAAGCATAGCCCATAAGTTCCAACTAGGTATTTAGACTCTTGTCAATGTTACATACCTAATAAGACACTGTAACATGAACCTGTATTTCGTATATTTTAATCGCACGCAGATTAGGTACTTTAGACTGTCCCAGATTACAGTCTTTATTAGTTGTCGTTACGCTGTCTGAGCTAGCTTCTGTCTGATATTTCACTTACGTATGTTTCGGTCTTCCCACAAGTTCCAACTATGTAGGTATTTAGACTCTCTTGTCAATTTTACATACCTAATAAGACACTGTAACATGAACCTGTATTTCGTATATTTTAATCGCACGCAGATTAGATACTTTAGTCTGTCCCAGATTACAGTCTTTATTAGTTGTCGTTACGCTGTCTGAGCTAGCTTCTGTCTGAGATTTCACTTACGTATGTTTCGGTCTGAGAAAAACTAAAAACATTTAATTTCAAGTGAAAACCTAAATCCCTAGCCAAGATAAACCATGGGTTTTTTACAAACGTTCGCAGCTTTTTACCTGAGTTTTAATAGCAACAAAATTTCCCATCTATCTCTATAACAAAACAGCGTGAAAACGTAACAAATTGGCAGACCTTTCACTACTATCAAACGAGTATTCATAAATAAATGAAAATAGGAAACAAAAAAGATAAAAGCTTTAGTAGGTGCTAAGGTGTTTTATCTAGCTCTTTTCTTCCACAAACCAAAGCCTTCCTGAAAGCAAAACCGAATTAACTTTTACAATACGGCTCAAATTGAAAAACTCCGATCGTCTTACCAAGGTTTATCTGAGCTAAAGGCCAATAAGTCCCAATCTTTCGGACAACCGGCTGTTTACTGAGCTACCCGGGCGCGTAATACCGGATACCGAGTACCGGGTGTAAAGTGCCCGGGTGAATTAAGATCTAGTGCCAATATCCGGCTGGGAATGGGAAGGTTCAGCAGTTTGGTACATCCAATTTGTTATTTGTAAAGGTGACTTATCAGCAGTCAGTTTAAAAGGTGTTTAAATCCAATGTACCTATGCTATTACTTAAAAATATAGATTTTGTTTCATTTGTGCTGACTAAAGAGATGTGATATTTCAAACTATGATATACTTAAAGACGCTCAAGATTCTATTCGACCAATTTGCCCTTGGCATGAAGATTCATATTTGTGTGTAATATCATACCTCGTCTCTATTTTTTAAATCTTTTAAGACTAAAAATACACCAGTCTTTATTAACAATTTTCTTTTTCTTTGAACCTAAAGTACGAAAAGCTTACATTATCATCATGTTACTTTGTTTTTCATCTAGCATTATTAAATATTAAGTCCCTAAAGTGCTGGTTCGATACCTTTAGAGCAGATTATAGTAACGGGCTTATAAACGTATCTAGAGACTGATAAAAATAACTAGATATTTTGAGCAACTTCTTTACTTATTTCTAGGGAGATTAGGTGGGTGGAGAAACAATATAGTGGCAATATCCGTTGCATGAAGCTTTGCTGAATTGGCTTAGTGCAGTTTGTTTAACCATCGATGTTTCATAATAGAAATGGAACAGTTTAATTTATTTTCAAATAGAGTTGTTTTTGTATTTAAACCTACATCCTACATATTCTTATGTTTAATTAAAATCGCCTTGGTATCTAGGTAACTATTTTTGGATAGGTTAAATCAAATACTTTGGATCCATAAAATTACTACATTTACACTTATATCTCGTAAGGAACACGGTAAATAGAGACGTTTAAAATTGTTTCAATAACAATATCTCTCGATATGATTGCTGTCCCGTCCCTAGCCCATGCTGTCGCAACATTTCAGGGGATTTCCTCGCTTGCTCGGTACTTTCCACGTAACCACTCTAAAGCGGATGCCGACAGCTTTTCACAACGGTATCGCAGTGTAAATGGATGCAGAAATCTCCTTTAAAACTAAGTGTATGAAAGATTAAAGCTAACAGATAAAAACACTGTTGCATCTTATTTTAATACATTTACATGCTTTTTATGTCCTGCCAAGTCTCAGTTTCCCCTTTGATTTTGTAAAGCAATAGGAATCTTTAAAGTTTTTACTTAATAATTTCTTTCCAATAAAGTGAAAAGTAGGTGGGTTTTCTGGACTAAAATGATGTTTCTTGGAGGAGTTAAGCCTTGAATTTATTGCATTCTGCTTCAGTGAGGTTACTGTCTCTGTTCGAGTGTGGCGATACCGTACCGGTATAAAATACCTGGTAACGGTATAAAGTTGCCAATTTATGGGATAGGATGGCGCAAAGTGCACGGGATAGTTAAGAGCTCGCTCGGCTTAGTTTCACCTAATTGGAGACTTTGTAATCCTGAGTTATTTTGAAGCGAGACTTGACTAAAATTCTAGTTGAAAGTATTGTAACTGGATGACATAATAAGTTGTTAGTTTCTAGACGTAACAAAAAGCTTCCTTGTTATAAACTTTTCTTTACTATCGCCTGTTTCATGAGCTTATCGCTACGTGCTCTTCACATTGCATCTACATTCACTAATTTAGGACAAATGCAAATTTTTACTCTTTAATTTATTTATTTACACTTTTGCATATAAAAGTACAGTAAATGTACAGTGGCGGACTTAATGACGAGTGGCATTCTCTACCAGTCAACCACGTTAGTAATTTATTATAGCTGTGTCGCACATTAGAAAAGTCTCTTAATTCAGTCTATCTACCCCAACTTAATCTTACCTATCCGAAACCATCTCATTAACTACTAGGTACATCCTTTACCGGAGAACTGTAACCTCCAAATAAGTCCAGTGGGCCCAACATAAATTGCTGGCATTGATTAATTCGGGCGAGTGATGGATGCGCGATAGCATCGCGACCAAATTAGTTGCGCAAACGACCCCTCGCGCCCGCTTCGATGCCCGGGGAGGACAACCAGCACATAGTAATTTGAGGGGGTTATTACTTATTACTTCCGATGATTAGTCTAGTTTTTTTTAATGATTTTATGTTTCATACAGAAATGTTTCCACTTTTAATTATTTTAGCAGTTCAGCAGATCGTCGCTTATGACAAGATACAATACCGATTAGGTACGGCCAGATGGCATAACTTTTCACGGCTACTAAAATAAAGAGAATTAATTTCTTACTTAATTAATTTAGTGTTTAGCTTTGAAGAAAATTTAAGGTTCGCGAGTGTTAGCAATCGCGTCCTTTACGGCGATATACCGACTAGACGATCGGCCGATTACTTTTCAGAAGTACTAAAATAGAGGAAAATAATTTATTGTTAACGACGCCATGAATTTTGTAACTAACAAACTATTGGTAACTGGATAAGAACATACGAAATTGAAAATGTTTTTGACCTGGCTGAACTGTATGGCATGGGCTTTCTCCCGGACCCTGAGCGATTGAATTAATTTGCGAGATTTGTACAAGATAATGCTGCGTAATTCCAAAACGTGGACAAATCTCGCAACATCCTTCAAAAAGGTTGAAAGGAAAATTCATGAAATTAAAACATAAAGAGCCGCGTAAATTCTTAGTCGTAGATTTTCATAAAATACATTTTTCAACCCAAACGCGAATCCGAGAATACCCCAAGGAATACTATCCGGTTTTGTCTTCGAATAAATAAAAGCCATAACTTATTTAATATTCAGATCTTTTATCTGGGCTTATACATAATGTGATTATCTTCAAAATATTAAAGCCTTATCTCTTCATCTATAAATATCGCTCAGATTTCTCGAATATAAGAAAACCTGCTAAAGTAGTTTTTGTCTTATTGAAAAGGCTTTTAACTATTTCCAAGTGCTTCTTTTTTTTAACTTCTTTTACGCGTGTATTCACAAACATTACTATGGCTATGAGGTCTCACAGTGCGTGTAGACGCACATGGTGACACACGAACCAATCACAGAACTCTATTCAACGCTATGCGTTCAATTTGCTGCTTCACCTAAGCAAGCATCGTTTGTGAATACGGGCGCTAGTCTCGAAATACCTTCTTGTTATTCAATGTGAAATCCCATCCTTAAAAGGTATAGGATTTATATTTTCTCTATTTTCTGGAACACTACCTGGTGATAAGCCGTGGAGCGAGCGAACTAGACAAGGCTTATTCCCACGGCGCTAGACGTGCAGCTGCATGACGTGTTATTCGATTCGCATTCGAATTGTATTTTCAGAAGCCTGATAGAATTCCCACAATCCGATACATCTAAGCTCGCTTGGAGTTCCAACCGTATTATTTGATACATGTTTACTAACAAATCTCAGTTTTATTTATTTGTAATAGGTATACAAACAGTTTACAGTCTAGGCTTCATCGTAAAGAAAAAGTGTTAATAAATTACAAACTGGACCGTAAGCCAAAATTAGTATTACTTATATACGATGTGTCGTCAAAACCACTTATTTATGCGCGTTTGCTATGTGGCACCTAACAAAAGAATATATTTACATAAATGCAATCATGATAGATGATAGGGAGCATACTTCATTTTTATCCAGCTATTGGCTGTATTTTATTCTAATATTCAGTCCCTTGACTTGCTTCAATATTTTTCCAATATAAATATTGTGAATTCTGTCGTAAGTCTGGAACAAGTCGTTAACTGCGTTGCCAGCATGTTATGTCCTTCTAAAATAGCTTTATAAAACGCTTTGTTTTTCTCATCAACAGAAATCTCGTAGCATTTTCGTAGCACTTGCTACGAGCACTCAAAAGTTTGGGCAAAAATAAAACAAAAATGGCAATTTTTAAATGCTTGTAACAGACTGTCAAAAATATACTTTCACTTAATAATAAAAAAATGGAAATAAATCATACACACCTTCAAGATTAATATCCATCAAAAAATTAAAGTCAATAAGGAAAAAGCATCTTCTATCCACGAATTAGTGTAATAAGAAGATGCGTGGGACGCGTTTACTTCTAATGCATATAAAATTATTAACTGATTGCATTTCTCTTTAAACTATTATACATAGTGTCATTCATAAAACCCCCTTTAATGCGGCAATTAAAAAAATTCAATTCAACAACGACAAAACAAATTCAATTTTAAGGACGCACGTAATAAAATAAACCTTACATGACCACAAGCGGATTCGTTCGCGAAATCCTTTGTAATTAACACGGCACTCGGCACTCGGCTCACGACCCACGGCAGGCGGCGGCTCCCACGGGCCGGCTCAGGGGCCGGGATCAATAGTTGCTTTAGGCCGTATTTTCTTTTCACACCAACTACACGAATATTTGACAAAGCAATATGCGAGCATGGGTGTTTGGGTGCTGTATTTTAATTTGCTAAACCCATTGCCCAAGCCTAGAGCTGTTGCATTGTAATATGTACCTAAAAACGCTATAAGTTTGTAAGAATATTAAGAATATCATTTAAAACCCAACAGTTTAACTTTGGGTTAATGTAATTTTCACAATATCAGTTAAACTTACAAGACAAAGCTTTGTGTAACCATTTCAGCGCTTCAACCGCTGAACCAAAATTAATTAACTTTGGTACGCCCATAGAGAAATTGGATAAGGAGTGAGACACGGTATAGATCTATGCCTTTAGTTAGGAATATAATGTATTCTGTATAATATTACAGATAGTATCCACGCAAGTAAACCCATTGACAGAAGCTAGTGACTTTAATCAGTTAATGTTAGATATCGAATAATATTTTAAAAACTAATATTACAATGGTAAAAATGTTAGTTATATTGTCAGCACGCAGGTAAATACTGCCACTCAATCGATACATGCTGACAGTGACAATAATTGCTGTACTGAACCATCTGCTGTTGGCAGTCAATCATCATTAATGGCGGTGTCCGCCTTCAAATGTTAATTAACTTTCATGTTAATAAAGTAATTGCAAATATTGCGTAATGTGCGATTGAGAACTGAAATGACTTTTATGATTAACTAGCGACCCTCCCCGACTTCGTATGGGTGCAATGCTGATATCAACAATACGACATCGCATTAGAAACCTCTAAAATTATCAGTGTTTTCGCATCAAAATCCGTTGCTTAGTTTAAAAGATCTAAAGATACACAGGGACACATAGCAGATAGCGATTTTGTTTTATACTATGAGTGACTCTACTTTAGAGTAATGTAACCTACATAAAATTTGACAATCACAGATCATGTGTTAGTATCTCCACTGGACTAAAATAATGTGCACGGAATTGAATTATCTGCTCAGGTAGATTTATTTGTTTGCAAGAAAATAGAGAAAGATGTTAAATTATCTCTCAAAATATCTTTCAATCGCATCTCTGCGACGCTCTCACTAAGGCCATGAGCGAAACATTTTAGCTTGATTACTAGCTGCATGTGCAATGAGCTGATAATCGACTGTAGGATTGTCAAAGGCTTTATCTATTATCCAAATCTGTCCATACAACCCACTCGTACAAATAGATTGAAGTGATAGTGTCATTGTGGACATAACAGTGCTACCTAAATATTTATATTCAGTATCGTGATTAAATTGGTGTGTAGATACAGAATATGATATTTAAATGATATTTTGGTAGTATAAAATAAGGATACCCTTGGTTAAATGTCATTCCGAAGTCAGATTCCGAATTCATTTAACGGAATACCTTGTACAGCATCAAATAGTTCGTGCGTGATACCCAAAGTAACCAAAAAGCTCAAAACACGCCTTGAATTAAGGTTATGTTGTCAGCTTTTTGTAGGTCGCTACCAACCGGCCGGCCATTAGGGAGGCCTATGTTCAGCAGTGGACGTCCTGTGGCTGAAATGATGATGATGTCAACTTTGTGGTCGCTTTGGGTGTTACGAACTATTTTATGCTAACGCCCGTATTCACAACATTACTATGAGGTCTCACAGTGCGCGTGGACGCACAGGGTGAGACACGAACCAATCGCAGAGCTCTATTCAACGCTGTCCGTTTGATTTTGTGCTCGACTTAAGCAAGCATCGTTTGTGAATACGGGCGTAACTGTACCATAGAGCTACTGTTTGTGCCTACACTGTGGCATCACTCGAACAGTCGCACTAATGGATTGATGTCGAAACAGTTTAGAGCTCCAATTAACAAGTTCCTCCAAACCCAATAGCTTTGAGCCACTAACTGTCGGATTGACAGTCTCTGTAGGCCGATGTACACGGAGTCCATTCAATATTTATCCACATTTGGATTGGTTCTTCGATTGGTCGTAAATCAGTTTAGATTTGCTTTTAGTAACTATACAAGTTGTATCACGACTCGTGACTCTTTGAGGCAATATTGCAGTAGTAAAGTGAAAAGGCACTTCTAGATACTACTGGCGTGCAAGCATGATAAAAAGTTCATGTTCTAGTTCTTGCTAGTTATTTATTATTAAAAACCTGCTCCTATCTATGTTTTGTTAGACTATGGCGAAAATATATTGTATTTGAAAAATGAATGTGTTATTTAATTAACTCAGCGGTTTAAATACAAGGGACCTCTGTATTTAAACCGCTATTCAGATTATTTCGTTTGTTTCAGATGAACTTCTATCCTGTATGAAATAACGCCCGAACTGGCGCAACGGTTCGCTAGATGGTGCTAGGCTCCCGAGGCCGACCGGCAGCAGCATTAAGGTCAGTTAGCAATAATTATTTTTTCCAACTATTCGTCGCACTAAGCATACTTTCAGTTTTTACCTAGTAGTCCAGTCAATAAAGCGTTATAGATGGAAATCCGTGGAACACAATTTTTGACTTCGGGACTTTATTAAGACTAGTTAGGAGGTGAACATAGCAAAAGTCCCCGCCCTTAGCCCTTGAGCCGCCGGAGAGAGGGGGGTTTAAAGGTACCACTTTTCGGTTTTTCGCTTAATCCTCGGAAACTATGCGTCCTAGTGACATGACTACTATGAACCAAAAAAAGCTTATTCAATTTGCTACAGGTGAGATAGTCAAGTTTTTCTATATCTTGTATAGTTTTCGCGGCATCTGCTCTAGAAGGTCTTTAATATTGGAAATTTTATTTTTGTCTTACATGTTCTCATCAAGAGAAAATCGACTAAATCAACATTGAGCTAATATTCTAGACATGCGGGAGCATGTTAAGCCTAGTTCCAGGGAGGGGATTGTACCGTGCGTATATTTAGACGAACCACTTGGAGCCACTTTTGACTCCTCATCACTCAAAAAGTACTGTGCATTAACACTTCAAATTTGGCTCATGTGTTGAGACTTGTAAGATAAACATCAGCTTCAAATTTCATAAACATACCTCAAACGGTTCTTTAGGTATTGACGTCCAAAAATCTACATGGCTGACCTATAAGACCAAATTCTAACCACTTCCAGATGACCTTGAAGGTTCAAAATTGGCATCCAGATAGGTAGTTGTGTGAATACAAAGGAACAAATAAAAAATCAGTAAATTTTAATATTTCACAGGTGATAGATAGATTTTAGTGCCCTAAATGTCGATTTTTGAACGTCAATACCTAAATAACCGTTTGAGGTATATTTATGAAATTTGAAGCTGATGTTTATCTTGCAAGTCTCAACACATGAGCCAAATTTGAAGTGTTAATGCACAGTACTTTTTGAGTGATGAGGAGTCAAAAGTGGCTCCAAGTGGTTCGTCTAAATATACGCACGGTGCAGTCCCCTCCCTGGAACTAGGCTTAACATGCTCCCGCATGTCTAGAATATTAGCTCAATTTTGATTTAGTCGATTTTCTCCTGATGGGAACATGTAAGACAAAAATAAAATTTCCAATATTACAGACTTTCTAGTGCAGATGCCGCGAAAACTATACAAGATATAGAAAAATTTGACTATCTCACCTGTAGCAAATCGAATAAGCTTTTTTTGGTTCATAGTAGTCATGTCACTAGGACGCATTGTTTCCGAGGATTAAGCGAAAAACCGAAAAGTGGTACCTTTAAACCCCCCTCTCCCCGCCGGCTTAAGGGCTAAGGGCGGGGACTTTTGCTATGTTCACCTCCTAACTAGTCTAAATAAAGTCCCGAGGTCAGAAATTGTGTTCCACGGATTTCTCTCTACACCGTCGTTAAAGCATTCATTGACTGGACTATAGGTAGGCTTACAACATTACAGGACTCATAATATGTTTTACGGGATTTTGGCATTTAGAGATTCATAATGGAGCAATTAAGTATACCTACTTGCATGTGATGATTTAGGAAATACGTGTAATTTTCAAACACTTAAGTCATAAACACTAAGGTTGAGTTGCGCCATTTTATTTTAACCGGTGTTTTTTGTGTGGAATTTGACAGACTTTTGGCGTTTGTTAAAATGAGATGGTTCAACCCAGCCTAAATAGAAAACATCACGTTTCTATTCTGATATTACACACGTTAGAAAATATCACAGTGCGGCGGTGCTGCGTGACAAAAATATATCGTCAACACTAGCGGAATATTCTGGAAAATTGTTTCAGCAATAAAGTTACCTAAACGAAAATGAATGTCACATTTAACCCTCGTACGAACGGCGCGTAATAACCCCGCGTAACTCGATTACGCCTGATGCATTGCATCTGCAATGGCCGCCGCTCGCATCGCGTTTAATATTTTCATTACACAAAGGTAATTAATTCAATTAACCTTCCGGCTGATAACGGAAAAGGATAATGCTTTACAATAGAATATTTTTAAATCTTGTTAATATTAAATATTAATAACTATTTAACCTCGAATATAAATTATTATAATTTTTCGTCAAAGGGGAAATAATTAAGTGAAAAACTAAATGTATGTAAGTGTGAAGACTTGTTACGAGTTAGTCGCAGGTATCCCTTGTTATTGGATAACGTTAGCTATAGGTATACCATAGTTACCTGTAGAGTACATAATTATTCTGCGTCTCTAAGCAATATAATTTTAGTAGGTAAGTATGTTAGGAAAATGTAATGAGAGAGCAGAATCGATAAATTCCAGAAAAACTAGAAAGGTATCAACCTACATCCTCTTTTGTAAAACTGAAACAGTCCTTAGTTGAAGCAGTTTTATTTTTATTTCCTACATGTTAGTAAATAGCAAGTATTTTTCAGCAAGTAGTGGACAGAACCTGTTTTGTCGCAGTTTCTGGATTAATTACTTTTTCATTAGAGCTGCAAAACGCAGCGAGATTACTAGTTGCTGTATTTGAAACTAAAGCTCTTGAAATGGCATTATCTTAGTTGTGTTTTCAATTTATTTCGTTCACATTGAATTATTTAGTTTGTCTCTGTGAAATTATGTTGCTATTGAATAAATGTTTTATGAGAGACTAACTACATTTCTCGATTCATATTTCCTAACACAGGTATTATACTTAAAAGGAGACCCCAGCCACTTGCAACAATTATGTTAACTTAAAAGATACTGAATAAATGTTTTTTCATTTTTTTTTTCATATTTCGATCTATTTTTAAAGACTCGAACGTATTAATGGGTAGATGAAAGATACGAAATTTAATCGGAATATAGTTACTAAAAGATGAAAGCAGACGGCTAATATGATTAATTACTTCTTTGAACAACCTTAATTTTATTTATTTATTTAGGGATAGTACACAGCACAATATCCATTTAGGTGACAATATGTTTTAGTAAGATTTTATATAAAATCAAAATCTATATGCCTTGTAAGAATACTGGCATGCAGCGTGTTTTAGATAGAACTCTTTGTGTACACAAAGAAGTATCTTTGTTAAAACTTTCTAAACTCAGAAATGAATTTTCTAAAGTACAGCAGCTTTACTTTATTATTTGCTTTAAAAGCAAAACCCTCGCGACGCAGTCGGGTTAATCTTGTACAAGTAATACATTTTTCATTTCTGTTAAAGTACGAGCGGCTCCACGATAAAAACTAAAAGCTAAAAGTCGTGGAAATGTAACGGTTGCTATTTTTAGTTTGTTTACTTTTTCTGCACGACTTAGCTCTGGCTTTGAAGTTATTTGTTTACAGTGTAATGGGTAGACGGTTCAATATGAAAGACAAGCTAATTTATTATAATAAGTTCACCAGCTTCTACTTTCATAGAATTTCAACAAAGATTAGTTTATTGTAGACGTCCAGAGCATGTATTTTTTTCATTGATATCATGATCGCACTCTTCATTCTTATGATTATCATGATCTCACTTGCTTAACTGCTGCTACTGCTCTGTCTGACTACTTACACTACTTAGATTCAGGAACTTGGTAACTCAATCATAATCAAAATGTTATTTTTTATGTGTTTACCGTTATTTTGCAAGTAAAAGTCATTTCATTCTTTGTCATTCCGAAATAGTGAATAGTTAGAATAATGCCTGTTTTCACCATCAATCCCTAATTTGTAAGTGACCCCTATGGGAACTAAATTCCTGTCATGTGTTACCATAGGGGTCACTTAAAAATTGGAGAGTGAAAACGGGCATAAGTTTAGACGAAGTATAGTTTTCCGCTATCCGCTCTGCTTATGGCGTTAGGGCGGCGTGTGAGCGGGCGGGGGGCGTTGCCATGGCGACCAGGTGCGATCGATGCCAGGTGTGGACCCCAAACATCTTCACACCGCCAACTCGTTGTGTTGCCATTTCAATTTTGGAATCGTGGGGGAAATATTGTACAAATATTTGTCATAGGTTGATGACATTTCATGCGGATGCTTTTAGTGTAAGCTCACCGTTTTAGCGCTAAATTATACTGGCCTGTCTTTCGAAAATTCATCTCTATTTTAGAACATTTTGTAATAAGCTATCGAAAGAAAGAAAGAAAGAAAGAAATAATAAATAATAAATCATTCTTTCTTTCTTTCTTTCTTTCTATCGGAATCCAAAAAAAACTATCTGTGAGTTTTCTTTCTTGGCGATTATAAAAACACTTCATCTTTTCTAAATTTTTAACCAAAACTGAAACAAAGTTCACAGTTTATAATCTTCATTGACTGAAAGACTTTCTTTAATCCTAGTATCTTCCTAAAATGAAACGACTTTAAAAACTTAAAAGTTTACTAGTTAATTAATTGACTATTACGATGATAGGTACGAATGATGATAGTAAGTTTTTTTATTAGTTCTAAATATGTAGTTTAGTAGTACCTGGAAGTAGACGTTAAATGCTAAACCGTCTCCAAGGGTGTCTCAAGTACGAGAACTTCAACAGTTTCTTTACGACAAAGTTGCCTCGTGCATAATAATAGTCATTGCAAGTTTAAGTTTGTGTACTGCAGTTTGCGAAATAACTGCAATTTGATACAAAGTAGAATGGCGGAAAGTTACTTTGTTTCTTAATTGTTACGTGCACATTCAACACAGGTTTTTATGTTGCTGTATTCTAGTTTTAGCACTAAACCTTTGTTAGGTTAGCTTTAGCGAGAACGTTAGGACATTCTTTATGCTTTTCAATGTTACCTTATTGTTAAACATAAAAATAAAGTCGCTCCCTTAGATATTTCAAACTACTCAACTGATTTTAATGCTGTTTTCATCAATAAATAGAGTGATCCAAGAGGAAGGTATACATCGACTTTGCAAAGCCAAGCCGGGGCGAGTCGCTAATTGTTTAATAAAATGTCTATAAGATATCTGAAACTCCTAACTTTCAAGAGTATATTAATCTAAAACTATAAAACTCACTTTGAAACTATAATAATAATAATAAAATAAATGTTTATTTTCTCTTCACAAAGGTAACAAAGAATAATGGGCACTACAATATTGTGAATGTTACAATAACAGAACCTTTGCGAGAGACTGGTGTCTAAACTAGGGTAATCCCTGTGTGATAGATCACCAGGCCCTCAACTTGCTCCTTGAACTTAACAATCTGACCAAATAAACACGCGCAAAGTGCGAAGAGAGATCACAAGTACTTGCACATCACTATACATAAAAATACGTGATACTGTTAGTAATATTAAGTGCTGTTTCGTAGAACATGGTGCCATTTAATTAAAACACTTTCTTTTACGGTTTTACAAATATATTGAAACCATGACAGTTCAGTACGGACAAAAGCAAGAGAAGAAACAAAAGAAGTCCTAAANGGGATTGATTCATTAAACTCATTTATTTTTGTAAGTAGGCTTTTAAAACTACTTTTACACATCCCAGTATTAACTCTACCTCTGCTTCGGGACAATAAATAGGCCAGTGCTGAGAAGAAGCGCAAGAAACCAGCCACTATTAATCTGCCATAACCACAGCATACGAGTATGCGTGGAGCATGGTGTACATTGTTTAATCAACGAAGTCAGCGGCCGCGACAATCGAGTTAAGGACCCCCGCCCACTAACGAGGGGCCATAATTTGGCCCCTGACACACGCAAGGATGGAAATATTTCATACTTTAATTAAAATACTGCTTTTAACTTTCTTTAAATTGAGAAACAATACAAAGTAAGACACTATTTTTGTTGATTATAGTACTCATACGTAAGTCTATACTAATACAGCAATTAACAAAATTAAAATGCCTTGTCATGCTAGCTAATAATGTACGACACTGGATTAATTCATTTGAACAAATAGTTAACATATAATTATTTAGGAACTACTTACATCTATTAAAGTAGAATACTAAAATAAACGAAAAAAGACTAGAAACAAGTTACGGTGTAAGAACTTTATTTCTCATAAGAATTAACAATAATTCACTTACTGAGAAACATTTCAATTTAAATTATTTAAACATAATGAGTGTACAACTACATTACAAACAAAATCAAACTATCAACATTTAAACAAAAATAAAAATAATGTGACGGTACACAACAAAAAACTTCGAGCCAAAGCATAACGAGTCGCCACACGCCAATAGTCGCCACGCCAAAGTTCCACAAATAACCCTTTTTTTTTTAATTTTACCCTAATCCTTTTTAATGCGACGTAATACGTGTCCAAAATATATCACCCGTAATTACAGAGGGTGACCTCCGCGCGAGCTACGTAACAAGGTTACTACGGCGCTACGAGCTACGGCAACTACGCCGTAGCAAATCCGTAGCCGTTAGCGGACTATTTTCAATAAATCAATTTTTGCTAGAGATTCGCTGGAGGATTTATTATTTAGTATTTCTTTTATAATGCAAAGGTTCTCACTTTGTATTACGACGTTTATTAAAACCTGTATTTCGTTCGCAAAAGAATATTGGAAAAAAATTAAGGTCCCTCGGGAATCTAATATATTTTGATATAAAAAGTAATCTTTATAGCTGATCTATCATACAAATTTAATGACCTGACTTATGTACCTGTGATTTCACAATAAACACAATTTGAATATATTCGATTCAAAACACTTTGAGATACAGTAAGGGTCAGTAAAGAGAGATGCATAAAAATAGATACCAGACTTATTTTTAGAAAGCTCGTGTTAGCGAAATGTATTTTATGTTTCTTTTAATGGAAAATAAAGATCTTTGAAAACGTTACTTCATTTTTGAAAAAACAAATATACTCGTAACATTGAATTTATTTGCTACTAATATTTTATTTATTACAATCTTACACGAAATAATTATCAATTAAAATCAAAGACAATAGTGACAAACACGTGTATACTCGTAGGTATAAACCCAATTTACTTTAATGTTCTTAGTTGCTAAGCCGTTAATTAATAAATAATAAGCATTCATCAAATACTTATAATCGAAACGCACCGAGCCAGCCGGGGGCTTGTTAAATTTTCACAGGCGTCGAACCCCGACCCTCGCCCCTTGCGGTAAATCGCTGAGAAAATCCGCGGCGGTAAAACTATTATAAAACCATTCGATGTTCATAATCATTATTGTTGAGGGGACATATTTCGGTTTGTTCGGAAATTTTGCGAGGTTTGCGCTGGCGTAAATTAAGTTGCGGGTGTAGGGTCCCGTTGGTCGGCATTTATTTTGCTTTAAATATGCCTTTACGTTGCGGAATGATGAGTTCATTTCTAAGCATTTGCTGTTGGTTGAGTTTGATTTCTTATTTTTTATTTGTTATTTTGCGTACGCACAGAATAACTAATAGTACCAAGGTAGTACGGCATCTAATAAGGTCGTATTTGAAAAGTTTTGTACATCATGGTAACATTGTAATATTATTAAATCAATATATTTTATGTTTCAATTTTCACTTTTCTTTTTTACTGCTTCCTTCATCAGATCATTATCTAAGACTCTTTCACACGGCCCCCCGTCCACGTTTTACCCCCTTAAGAGTTGAATTTTTCAAAATCCCGTCTTAGTGAGTACCTACGTTCTAAAAGGAACCCCCATGCAAAATTTAAGACTCCTAGCACTTGCAGTTTCTGAGATTTCGTGATGAGTGAGTCAGTCAATCAGTGACCTTTCGCTTTCGATCTGTCTATACCTGCCTATTTGCCTTCCATACAAACCCTCACTCCTGGCTGCTCTCCAGAACTCCCAATTAATCCAAAAGGCGAGCAAACAGATCAATGGCCCTCAGCCCGCCAGAGGGTGGTAAGGGCCAAGTCAAGAGGGATCATGCTCACGCACTTATTGTTTGGCACAAATGATGGGCTTGGCCACCTTTACACCCTGTATTTTTAAACAAATTGTAAAAAAAATTCTCTACCCTCCACTTAAATGTGTATGAAAAGGTTTTTCATGATAACTTTAATGACGTCTCGTAATTTATTAATCTTGTTTGTAAATAACAATATGACGATTTATTATTTTTATTAGCTAAAATATTTTTAGTTAGTGTATGCCTATGAAACGTTCGATTTTTGGGACACTTATACCCATATGGTTACACATAACAGGAATTTTGTTTTCTTAGGGGTCACTTAAAAATTAGGGATCGATGGTGAAAACGGGCATTAATCTATCAAAAAAATTACTACATGATACTAAACAAAGAACTATTTCACTGACAGAATACTCATTACTTCAAAGCCGACGAGTGCAGTCCTCACTTTATTCATAGACACGATATACTACGTAACACGATAGAGTACGCAATATCAAAAGAACCATACAAAATCTCCTTTGATCAAAACACGGGAGAACACCTAGCCCCTCTAATTTAACTAATTACTATTGAAAACAACTTCACCGCACCCTGTATGTCTATATCTGACCCTTCCCTAATTAAAACATTGAAATCCCAATCATATGTCCATTCGATAAAGTTCAAAATACGTTTGACTGGCGTTTGAGTTTGAATTGTGAGAAAATATACTCTACTTTATCGTAGCAAAGGTCAATTTCAAATGAATGAAGGCTTAAAACCAATTTGGATCTGTGAAATTCACGTCGAATCGAGCTAAAAGCGATCTTGTGACACAGATATAAGGTTTGTTATGCTGAGTGGTTTCCTAAAATTGGCAGAATCCGTAATTGGTGGATTTGCATAGCCAGACAAATGAATTGATTTCAGATATGGAAAGCAAATTAATACTGACAGACGACCGCGATACAAATAAACTACTGGTACTATAAATAAATCATACCTAGAAAAAAGTTTTTAGAAGTGTTGGTTCAGGACAGTAAAATATTATTTTTGGTGCTTTAACTCAACTTTAGTTACTGGGCACACAAAAAAGTGATTGCGACAATGGCGTTTACATAGATTAACGCAGCAAGTACCTATTATGGGCATTATAAAAAGTTCTTCTGATTAAATTTCTTTGAAGAAGGTTAATTTCTTATCACAATATAGACCCACATCAGGGAAATAGTATTTGTGTGTTGTTATAAGTAAAAAAAAACACAAATTATTTTTGGTGTAACAATTTTATTCGATCACTGATTAATTTTGACCACTTTACGTACAACTATATAGAATATTCGGTTATAAGATTATAATCTGATATTTTCGTTACCACTTACTAAGTAGATACATGATAATTATCTGATGGGCCAATATCTTGGGCATTATTATTAAATTGTTACATTAATCAATCAATCATTTATTGTGTCATTCATTATGAATGAATATGAATTCAAAATTATATTTATATAAAATTATGTCATTATTATACTTATAGTAATAAAAAAAACATTGACTCTGCAATCCGTAACGAGATTTTTGAATATTTACTAAGTAAATTAATGAAAAGGTTATTTCAAATATATTATCCCAAGATATTAAGTCCATTAAATTTTTCCTAAACGTTCAACCATTATATTACATAGCTATTCTGAAGCCATAACTTACTAAAATTAAATAATATCTGAAACAATAAACTAATAAATTATCGAAACAACATTCGTAATTACGTAATGTGATTAATTTTTATATTACAAACATCTAAGTAAAAATCGGCCTCATTTTAAAAATAATTTTAATTTCAAGCATGAATAGTCAACGGCACGTCAAGTGTAACTTTTTTACAGCGAAATCGCTGTTATTCCAGGGGAATAAGGGCGGTCTTATGGTAAAAATGTTACGTTTGGTGTGCTATTATGAACGGTCGCCAGCATAATTATCAATCCACTACTAAGAGCATTAATTTAAAATATTATACTGAAAGATATTAGCTGGTGACGGTACGTACATACGTTTTTATTTATTAACCACCGCAAAAACTTCTCTTGTTAAGTATAATATTGATATTTATACTATTTTTGTATAAATATCCGTAATGAAACCGATTTATACTAGAACAGGATTAAATAACACTAAACGAGTGTTCAAACTAGTCTTTATGTTAGTAAAACTACCTAAACTACGATACACATGCCTACAATATGAATATGTATAGTGAATTGTAATAATAGTGATATTGATAATAATATAGTCTTATATTATTCTAATATATCATAATATTTATATGTAATTTCACCAAGCATATTTAAATCTAAATTTCCTTAATATTTTAAATATACCGTTGGTGGAATATAACCGTTATTTTGAATAATCTGTACATTCCTATTATGATAACGGTATTATACCATTTGTTAGATAAATTTAGTTCTGACTCTTGGTTTGTTTGGGTTTTAAACAATTGAATTCCAGACACTAGATATTTCAAATCGATTATGTTTTATTTCATAATTTTTATCACCTGTATAGGTACTTAGTTCGTCATTCGTTATTAGATGTAATCTGATGTATATGGAACTCAACGGATGTGATATAAATCAAATTCCCGTCGATTATATTTCTTTTATTGGGCATGCCACTGAATGCTGCCGTTTGGAAAATATAACACGGCATACCTACATTCGCCCGTTTTTTATTTCGAGTGAGTGTCGTGGAGTAAAGCAACGTTTAGAGCGTATTATTCAAATTCAGAAATTCAATTTAGGCTATTGAAGGTACAAGAAACTTGTACAGACAAAAATATTTTTATCAGTTTCTGGATTTTTTTTTCGTTAAAAATAACAAATTGCACTTGTTCTCCACCAATGTTATATTTTTATCATTAATTAAAATAGAAGTACCTATATGTAACTTTTTTTTTCTCAAACCTGGTGTCAAGACTTGGTCTTAAGTTAATTACCTACGATACAAGATACGAAGCTGATTTAATCACAAAGAAACTAGTGCCTACGTATTTTTATATCGAATGAGGTATTTATTTATGAATAATATACAATAGAAAGCATTGTTCCTATAGAAGATCTACTAAAACCCTAATCAAAGCTAGCTATATATTATCTTACTAAAAAAAACTAGTTGATAATGCTCATCTAATTACATAAGAACAGCTATAATAACTTTGGATGGTAACAAAACGGGTTTCATTCTAAATGAAATAGAAATAAACTAGAGAAAACATGCTAATAGAATACTAAAGTTTTCGAAAATCTAGTGAACATAATGAAGAAATAGTGTTTGCAATATAATTTTATACACACTACGGCTTAATGACTCCATCTATCACTCATATTTTTGTGGGCGTTTGGTTTTTATATTTACACTTCAAATTATCATATAATTTATCGTTATTACTATAATATTGATGTATAATTAAACGAAACAAAGCATTGTTATTGAAGTAAAAAGAAAAAAAATGGCCACATTTTGTCCACTTAAAATGCTTTTAAATCATAAGCAACTTAATGTAAAATTTATTAACCCTACATTTTTACTCTATAAAAAAATAAAAATAAAAGATGTCGTAATTATTTACAATAATTATAATTATTTACAATCCCAACTATAATATTATAAATGCGAAAGTAACTCTGTCTGTCTGTCTGTCTGTCTGTCTGTCTGTCTGTCTGTCTGTCTGTCTGTTACGCTTTCCCGCTTAAACCTCGCAACCGATTTTGATGAAATTTGGCATAGAGATAGTTTGAGTCCCGGGAAAGAACATAGGATAGTTTTTATCCCGGTTTTTGAAACAGGGACGCGCGCGATAAAGTTTTTCTGTGACAGACAAAATTCCACGCGGGCGAAGCCGCGGGCGGAAAGCTAGTAATTAATAAGTAAATACCTCTACTAACTTATATTAAATTGCACATTACACCGAACTGCTTTGATATGAATAGATATGATTACTGTACAAATTATATAACATAATACAAATGTAAACATAAAAATAACTAGGTATTTAAATATTATGACTACATCACTACATACAAAAAAATAACATAATTAATGAAATTAGGATTTTTAAAATTGATATAACTTATTTACTATACTCGTAAAAGGTTGTAGGTACTCTCTATTTAAAAGAAATTTTAAATGACTGGGATTTACTTCATCCAAATTAATATGTTTAGTTAAATATACAACGTATTACATAAAACATAAGTTGTTTTCAAAATGATTATAAGATTTATAACGACGTTCCTAAAGCCAAACACGATAGATAGATAGTCGTAGAGCTAACGGACGGGTATCGATCTAAAAGGGAAATCTAACTGCACTGCAAATTCTTCAGATTCTTCATGCATAGCCATTTAGAGAAATAAGTACGCAAGAGGTATTTTATGGATTAAAACAATTTAGTATTGTTTTTATTACCTTGCAAGTTCTTGTCTGGGATTGACATCGTCGTTTATAACTTAAGAAGAATTCCCAATTTTTATTTGCAGTTAGATTTCTTAGAAAATAATCTTAGATAACCTACATGTAAAAAATTTATAGAGATCATCAATCGGCATTAATGCTCAATGCCCAAGAAAAACCCAGTCGCTCATTCATACACACATACTCAGAATAATATATTTATTATGAACTTGTAAGTAAACATTAAAAGATAAACGAGATTCATTTATCTACGATATGTAATGACTTTTTGATTATAGATAATTATGTCTTTATAGTTTGATTTTTAGGGCTGATAATGCCCCAGTTGTCAATTAAATATACAGGGTCCTTCTAAACTAGCTACATTCCTTTTAATGGGGGCATCTATACGGTACACTGAACAAGTTCACCAAATTTGAGTATGTGTTTTATAATGATTTTACAAAGTTACATTTTCTAACAAAAATAAAAATTCATTTCGTCTTACAATTTGGGNTAGTAGCCCTAGAATAGCTTGTGTGGCGCCCGGTCCGTCGTCAGGCGGCACTCTTGTGTTCGCGGCCAGTGGCCCAACGGCAGCACAAGCGCAATGGCGGCCATTACGTAAGCTCGTGTGCGTGCGGATTTTTGTCAGTGTAGTAGTGAATCAGCTGAACAGGGTGTTGTATTGGGTTGATAAGAAATGAAGTTGTTTCCTTAATTATCTCGGAAACTAGCCTGAATTTTTGGCTCAAACTTTGGGAACGTATTCAGTGTGACGTATACATGCTCCCATTAAACGGAACGTAGCTGATTTAGAAGGACCCTATATAAGATGTATATGGAAATATTCCGTCCGTTACTAAAAAATATCAGAAAATGTATGTAAATCAAAAGAATTACATATAAACTATATTGACCTTATGAAATCTATTACATCATCAATACTTTCACTCTCTGAATATCTATTTCAAAAAGGCGTACATAATAAATATATAATATACTTATATAAATCCAAAATTGTATATCCTTAATACTAATGATATGTATGTGATATATATCGGTTTTGTTATTGCTGATAAGTTATATTATCATACAATAATAATATAATTTAAATATAAACGCACGCACATTAAATTGAATAAGATATAATTCACAACAGAATTCTATGCTGTACATATATTTTGACTTTGTGTTGAGATAAATATAAGTGTAATAAATACTCGTATGTTCTACACTGGCCTGCAAAAGTAAAAAATTCACTTTTAAAATTTCAAATTATTTTGTAACTTATACAAGTTAAACATTTAAAAAAAAGTTTTACTGCAAATTTTATAAGCTTCTTTGAAACTATAGTAAATTATTATACTCTTTTTCAAGTCCTTTTTATTTTTAAACTTCTTTAAATCTATTTAAAAAGTGATTGCATTTTAAAAAATGGAAAAGGCCAGTGTAGGTATATGATCGCATTTCGTCTGACCGTCTACTTAGAAAAAATATGGTTAATATTACACAGAGTATAATTTTATTTATACTTAATACAAACTTCAAAGTCAAGATATACAAAGCAATTGCTACTTAAATATAAGTTTTATATAAACTCTTTTGTGCCAACTACTAATTAATTGAATTTCGGGAGAATTTGACACGAAAATTGACGCT
Source organism: Ostrinia furnacalis (assembly GCF_004193835.3). Lineage (NCBI taxonomy): Eukaryota > Metazoa > Arthropoda > Insecta > Lepidoptera > Crambidae > Ostrinia > Ostrinia furnacalis. The sequence continues at coordinate 408,450 of NW_021130379.1, read as the reverse complement.
AAACTTACATTTATATTTAAGAGAGATCGCTTGATAACAATTGTGATTTAGTATTAGGATTTATTTTATCCAGACGTTAATATTATTTAGGAATCAATAACCTCTCTATAATAAATGGTTTGGAGTACCAAAATTTGTGCGAGACAACTAAATTTGTGCAGAGGAATTTGACTATACACTATTGTACTTTGCAGGCAAGGTTCTTTCCGAATGGACAACTGAAACGAATACTCGAATCGTAACCCATATGTTTGAATACATAAATGTTATTTCCGCGTAGCAACTGAATTGTATCATAGCACTCTCGTTATACAATAGCATTTACGAACATTATTCACAATAATCACTTTTACTTTATACATTCTTTCAATTGACATATCGGGCTCGTCACTTTATCTTGTACAATTATTTTAGATACTTTTAAATTTCGACTCTGCTGTAATGTCATCTGCAAATCAAATCTATTTGGAGACCTTGCGATGGGATTATGATCTGCGACTAGTATGTTTTATAATGATTATACATATATATTTTTTTATATTATGTAATATAAATATTGTTGTAAAATATACATAAATATCGAAAATATCATTCTGATTTTAAAATTTCCACATATTCTACTACATAGTATAATAAATTAGTTTTTGTTCAAGTGGGGCACTTCAAGACAAAAACTGTGCACCTTAGGTATTTGTATATGTGTTGTTATAATAATAAAATGTAGACTGATGTGATGTCGTCTACGCCTCTATTATCTACATAATATATTGTTTTTATTTAATCGATCAATTTGGAATTTATTTGAATTAATAATTATTGGACATTCTATTAAACTTTTTTAAGCACTTTTTTCCTCATTGTAAATTGAACAAAAATAACAATATTATTGCGATATGTTTTGAATTCCGCGACTTTGTTAAAGATAAAAAGTAATTTCTTGCAGTTTCAATGCCTTAATCCCGTCGCAAGGTTTCGTCTCGTTGCTCTGATGGCTAAACAATTACAGTTTAATTACAAGTACTCGATATTAAACACGACAGAAATATATTACTTAGCTACAGACAATATACTATACAAACTAACATTAGCCTACGTGAATCAAAAGATTCTGATATGTTTCGTTACCTTGGTTGCAACTTTATCACAAGTTGGTTGCTTAGCCTAGACCTACCATTAATTGATATTTTAATTGATATTAAGTCGAATAAGAATTGATTAGAAGCGACATATTAACCTTACACTAATATTGCTGGTATAGCATAGGAAGATAATCTTTATATGTATATCGATTTATCCTATAAATTACGATATATGATCTAAAAATACGATACGATAATCGAGATTCAAAACTGTGCTGCTCAATTGTGTTAACACAGAGATTTTATAAGAATCTTGATACGAATTTCATGATTATTTACAAAAATATGTTTATGACCTTTACTAAATGTCAAAATAATATAACGCAATTATATTTGAAAATTTTGCTGAAACTTTTGCGCTCTAAAATGGTTTCGTGTATAACAAAGAAGTTAACCGTGAGTGCCAAAAGACCACGTAATAAATATAATATCTTAGGCCCTTACACGACTTTGTGCTTTTTATAGCGCTTTAACAACATTTACATCGTGCTTTTGATATATTGCATTTTTAATATTAGTGTCCTTATTATATTTTATCTTAAAGTTAATGTGCAGAGTGAAATTTCAAAATGTGCGTAAGTTGTCGAACCCGAAACTATTAAAAAAAATGAGAACCGCAAACTACTCAAAATACTGATCCATGTAGTTTTAGTATTCACCAATTATCATAATTGTCCTCTAATTGTTTGATTTTTACTTTTTCTTACAGGCTCGGGTTCAGCAATCACGCACACTTGCATAATTCGCTCTGTCTAGTTGTATTGACACTGTGTAAAATTTGACCAACATGATAATTTGAGTGTGAAGTGTGACTTAGCATATTATACTCTTTTTGGGTATGTCTGTGCTTAGATCTCATTTCGTATCTAATTTTACAAAGTGTGAATGCTTTGACTATAATATTAGTATCAATTCTAAAGTCCAATAAATCATTTTGGTCTTTACGTTACTTTGGTTCTTATTATTTTCGGATAAGTTTTCTATACACTAAGAGAAGGCATAATCAACAGTTTGTATTTAGTTACATCCGAACAATACAATATCAACAAGGAAAACAGCGTGGCGGTTGACAAGATGGCGTCTCTCTAGCAATACATTTATTGATTACACCGGAACTATAATCTTAAAGTATTTTGTACGAATGTACATTGAAGCCTTTACTATGGCATAATTAGTATCAAAACGCCATCATGCAAGCGGCCATCGAAATATTCTACAATATCATATATTACAAGCACAGCTAGTTAATAGACATCTAATCAGATACTAAATAACCCGCCGCCGATGGGATGCGGCTCAGTGATCGAAGTAGTACCCAAATATAAGACATTTATAATTACACAACAAGTAAATTCAAAAATATAGACAACAACACTGAATTAGAGCGCTCTAGAAGCCTTGCCGGAAGGGGTTCTTGATGGCAGGCCCGGGGGCGGGCGCCGGGGCGGCGGCCGGGGCGGGCGCGGGCGCCGCCGCCGCCCTGAAGGGGTTGCTGGCCGGAGGCTGCGGCTGCGCCGGCAGCTGCCGCGGCTGGCTGTAACCCTGACTCTGCTGCTGGTAGTCCTGCTGGTGCTGCTGCTGCTGCTCGTACCCCTGCCCGTAGTTCTGATAACCCCCCTGGTACGACTGGTCGTAATTGTACCCCTGCCCGCCCGCGTCCACGTTCGACTCCTCTGTCCCCGCCACTTGACCAGACACATTGGAGTACTCCAAATGATTCTTGTATTCCCCATTCACGGGTCTCTGGTCTTGCAAACTGTACGTCTGGTACTCCTTGTCGGGCGGGTCGGCCATCAAAATGTTGGCTTCGTTCTCGAACGGCTTGAAGTCGTAAATGTGCCTGAGGTACATCAAGACGGGAGCGTAGAGAAGATTGCTGAAGGCTATAAACAGATTCAAGGCGGTGAAACCGATGGCTTCGACCACCTCGCCGGCGATGATGGGCCCCACGGCGTAAGCGAAGGAGTACGATATATCGGCGATGGCGTAGATGCTGCCGTAGACTGACACGTACCGCACGTCCACGAGGTACCCGAGCATCGGCAGCAAGGCGGTGTCGATCAGAGCGATCCCGAAACAAATTCCGCATATAGGTATCATCAACATTTTGTAAGAGTTTGCGAATGGTATTATAAAACAGCAGAGCCCTTCCAACGCCAGACCGCCCGCAGCCATCAGCCACTGCTGTTGAGGGTACTTCCTGGCCATTTTTACTGTAATGATTACGCCGAGAACGTGCGGGAAGAAGGCTGGTAGCCAAATCATGCCAATTTTCCAATTATCTTTGGTAAGGTTGTCTTCCATCCATAATGAGATTGTTGGTTCAAGGAACGCCAATGCGACATTGGACATCATGAGTGCTCCAGCACAAACTGCAATGTATGGGTCCATCAGGAGCTTCCATATAGGTGTTCCGGCAGGCTTCGGCTCTCTCGCCTCCTTCATCTGTGTCTTCAGTGGTTTCATGACCAACAGTAACATAAATCCGTCCAAGAGAGATATCAAAGCGAGAATTAGGAACGGAACTTCTTTGCCTGCGAATTGATATAATGCCCCACCAAAAGGTGGTGCAACGAGACAGCCGAAACTAATGAACGCGAGGGCGATACCAAGAGCCTTAGATCTCTCATTCTCTTCCGTAAACCTGTCAGCGATCATGGCCAGGCCAGAAGTATCGGCGAAAGCGGAGCCGACGCCTTGCAGACTTCTCGCGAAGAACAACATGCCGTAGCTCCGGCCGCAGGCAAATATAGAAGTCGAAAGAAACATTATAATAAGTCCGATCATCATGGGTATGTCATACCCGATGCGGTCGATTAAGGCACCAGAAAAAGGGTTAATCATGAGTTGCACTATCGCTTTTGAAGCGAAGAGAACCCCCGTCGCCGACTCTTGGCCCTCGTGCGAGGCTGGGATGATTTTGGTGGGGATGATGGTCCTGTTGCCCTCCCTGATGGGAGGCAGCTCGACGACGTGGTCGTAGCCGGCCTCGCCCCACGCGCCTATGTACCTGAGGTAGTCGGGGATGATGGGCACGATCACCATGTACAACATGTTGTCCAGGAGTAGCGCTATGGATACTATGACCAGGATGATTTTCCTCTGGGAGCCGGGTTCCTGGATCTTCTCCCATAATACCTCGCGGACCTCCCGCACCTCGAGGTTGACGACGGGGATGACGGTGTTGTCAATCTTCTGCCATACCGTCTGGGGTCCTTCGCCTTCCGCCATCTTGAGTGTGTCTGATTACCGTGTGCTCAGAAATGTCTACGTTGCGTGTGAGCCCGTGATCATGGTCGTGCGCGCGCGGCTCGCCCGCTCACTGAACATTGGCTCCCGCGGCGCGACCCTCGCAAAGGACTTCGGAACCTGACGACAAACAGAAATGATCATTAATATCATTTCCTCGGGGCGCTCTCGCGCGGGGATAAAAGTGTTGTTTCAAAAGGATTTTGAGTCGATCTTTGTTTCTGTTAGTTGACATGGTTCCTCCGTCCGTGCGAATTTAATGAAATCTTCCTTTTTCAAAGACGATTCAGAGTCCTTTTGAACAAAGCACAAACATTAAAATAAATAAAACATATAAAATTTGTAAAATGTTTTCGTACTCTTGCTTTTGAAATAACAGTCCCTAGGTTTTTCTGAAAAACGCTTCATGTAACACAAAAGCGTTGCGAAAATAATAACGCAAACGAATTTATTTTAAAAAGCAAAAAATTACAGTTAAGACTGCTAGTCTATAGCAGAATGATTAGAAATGGTGAAAAAAGAAATTGAAGCGATGAAAGACAAATGTCTTTCTTTCAAAAATCTGGATTGAGTTTTTTGTTCGAGGGGTGTGTTCGTCGGCAAATGCCTTTTCTCGTTAAAACACTACGGTCGGCGGGTAATTGTAACGACTTGTTTAGTCCAAATCCAATTTGTCCGGGACCCCGTCATTATCAACGGAGGGGAATTTCTTGTGCAAGTTTGGGGTTCCCTAATTTCAAATATCGGCTACTACTAAACTTTTTTTGTAGTTGTCAAGTTTCTGAAATTTGTATTTAGTAGAACCACTCAGACTTACCAAGACTTGGTCTAAATTAAATGATTAAATGGTCTTGGTTAAATGATTAAGCCAATTAGTGAACTTAAAAAATAAGCATTATTATAAAGTATGTTTGTTACACCTAAACCTTTCTATTCGGTAATTACATTAACCTTCAAAAGCTTGACATTCGGCCCATACCTAATCAATCTCCATTTGAAAGAGCTTTTCGTGACTAATACCTAAATGTTATTTGTATAATAATAGTGAACCACTTATTGCTTTACCAAACTAAGTATGTAGACTTGGAACTTTAGCCATGAAGTAGGTAAAACTATTTAGTACTTATATTTTATAGTACAGTGTACCTACCATGAGTTTACGTTAGGTGTGCTCGCTAGCGAAAACGTCAAAAATCTCTGTGGAGATTTTGTTTCTTGAAAGTAGCCGCTAGGGGCGCTGCACAATATGTCATACAATTAATGTCATTTTTTTACGCAGTCGCTAGCGAGCACACGTAACGTAAACTCATGGTAAGCACACAGAACCCTCAGTATACCCAACGTCTTGACTTGACCAGGTTTTCGTTCCGTCGTAAGTAAGGGTCTTTCTTTCGGTTTTTTCGGCCGAAATGAGCCTGTCTTTCATCCAATAAGTAATTCGATCGCAGCTCTTAGCAAACGCTGTTTTTGCAAACAGGAGTAGGAGATATTTGTATTTGCGGGTATTCTCTAGGGTAGCATACTCTGCAAGCTATTTATAGTCTTACACTTTTGAACTTGTTTCAAACTGGGTAACAAGAGCTTTAGAACTTAAAACGAACTTTGTAAGATAAGTTACGGACGTGGGTGCTTACTTACTTCTAGTAAGCTATGCTTTCTTTCAAGACTGCAGGTAGGAAGTAGGAAGAGAAACATTGTAACTTTCCAATATCTTTTTGTGTTCTATTTAGAACACTTCGTGACAAACAAAAACTAAGGCTTTCATTTATGTGTATATCTCCTAAGTAATAAGGAAATGGTTACTAAATTAAGCACTCCCCAATACCTTTTCGTGAAAGCTAATCCGACTGCTCCCACAATACGCCAAATCTATTACCCTATAAGCAATCTTTTGAAGCCTTTCAAAACACGGCCTCAATAAACGTTGTTTCGTTGGGAAAATAGCAGAAAATACCTGTTGTCGAGGAAAAAAGCGGAAAATCCTCGTTAAGGCGCCGGCTGAATGCAAAAAAGGAGGAAAGTTCTGTAGGGTTGGAAGCTTAATGAACTTGAAAAAGATACTGAAGTTTTTGTCAAAGGAAATCCTAGAAGCATAACTTAAAACAACTTTCAGGGAAAAAATTATAAATGTCTTCATTTAAATAGGCAATCTAAATATGACCTTTGTTCTAATATCAGAGGTTTTCTTTGTCTTTTTCAGTAATTTATTTAAATATCCTAAACTAAATTGGGCTAGAAAGAAATCTTTGGAGACTATTGTTTTATTTAACGGTTTGTTCAGGTCATAATAGAATTTTCTTTGACGAATTCTGATTATAAATATTTATTTTGGAAATGGAGCTAAAGTTTCTCAATATAAGTATTTTACTGGTGGTTTAATGTATTTGATTTTAATTCAAAGTTGTCTTTACTTAATTAACCTAACTCGCCTCAGTCTATTTCATGTGGTCGCATGACTTTAAAATATTGTTTTAGGTTGATCCAATTTTTATGTTTAGGTTGAACCAATAACTGATAACATACTTTATAATATTGTTTCAGTTGATGTAGAACTAGTAACTGTTAATGTAATGAGGTAGGTATGAATATAAATTAAGTATCCAAGGTAACCCCCGCATCAAAAACACTTCTGGCAAAGTAACATTACTGGCCTCCGTCCATTTTCTACGACCTACTCGAAAAGTTTTGCTGGGCCAAGGATATGAATTCAGGTCACCTTGAACATTTATGTCTTGAGATTTAGACTGATGATAAGTTTCCTAACACAATGGATTAAATAAAAGGTTAATCAAATGGTTAGGCTGAGTTGCACCATTTAACTTTAACTATACTCAACATCAAATAAACCGCACCTTCCGCGACGCGTACTTTAACGATTTTCTTCTGACACAATCATGGTGCCCCAACAATATTGGTGTTATTAGAAAGCTCAATAAATATCCTTAAAGAAAAACATATTTAATTTCTTAATAAATGATTAACATATACCATAAATGTGACTTGAAAAAATACCTCACTTTGGGCCCACCTATGGGATCAATCAATGATAATGATTTCACGTGTCCTCTTTAACAGATGGATAGCGATTAATCCCAACTTAACAGTTTTATAGCCATAAAAGTTGGCTCTAGCGTAACTACCTATTTTTTGAAGAAGTGACTCTGGATCCTTCTAAAGACACATTTTTGGGGTAAAAACCTTTCCTTTAATGAAATGAAGGTTAGAACTAGGCTTTTAAATGGTGCCAATATTGGTGGGATGTGGGGATGCATACGTTTGAAAATGCTTGTCGCGGGAGGTGCGATTTATTTGATGTCGAGTGTATATTAAACGTCAAAAATCTGTCAAACGCCATATAACAACAGTTATAGTTATTGTTACGGTTCAAGTTAGTTGGTGCAACTCAGCGTAAGGTGAATTAATATTCATATTCATTGAATCACTTCGCAATGTTTCAATTTTACCAGTCATTAAACCTTTCGTTCACTAAAGTTCGTAACTAATAAATCAAATGTAACCGTTTTAACCATGAAATCCTGATGATTATTTTCCAGCTAATAATTTCACTTCGGCTTACCTAGATCGTAAGTACATTCTAGGTGACACTAATGACTTTCTATGAACTGTATTGGTTTACTAGAACTGTACCACCATAATCGAATACATCGTGAATGACTATTTGAATATTGTAATTGTTTTTATTGTGTTATAATAGACGAGATTACCAAACCAAAAGTAAATTCAGACACCAAAGGACTGTTTTACAATTATTATTCATTTCTATGTCAGTAGGGTAGGGACATACACATACAGTGAGCTCGATAGTTTTAGTCATAAATGGATAATATTGAGGATGGCAAATTTGATCTGTCAACCTACATCACATTTTAATAGCCCTGCCAATTTATACCTACGTTTAAAACTGTTTGGTTGGGCCTATGTCCAAATTTCTTATCTTCCTTTTCTTCGGTGGCTCCAACTCTCAAAATTATCTAGCTGCATGAGATGGTTTCCCACTAATCTGTTTATCGGATTTGGGGCCAGCACCTTCGCAGGAGCCAAGTGGCCAGTGTTGAGTGTCACGCGAAAAACCTCTATAGAAAATTAAGAAGAAGAAACTCGTTGTCTTGGAACGTCAGTCAAATGTGAAAAGTCCGCTGAATATATTGAAATAATAAAACCGCAAGAAATATCGACGGGTCGACCCTCGAAGCCTGGTCTCCGTCTCCTGATCCGCAGGTTGGTGGTTTCCGTTTTATGCAGCTGTATTTTTGAGTTGTTTGGAGTCACCAGCCGACCCCCGCATCATCTTTCTTCTCCGCATTGANTGGGGCACTGTGAATTAAGCAAAAGAGTTTTAGTAAATCCGTTTCATTAATGGTCAACAACAAGGATCGACCTATCTTTCGCAGTTATTAAATAATCTCTGGGTGTTGCTTAAGATAGTAATTCATGCTTCCAAAATCTTAGAAATTCGCACGAAAATGTAAAATGGCTCTTAAAGACTAGCACGCTTTTAGCGTGAATTCCTAATCAATTATTCCGCAAATACCTATCCAACCTCGGCACTAATGATCCTTCATGAGCAGTGGTCAGTTTAGTACATAAACCAGCTTGGTCAGCAGAAACATGCGCAAATGTAAGAGTCGAGTGCGCAATAATTGGTAGCGTAGAGCTTTCGAACGAACGCCCTTTGTGCGGTGAGTGGATGGGGAATTAGCTTCGGTAATAAAATGTACGTCAATTCGTTCGAGAGTGGCATTATACGAGTAATATTTTCATTTTATGAGCACACTTATTCAAATTATTAACATACGAAATTACAGTCGGTAAATTAGCAAAGCTTTTAGTAAGTCATTCAATAGGATCGGTGAAGCGTGAAGAAAAATTAGATCTAGTTTTTTATGTAGGAGAAATTGTATTAATTCAAATTATTTGTTTTCTATACTTATGCGAATCAAACATTAACAATGTAAAATCATACTGGAAGTTTTCCATTGAGTGAGAACATCAACATGACAAAAAAAATTCGTGGGTACATCAATGTGTTAAAATGAATACACAAAAAGATCGTTCTTAAGTTCATATGTAAAAGTCGTGAAAGCTGCCATAGTAAAATATAACTATGTATTCATATTGTATACGGTTATACGAACATAATGTATACTACTTTTTTACAAAGGTTGCACAACACAGCGGCACTCGTGACTCGTTGCAGTGCAGTGCGCCGCAGCCATTACGTAACCGGCTCGTATCGACCTCGTGCCCGCGGCCGTCGCGGGCCAGATACATATAGTTGTTTCACGGCTACAAAAATAATTTAACCTACTTCCTAAGAAGACATCCTAAAAAAGAAATTGGAAATTACAGCCGGATGTACCGATTATGTAGAGCTATAAGTCGCACTGTATCCATTCAAAACATTTTTGAATACTTACTACGAAAAACAACACAGTATTGCAGTTGGTTTTATCTTTTCTACATGAGTCAAAAACAATTTGTAACTGAAATGAAATCCAACCAATTTACAGACCAAAATGTTGGAAAAGTTATGAAACTCACAATCAATCAGAACTTGCATGCAACGCAAAGGAAGGATTTTCTAACAGCTCCGCCGATTCAGTCCAATTTAAACTTTACTCTGTTAATTTCCGTGTTCATATTCAATGTTAATATAGCATTTAAACTTTACAATAGTCCTCTTTACCGTGTAAGTAGTGTTACATAGCACTGTGCTAACATTATTTTTTATTTGTTTCAGGTAAGTCGGTGTGTTTTCTAATTATATTTTACTTGTCTTTTGGTTACTGTAAATATTGTTCTGATACTTGCTCCCAGAAGAAAGCGCAATAGATTCTCTACAAACATCAGAGAGAAGTAAAAAAGGTAAGTGTTTGTTTTACCAGGTATTATTTTAAAGTGAAAAGAAACTACTTTAACCTATTGGAAAAACTCTTTTTACCATTAATTCGTATTAAAAGAAGTGCAATTCACAATACGAGCATTTTAATAGGCACTTCCTAGTAATCAATCATAGACTTAGGGGCACAAAGAACGCCGCTCGCACACAAAGCGCCCCAGCCCCATCAAATCAAATGATTTTCAGGTACAAGTAGGGTTGCCGACTCATTAACTAGATGTATAAATGTGTATCAAATCATCAAATGAAGGGCCCAATCAGTTAGACATAAATAGTGAACTTACATTATCAAAAATACAATATGTATAGTTTCAATCTTGATGGAAGTATCAAACTATAACCAATCAAGATCGTCACCTTTTGATAACTGCAATTTGAAACCCAAGATACAAGCTATACTGCTTAGTTTGGGTCTCACTGGCAAATATTTAAATAGGTTAGTATCTAGTGCATAGCTCACATTGTTATTTAGTCAAGAATATGTATCTCTTTTAGGAAAATAAATATTCGTTTATTTAAGACTTTTAAACCTTAGTTTAAGTGTAGCTTTGAGATTCGCTTCCAATTACAGCTTTAATCTTTTAGCTTTTTTACTTTAACTCACCAATATCAACAACATATTCAACGCAAAAGTATGGATGCTAATTTTGTTATGTTTATCACATAACTGAATAATTTATTCATGATAATTTCGCATAAACATTAATTCGCATGTTATATTCACAACCCTGGTATATTATTTCCAGCAAAAGACGAGTCATTATGAATAATGGAGTAATCTAGAACAACAGCGAAACGGCACAAAGGTGGAGTACTCAAAAATTAAACGCTGAACAATCGCGTTACCGTTGCCCGCGGCCATTAAGCCTGCTTCTTTATTCCGTTTCTTGTGCCTTCCCTTTGAGTATGTGGGTACAGAAAAAGCCTTTTCAAGAGATATTCTTAAACATTTATTGCCCATTTTTTCTCGTTATACCTTCCTCTCAAGCGATACACAATGCCTAAAAACTGTTTAAAAAAGCTAAAAAAACAGTAAAAACGCACCTACTAAGCTTACAGTTACAGCACTTAACTTTTACGTTGACTACGAAACTTATTCGTAGCATGCTACGACGCGTCTACGGGCTATCGTAGCGAGATTCGTAGTTCAATCAATATATTTATTTGATACAGGTTACGAGATCCTACTCATATATCAACGTCAATAGTTTCATTATTAGTTGAGTTACTAGTATAGTATCGTAAATAAAAATCTATCATACCTATTTATCATGATCATAGGATAGGATACCACACAAATCAACACAGAAAAAATAACTTCTAGTAATAAATTGTTTGTAACAGCTGCTTCAATAATAATCACGTTATCATAATAACACGACATGAAGGTTACTAAACAAAACAATGTATTCGGGAAATTGCATGTACATAAGTACTTGTATTCACATTAATTTTACACTAAAGTCTGGTAGAGCTTTCGCGTGTGAACTTACCAAAGCTCTACATCGCCTGCTCTGCCTTATTTATGGTTTTCAACACGGAAGTGCCGGCCTTGCGACACAAACATGCTATAGTTCATTCAAAACTTTTTGTGGAGCTGGAAATAGAAAGTAATTTGCAAAACCCCGATGCATGCATAATTTTCTCGCTATTACTAATAATTGTATGAATTATTACCGTATCCCTCGACCCGACTAGATTGCCTTTATGAAACAATGTTATAAACCTAAAACTTGCAACGGTTTTAAAAACAACTCCTCACCTCTCAAATGACCTAAATTGTCATAACGATCCCCGAGTCTAGGTAGGGCAAAATTAAATTGGGAACGTGTAAAAGTGACCGCGGCGATCGATGAAAGATGCCTAGACGTGATACGAGAACGAAATCGCCAAAGATGTCTGTCTGCTAAAGATCTAATACCCCACTCATATACCGTTGGTACGAACGAACCGATTTGCTTTGATGTTTATTATGCGGACTGCACGGAAATGGACTCTATTTTTATCTCTCATAATCTAATAATAATAACCTGGGTGTCTTTAAAACGTAAGTATAGGTATAGGATAGGCATCCAACCAAAAACATTTTCATATAAAATGTTGCCAAGACGAGACTATTGGCTCCGTGCACGATTACAGCGCCAACTAGCGTCCACAACTTTGTGGGCTCTGTCACATTGACATTTAGGTCGTATATTTGTGAAAAAATATCGAAATGAAAAAATAACAAATATTTTCAACTATAGTCTATCCAANGATTGTGAAAATAAACAAATCGGCTAAATTGTGTTAAATTTTCATGGTGCTCAATAGCAAAAAGGTTCAGCTACTTACATTATTTTCTTTTATTACATTGTGCGTTTCCTGTAATGTAATCTAAGCTCCCCTCCCTTAGACTAAAATTAGACAAGTGACAAAACGTAGCAGTTGAAACATTAACAGAACAAAGCTAGGGATGACCCACGCCTTCATTCCAGAACCAATAAAATAACTGAAAGTCAGAAACTTTCAGTTATTTTATTGTCTCTATTGTTAACTATCTCAGTGGTTGAGTACACGTATAATAGCTGTGAGGTAGAAGTTACGGGACTATTCCCACCTCTCCTTTTCACCGCTGCATCTCCTGTGTAGCTAGCACCTAGACTAGTTGATTTAAAGCCAAGGTATATCAGTTTTTAGGTAATGACTTAGTGCATCTAAAAATGTAAAACTTTCTTGTTTTTTGTAACATTGAAAAATCTAAAAAGAAGCATCATTTTTTTACGTTCAAGTGTTTCTAAGAAATTTAAATGGAAGCTTTTGATGACAACGTATTGCTTACTTTTTCAGCTGTCGAACGAATCACTTTTATACTCATAGGTCCTGTACATCGGTAGATTTGGTAAATAAATGAATCCATCCGGACTCAGAAACTAAAAAAATTAAAATAGCTGTAATTTTTTAATACTGGATTTGTCGATTAAATTGATCATATTACTGCGCCCTAACGGGTCGGACACTGGTGACCAGACACACTGTACAATTATTATAATTTTAGCCTATCTCGTGAGCTAGGTGTCAATAATTAGGGTGATTTACTAACTAACCAGTCGCATACGAACAACAGCAGTGAGATTCAAACAAGTTTGATCCATGATGCCGCACGACTATTGTGTGAGCCCACCCGTAACCCAAGCTTATTTAGCTTAACACAAGGGGCTGGACGGGACTATTAGTAATTTGTGCAATACAAAGTGCTTATAATCTTTAAAAAAATCTTTTTATTGCTGTATTTAACCTTCCTTTCGTATACTAATTTATGCGTCAGTGTCAAGTCTGCGATTTTTATTCTTTGAAATTTTCGTAAAATGGCTGCCGCCGCGGTGACGCCTTGTAATTAACAAATTAAAATTAAATTAGTGTTTTAAAGTGCATAAATGTACAACTTAATGGTAAAAAGTCATTCCTTGATTTTTACTTAATATGTATCTGGAGTTATTTGAACAGTATTTTCGTCTATAGGATGGCATATTTCAAAAAACAAAACTGCACTCAAGCGTGTTGTCACAGCAACCGCTGAGCACATACTAATTGTATTTCGGTCCGTGGACCTATTTACATGCCAGAAACAGTCTAGTTGACATGTCTTCTCTAGTACGTAGTACATTATAACTCAATGCTTCTCCGCAATTTATTCCTGGTGTGGCTATTTACACGCCACATCACTGTTAATCAGAAGTTTCTATAGAATTTCGATAATTGACCTCAATTTTGTATTAAGAGCCATTTCACAAAAATATTCCGCGCGAATTTAGGTAAAAGCTGTCAACGCAACGTCAAAAGAGTAAAAAGAACGCTGAAATGGACAAAAAAATCTTGAGCCGTGACCGTATTAAGACTTGATTTAAGTTATTAATTTTAAGGTAGAATGAGGTATTCAAAATTGATTAATTAATTTAAATTTTTAAANAAACTGCACTCAAGCGTGTTGTCACAGCAACCGCTGAGCACATACTAATTGTATTTCGGTCCGTGGACCTATTTACATGCCAGAAACAGTCTAGTTGACATGTCTTCTCTAGTACGTAGTACATTATAACTCAATGGCGAATATGGCACGCCCGGTCAAAAAGTTACCAGGCCTCATGTAGATCCAAGCTTCTAACTCTAAAAGCCCTAACTTCACAAATTCTGTACCTTAGTCAAAAAAATATGTAAGTTCGCCGTATCGCTGCCGTCATATGAGCATGGTGAAAAATGTATTCATTGCTCTTCTGTTAACAGTACTTCTTGTAGTTATGTACACAACCTAATACAATCTCAGCCGTGACTAACTTGGTAGTCGTATTCCTTTATCAACAATGATCAAATTAGCCCTCAGTATAGGTAAACAAATATAATTCTACCAATACATCTTCCTGTGATATTTATCTAAGTAGTAATTCAAATAACGGCCCGGGCCCCGCGGCCCCCGGGGCCCCCGGAGCGCTGCGGATTATACGGAGGTAAACATCGCATCAAAACGAAATGAAATTGCTATTTCTAAGCACACACGCAGGAAGTATTGCTCATTTGACTAAAATGCTATTATGAATTTCTGAAATAATATTTTTTCTTTGGTTCAGTTACGCAGATTTCTAATTTTATTATTCCTTTTTCCAAAGAATTGTAATAAGCATGGCTATAAAAGCATACGATTCTTATTCCGACCGATAAAAGACAAATACTGGTCGCAATCCAATGAATTTATTACGTTTACGTTCTGCTCTATAACACCACCAAAATGCATCATAATTCACTGCACTACTTCCGAATCATACTTTCACTGAACTAAAAAAAGCCTACCATTTAAATGTTAATTCTATTTATCCTTTTACTCGTAATTTGCATTTCGCTAATATGAGGAAAAATTACTTTTAGATCAATTACTTATTTATTCAAGATACTAATTTATACATTTCCAACATTATAACACCTTAAAGTTAGTACTTCTTGCTTTGAATGCTCCAATCGAACTGCCTGTCCGGCGGCATGCCCGCGATAAGGCAACTTCCCCTTCCATTCGTCAAAGTCAACCGGCTCGAAACGACTTATCGACAGCATGCCCCGGAAGTAGTCAAAATCAATACTTAAATAACAATTTATTTCTAAATTACTAAACTGTATACAATAAAAATTCTAAAATAATTACATTAAATAATAAACATGAAATATGTAATTGAATATAATACAGAATAAATTCTGAAACCATTATAATATCTGCAACAATGTCCAGGAAGTAATCAAGTAAAGTATTTAATTTTATTAATGGGTTTTTAAATTCTACCAAAATTATTACAATAACTATCTATAAGCAACTAATAATCGTATAAAATACAATATTAATTCTAAAATCATTACACTAACAACACCATTTGTGCAGCCGAAATGCCCTGCGGGTGTGCAGTCGGCGTTTTCAAAGACAGGTGAGGGCAAGTTAATTTCACTGAGGGTGTGCCCCCAGGGGAGGGGGGAACTGGCTGACCTATCAACTAGATGATCTATTTTCGGCTGTAACCCGATAGGCTTAAGGCCTAAAATAAAGTGGCGAGGGACTAGACAGGGGAAAGCGCGCCAGGTACTGAATTTTTTACGAGCTTTTCCGAAAAGCTTTTTGCGAGAGCTTTGTCTGGCGAAAGTGTTGCGCACTGTGTCTGCTCACGCGTGCTGGAAATTGGTTTTTAGATTGCATTAGACGGGCAAGTGTGATGCGAGTAAAAAGATAACACTTAAAGTTGTAACCCCTGGAGAATTACGTAGGTAACGTAACAAAGCACTTATTACTCATGAAGTAATGGGATACTTTTTAGGGATTCTCGCATTATTCTAATTTAATATTTTCATCAAACGCTTGGGGAGTTTATGTTTCATTCGTCGGGTATGGTTTTGGACTTAAATTGTCTGTCTGTTCTACCAACGCACTTTTGTCATACTCAATTCGTAATGTTATTTGATAAAAAACACAGAGAAATCGTTCAAGTTTTCATAACAATTTTTGTTCAATTCGAACCCATCAAATCAATCACACACGACTAGCGACTGTTCAAAACAATCAAAGTACAATTACTGCCACAAAAACAGTTTAATATCGAGTATTAATATGGCGGAACAATCGCGAGGTGAGCGGGGCGATCAAAGCGGGCCCTTTATGCCCCGCGGGGCGCTTGCGCACCCATGGGGTGCTTTGTACCCCAGCAATGGATTGTCAGCCACAGAATTCACTACCGAGACTTTGTTTCGGGAAACAATAGTGAATGGTTTGTACGTTTACAATGTTTATTGAGGCAGGTTGTTACAAAATAATTAAGATTAGATTGCTAATCTCGGGGTTTCCTCTTTATATTAAAGAAATTAATTACTTAGAACTTTTTAAATGTATTACAAGCCGATTGAGTACCATGAGAACCTAACAAAAGCTTGATAAAGATATTGAAAAAGAAACATTTAGGTATGAGGTTAAAAAACTCAGTCACTTTTGTCATAAGAATGTGATGACAAAAGTGACAGAGTTTTTTGCGTTTTTTCTTCACAACTGGTCCACTTATTGTCCCAAGCAATAGTGGTAGAGTTATACTGGAAAGCCTTTTTTTGCAGATTTTTCTCATAACACTTGTACAAATAATCCCAGATTCTATAAAGTACCACTCGTGGTCTAAACTGAATAAATATTTTTTTTTTATTTTGATTTACCAAGACAAACTGCCGGTTGACATTTTAATAGGTAGCTGGCATTCAGTAGTTAGCGCAGCTTACTACATGCACATAAAAACCCGCATTGCACAAAGTCCTCAAGCAGAGACAAAGGTCGCGGGTGAAGTGGTCGTGCCCTATCACAGGCGGCTTCAACTTCAACTAGCTGCACCAGTTGAGTGCTGGCCGCGTGCGAGCGGGACGGCCTGATGTGCGAGCGAGAGCATGACGCTTGAGCACGAGTTGACGCTCAAGTGGTTATTGTATTGTGCTCGTTATTTGAAGTGGACGTTTTTATTGTCCTATTGATGTGTTATGAAAATCGCAGCGCCTATTTTATGATGGTTGTGTTGTTATTTTTTAAATCTTTATTTTAGGGGTACGTATAGTCGCATCCCTAGTCATTAGATTTGAAGTACAATTAGGTACATTATGTCTTTTAGCTCATTTCATTGAGATGTATTAAGACGTATATCGTTACGACTTATGAGCGTAACACCATGGGTCTTTTTGGTGCTCAAAAAGTTCTAAAAGCGATTTCGTGATAAAAAATAACGCATGAAGTAAAAAATTATATGAATATTTAAGATTTCAGAAATGGCTCAACCAACATTATTCACGATTCCAAAGCACCTCATCAAGCTGGAAATTGATACAAAACAGAAACTGGGCCAAGGAAGCGTTGCAAATTAAACTTTTAAATTAACTTTTATTGCGCTTCTTTATGTGCGGCGTGGAGCTTTGCAGAAACAGACGCGGAAAACGAATCTAATTTCATAATTTTCGCTTTATAATAAGAAAAGAAAACAAGCCGCTTGCTGGATACGACTTTTTTTGAATTCATAAATCAGCGTAATGGATATTAGAACTTAAGTAAGACGGTTAAGATTGAAAATCGTTTGAGGTATCGGTTTGTTCGGAAGGGGAGAGCGGGCAAAACTGGATTATATCGCGCGAGCCCCCAGGGAGCGGGCTCAGCCGGCCCCACGCCGGGGCTGCGGAAAGTTGACATAACTTGAAGAGTAATCTCGTTTGGGTTTTAGGTTAGTGTGACGCCTGGAGGTTTTAGGGTTGGAATATTGAAGATTGGAATCGATTTGGCTTTTTTACGTTCGGTTGGATTGTCGTAGGTTTCTTGCCACTTCCTTTTTGAAATAAATGTTTCAATTCCGAAGAATATTAACGCTTCGACTGATTTGATACCCAAAGTAAAAATATATAAAGGTGTTAATTGAATTCAAGCTCAGAGCACAAAAGTACATAATCTTCCGAATGATCAAATAATGAAGTCATACCCACGGTATATTATAAATCAACGTAAGTACTTGTAGCTAGATGCCTGCGTTGTTGGGCTTGTTCATTTTAAACTCTAAATAGGACTTTGAAATACTTCGCGAACTAATTCCATAGTTGCAAAACAATTTGCATGAATAAATCAATGGAGCCCGAGCAATCAGCAACTTTTGAACAAACAAGTGACTGTCGTTGTTCTGGACTTTGTAACTTATTTAACTTCCAGATTTACTTGAAGCGTAACAAAACAACAAAATGGCGTACATGGTTTTGTTTGATTTATTATTTTGTTAATTATAATTGTCAATTTATCCCAATTAACTTACTAGTTAGCAATGTTGCTCTCGTTTGAAAAGTTAAGATAAAATACTTTTATTCCCATGAATCAAAGTCAAACTAGCTAGAATCCACTTCTTGCATAAATAAAAATACCTATAAAGAACTATAACATAAAACTAATAAAGTTTCAAACTTTTATTTTAAATTACTTAGCTTCGTATCCCCGTTGAAATACAACACAACTGAAAATTCGAGATTGTTATAAAGTTATGTTATGTTATGTTAACAAGGAAAGTTTTTCAAAGTATCGTCATGATTATGACAAAAATAGAACTTTTAAATCTAAGTATAACAAAGTAGTACATTTAGTATCTAAATATATCCTGAAATATAAATCCTACTTTCCTTTTACATTTGAATCGCAAAAAAGTAAAACTTTTCAGTCAAACGCCGACGACTTCAAAAGTGGACTTTATTGAATTTTCCGTCTGTCCCGTGTCCGTTATCCCCCAGTGCCCTCGGCTCCTGCGCCCAACCCTTCGCAGGGTTCCGTATTTATACTTGTTTCGGGCCGTATGCAAATACGCGGGGCTCCCGAGACTTGTTCCGCCCTGGTTCGACACGAAAATAAACTCAGTTTCATGAATAAGTTAGGAACCTTGTGGAAATTTACGTTGAGTCATAGTTATGTCATATTATTATTCTGAACTGCAACTTGATGCAGTATTTCATTATGATAAACATGGATTTACCTCAGTGAAATGTCTGGAAAAGTTGTGGAAAACTTATACAGAGAAGCTCTGTCCTCTACACAATGCAATTTTTTTCTTTATACGGTTTCGTAACTGGTTAAATACTGTTATTTATTTCATTATTGTCCATCGTCAATAATGCGTTTTGTTTTCCAAATTCATTTTCTATTAGAAGTGAATTTTCGGGTGGTTATAGATTTCAAATAGATTTTGCAGGTGGTCACTCCAATATTAACCACATTGGAGTGACCACCTGCAAAATCTCACATTCCGCCAAAAATAACTCCTATTCGTATGTAATCGAAGTTATCAATCATCAGGTCCCTAAACAACGCGACAATTCTGCCTAATTAGCCGGTGCAAAAATAGAGGTCTATTTCTGCCCGCTCTCCCCTCGCCCACCTGCTCGTTAAATTCGCGCGCTCCGCGGAACAGGACACCCGTAATTGCTTCCCTCCCCTCATAGTGTAGGAGGACCACGTGATATCGGTAAACGAGATTTGTGATTTTAGGAATTTCTTTAATGATCATTTGTCATTAATAAAAAATACAATGTATGACCCGTATGACGCATCAATCAATGACCTTGTAATATAATGAACACTGGTGACACCTTTTAAAGCGTTAACGTTAAGTTAAAGTTTACTAAAATGTTGTTTTAAAGTTTGTGCTGGACGCATTCAAAAATCAAATCTGAATCTAGCATGTAAAATATGCTGAAAAGCATCTGAAAAGAGTCTCAGGACTGATTGATTTAAAATTGAAACTGTTTCTTCCATTTTTAAGAATGAATGGGTTCTGAAATTAATTAATATTTGGTAGGGTGCAAATGCTAATGTGCAAGTCTGGTAAATCTTCAAAAATGTGGTTGCCCTGATCATCAGAGAACCGTGGAAATAAAGCCATCGTTGCGTTCAGGAAAATTCTACCAGTGAGGTTCTTCTCCGAGACAATCTGCACCTTCTGCCATTGTTTCAAAGCTCATATTAAAAACGGTTACTTCTGCGAACAATGTGTGTGAATTTCAACTTTGTGCGGTCGAAATAGCGGTGTTACGATAAGCGTATTAAAATTGTTTTCGCGAGTGAGATACTGCCAATGATTGGTGGGAACTGCTTTTGCGGCTTTAGACTTTCTGCGGTGGTGATAAGAGCAAGGTAGAATGTAAAATAAAGTTGTATTCTAAATGAGATGTTTCCACACTTGGGGTTGGGGTTGGGGATGTGTAGTTTGCTCAAGTTACGATATTGGTGTTGTAAGACAACGCTGCGGCGGCAAACTTTTGTCTTAGTTAATGGCATCTTTTTCCTCCTTTGGCTTTCAGAGTTTTTCCGCTAAAAGTAGGGGCCTAATGCGAAATAATGAGGATGGAAAAAATTGTTGGCTTATATTTTCTTACGCACCTGCCTCTAGGGTGATTTTTATTATAGATTAAATTAATTTAAAAACTTCTTAATCTTATGGGCTGTAACAACTGACATCACATGTGCTTGATCATTTTCCTAAATACAACACTCCTGGGTCAAATAAAGCATATCCATTCTATTCTACTTCGATCACTTGAAATTGTAAATTGAGGGCAAGGCAATACAAATTTACAGCCACTGCAGGGTTGTAAACAGACAGACGGTCGCGTGGATTGGCATCGTAAAGAATAGCTGGGGTGCTTGGGGTGCACCCGACCTCGTCAGGGTGTTCCGAGCCCGCGGGCAGTCGGGGGTTAGCCTTGCGGTAGTGCTGGCACTTTACACGCTTCTGATCGAGTGGAAAGATTTGAAAATAAATCCTTTTTATTAAATAAAATATTCGCCATTTTTTTACTATGAGCATTGAGCAATACTTAATATTTTATAACGCGAATAACTAGGGACTGGAAATCATTGTCTGCTGCTGTCTTTCCCGAAAACTATATTCGGGACTCCTCAAGGTGAGAGTGAATAGGCATAGATTATACAGTGTGTCCGGGCATGTAGTGATAAAACTTATAGGGCGTAATCTATAGACAATTTTATCGATGAAAATACTTCAAATTTGGGTCTTGACCTATTTCTCCCAAAATTACAAGGATTTAAGTTTTTAATTTTTAGTTTTCACCTCTTCCTTCAAAAACAAGTGAAAGTGTGGGTAACTTAACACTAATAAGCAAATATTTTATATCATGCGGTAGCCCATAAAGTTATGTATTAGTAAAAGTAGAAAACGTGGTTTAGGTTGTGTGATTCTTTTGGCAGTGCATTTTCGCATGTTAGCAGCGCTATGGAACCGGCTGGGAAGGGGTATCTTTGTTCAACAATTACGTCGAAACTAATAGACGTAGACTAATAAATTTACATTCGTTTTGTAGAATAGCTCAAATACTAATAATACTATGCAAATAAAACATACTTTAACGACCTAGGTTTTCTTGTGTTGGAAAATAACTGAAAAAGAAGTTAAAAAAATCATGTATTTTTCTAATTAAATCCATTCGTACTTCCATAAAATGTACAAAACTTGTGTCCGTTCTACTAATACATAATTTTATTGGCTATCGCATGATATAAAATATTTGCTTATTAGTGTTTAGGTGAAAACTAAAAATTAAAAACTTAAATCCTCGTAATTTTGCGAGAAATGGGTCAAGCCCCAAATTTGAAGTATTTTCATCGATAAAATTGTCCATAGATTACGCCATTAAAGTTTGATTACTACAAGCCCGGACACATTGTATAGAGCAGGTATGCACCATCATAAACTGCATCTCACATAACATCAGGTGTAATTGCGGTCAAATACCTGCCTTGCTCTGCATAAGACGATCTACTGTCACTGTATAACACAAATGAAAAAGTAATTTATGACTTTTCCATGATCAAATCGCTGAACAAATAGAAGTTTTAGTTAACAAATCTATTGGATTACATTCTGGTATGTCACAAAAAACGCTTTTTGAAACTTTGCAACGTTTCTTTTCTTTCTTCTTTCCAAGACCCTAATCTTAAGTTTTTTGATCTCCCAAGTGTTCTGCCCTCAGCTGTAAAAGGCAATCCCGCTGGCGATGAAGCCATTCCCGGAGCCCGGGGCGGGACAGCGCTCCCTTTGTTCGGGATGCCATGACAATTGCCCGGGACCGCGGGAATGCCGGATTTGAGAATGCTCGGGAATTTGTCTATTCGAGATAAGAATCTTGTCTTTGCTTTAGAATTTAGATACTCGAACAATTGAAGATCTAATGGTTGTGGAAATCTGGATTCGGGATCATAATTACCTTCTCATGCAAAGATCAGACTTCCCAGTTTACCACCGTAAAATAAACGTAAAATTTTATTGATGGCATTTAAACAAGATATTCGCC
The DNA here is from genome assembly GCF_004193835.3 of Ostrinia furnacalis. Taxonomy (NCBI): domain Eukaryota; kingdom Metazoa; phylum Arthropoda; class Insecta; order Lepidoptera; family Crambidae; genus Ostrinia; species Ostrinia furnacalis. The sequence goes on along the minus strand of NW_021130379.1, from coordinate 385,776 downwards.
GACGCAGCCCAATAAAACTTAAGTGTAGCTTGTTTAAGGTCATTCTGCGATTTTAGTGCCGTAAAATATACGTACTTGTCCAAACTTTATTCGATGTGAAAAATACATTTACTAACCCTAAAACTTTATGCGTGCACTTTTAAAACCCTTTTACACATATTGTCAGTTTTATATTAAGCGTCCCTATTCTAACCCGCCAACGGCTCACGGGTCGTAACTTCCAATGGGGTCTACTCTGCAAAACAATTTCTATAACGTCTACTCCATTTGTTTCAGTCGCTCATATCAGCGTTTCAGGCTGAGTGACAAGGATGGGAAATGTGGAAATTTTGAAATTTGTTTTCGCACACGACCCCTAAACAACACCATAAATTGAGCGGGGCCCCGTCTGCCCTTGATTAGCCATTTGTACGTCACGCCACTCTCGTTTTATACTTTCTTTTACTGTAGGGCAGTGGAAGGTTAATTCTGCGTTTTAGTGCACTCCCGACGGCATTAATGTTTATGTAATGCGAAATGTAAACTTGTTTTGTTGCGTTGTAAGTTTCAGGTTAATGGTTAAGGTCATGAATTGGATGATCTGTTTATCCCAAGAGAGAAATTGTCTTGTCTGTGTTCATTTGTAATTAGAAATAGAAATGCGTACACAAACTCAAACATACAATTGGCACGCTCAAATTCAGACTATACTCAGAGTTATTGTTGTTTAAATTAAGATTTGTTAGTTACAATTCAATTCAAAGTTACCAAGTTGGTCTGAGTCCGAGATGTCCAGATTCAATTACTCGTAGTTACCACGTTGGGAATGAACATTAAAAATCTTATTCATTTCGTTAAAAAGCATGGAGCAAGAAATGTATAAGTTAAAAAATCCCACTAATCATATCGTAGCATCTTTATTAGGCTGTCGACAATCGGGGTAATTTTCCGAGTTGTCGCGCGCTATCGGCGATCGCCGCAGCATCCGCGTTACTGACGCCTAATTTAACGCGGTATTGTAGGGGAACTTAGGCCGGACGAGCGAGGGCGATTTTATTGCTTTATATTTCTTCTTTTTTGCAAGAGTGGTCGTGGTCGTCACACCTGGTTTGGTGGCAAGCTTCACAATCCGTCGCCATTCCTCCCGCATTGTAGCCTTTCTTATACACTCGTGGAGTGGACCATCGAGTGTGGTTTTGACCTGATCAGTCCAGCGCATGGGCGAGTTGCCTGTCACGCCATGCATTTAAGTGATGCGTAACATAATTATCATGCTGAACTATGTAACAAGCACCAAAAACATCTAAGCACGCAATAAACTAATGAGAATTCTAAAAAAAAAGGTTAGAACTGCGTTATTAGAAGGAGGAAATCTGAAATTAAATAGAGTAGATAGAAGTCAAAGCTTTTTAGTGTAGATGTCCAAAAATGAACCGACCCAGGTATGACATTGTCAAGAGGGCGCTACTATCTAAACTGGGTTGTTAGTTTTTGATTTATGCCACATGACGTTTCAGAACCGTTGGACTACGAGCATAACATTAACTCTTGTCAAATATAGAGCAAGCCGTTTAAAATAATTTTGACAATAAAGATAAGATAGGAAGATATAGATAAGAAAATAAATGACAAGAAATCATTGATAAAGTATCATTATGAGGCTCCATAGGCCCATTGTTTGCAACATATCCCGAAAATTATTCATCACTTAGAATTCATATCGCGTCTGAGTCGTTCCTGTGCCTCCTCCCTATCGAAGGGGAGGGAGCCATCTTGCCGATATCATCGGTTATGGCAACACCGGCCCAAATCGTTCCGCAGTTTATCCGACACGCGCCATTAGTTTCGCAATGAGTTATTATGGCACATACAAGTGGTTCCTGGTGTAAGCTGGTGTCAAATTTTGCCAATATTTGACTTGGGGAGGGGGGCGCAGATCGAGATTGTTATGCTCTTACAATTTGAACACGATGAAACAATTATGCTATGAAGTTTCTAAAAGTAGTATTAAAACATACCTACTATGAGTATGTTTTATGTCATCGTTTTTGCTCTAACCAAGTGTCATCTAAAAACATAACCCTCTTTCTGGCGCAGTCGGGCAAATTAAACAAGGATTACTAATTTCTTGCGTGTCACCATCGAAGTAGGTAGAACCTAACATCTAAAAATGCTTAGTGCATAAAGTCCCCAAACCAACCCCAAAACCAAGTAACATCATTCATTAAAACACCCCCATTCCAGTCTCCAAGTAATTAAGAAAGGGCGAAATTGTACCTAACGTTAATTGCGAGTCAAAAATAAATCGCCCCTGCCCCGGAGCATTAGCGCGAACAAGGCTAATCCGAGTTAATCAGCGCGGGCCCCTGGATCAGCCCTGCGGTCGGCCCTGCCCGTGGCCGGGGCGTGGGGCTTAAGATCCCAATGTTCGCACTTTTGTACCATTCTCAAAACCCTTTTGTGATCTTAAACGTTCTTCTTGTCGTGTCGACAACAAACCTACACAGCGTCACCCCAAAACTCCGCCACAAGAGTGGCGTTGTTATTTTAAACGTTTGGAACTAACTTCCAAAGTATTTGAGTTTTCATAAACCAAAATATGTATCAGTAGTGGACACTTGACATGGACACAAGGTAGAAGGTATCCTTCGATTGGATTGATGACTGAGCTTCTTGCGCTGCTTCTTCTCAGCACTATTTAGGACGTATAAAAAATCTGTCAAGCAAACTTACTCAAATGCTTACGGAGTCGTATTTAAAACTCAAAATTTTAATTTAAAATACAATCTCCGCATGCATTGATCAGTATTTTAACTGCCAGACCTATGTAGATAAAACACTGTATCTCACCTAAAAATAAGCAGCTACCTTCAACAACAAGACTTTTCCAACTACCCTAAGCGTTAATATTTGTCTTGTACCCGCGTCCCATCTATGGTCCAGCCATAAATTCATACCGGGTGTCACCCCCGGCTCTCGCGTAATCCCGCGCCGCTGGCGGGTGACCGCGGAACATTTCGTGGGGAGGCCGAGGAGATAATGGCAATTCTGTTTTACTGTTCCCGAAACTTAAATAGGTTTTTTTTTCTTAGCGAAGGAATAGACAAGAATATGTAAAGCTATAATTGGTTGTTCGCGTATCCTAGCGCAGTTATGTATTTTAGTAGGTAACTCCAATTTAATTAAAAACAGACCTTTTTAAGCTAACAACAGTTTCATTTGACTATTATAATCGTTTAATCAACCCAGAGAAGGTAGGTTATAGTCTAGGGACTGATAACTTTGTTTACTCTTGTTGTATTCTTACAAAATTATATCTGTACGTGTTATTAAAACTTTTAAACCATAACTAAGAGAGATTCCTAGATTCGGATTCGGATTTCCGCATTTATTATTCAGTTTAGAAATGGTACAGAATAATTGGTTTACCCGAAATATGTGCGATTCTAAGCTATATCAGCGTTTGTCAAGAAAATGACATGCTGGTTGTCTATTGAATAATTTGGGCCGGGTCAGGAGCGGAAGGAAAGGTGCAGTAATTGTGATTGATGTATTTTGTGGGGCTGTGGTATACAAATAGGGTACCTTGAAAAATGATAATTTTTTCCTCTTGTTTGGGATCGCTCATATGGTAATCATGCAGCCCTACGTTGCAATTTATTGGCACAAAGCAAAATAGAAGTCATGAATATATCATTCCTTTAGGTACTTACTTCTCTTGACACCTACTCATAATGGTTATTGTCAGACATAAGGCAAAATTTGTAATATGGTTCCACTCTAATTCCAAGAGAATTGGTCTATAAAAATATTTTGCCTACAGCCAGATAGATAAATTACTCGAGAATATTAAAAAAAAAGCCTTTCAAATATTTTTTAAAACGGTACCAACTCAGTGTTTAAGTTTTAAGTAAACGGCTACACTTTTTTGCTTATCATTTAAATAAACTGACCTATACAATTTCTTTTTCCATTATACCAAATTGAAAGGCCGCGGGCATTCACGGTAATCACGGTACATACAGTAAGGGGAGCGTGGGCCAAATGGACACCCGGCGGAAACGGTTAGTTACGCGCACAATACCAGAGGGAGCTTGTGTGACGAATACTAATTATTTTATGGAATAGAAAACTGGGCAAAAATAAAAAAAAACTTTTTACCTGCCTTGTAATTTTGGCTATGTTTTAGAACTAGTATGTTGGATAGCGTGTTGATTTTTTAACTAAATTTTTATTGACAATGTTTCTCAAGTTCTAGTCGCAATAATAATATGACTATGACTTTGGTTGCTCATTAGTCTTTCATCAATGTCAAATATTCTTCTTCAATTTTAAAAGTCCTCGGCATTTTACGAATATATATTTAAGCCAAAAATCTTAGAATATAATGGCGTCACACAATTTGAATAATGAGACACTCAACCGCCATCCTCAAGGGTATCATTCTAGCGTCAGAAGATTTACACGAAATAAAAAGCTTTAGATGATTATGCAAATTACTGGAATTTCAGCTTTAAAGTGAATTTTCTGTTGATGTCGCGATTTGACTAAAAATATCGTATATCTAAAATTTTTATCAATAAAGTTGCTGATATAAAATACTATGTAATAATTCATAATTGTTATGAAAAGGAACCATTATTATACTTTTACTACTGTGATTCGTCTAAGCATTAAATACTATGACTGTTATATGCTTCCTAAATAAATCAGAAACCAAATAATGGTAATTCCAAGTTTTTGGACAAATAACATTAGGTAGAAAACTCTACTTTCTTAGACGAAGTTTATTACAAGAACTAGCATTACCCGACCAAAATCACTATAATATAAATCCTTCGCCCTCCATAGCATTCGACACGCATACTCAAAAGGGCGATCGCAATCACGGCTATTAGTAATCCTGCACACGTACACATAAAACGGCTGATTTTCGACTCTATTGCACCGACTTAACAGTGCACGTTTAGGGTAGTTTTGAACAAAATGACCCCAATCATAACTCAAGTTCATATTCCTCCGCAGTTATCGCATGGAACCTATTTGTCACGCGTTGTCAAAGCACCCGTGGCACGTGACACCGATGATACAATCGCTTGTAATCAGGGAAAGTACTCGAGTGTGCTTGTAATCGATTTATCGAGATCTTCATTAGTAAGCCATTAACGACTTTGGAAGTTTGATTTATTAATTTTCGATTCGTGCGTGCTTATTCAACCCCATAAGCTACTTGAATAATATATCTTTTTCGATAGTGATAATAAACATAGAAACATTAGTATTTACAAAATACTTTCGAACCGACTTCATAAAGGAGGAGGTATTTCTGACTGTAATTTTTTTTTAAATTAAATACAGCAGACGACTTCTCGATCATCCTTTGTTAGAACCCACATGATATAAGAAATTACATAGAAAATTCAGGATGTTATTTTCGAATACATTTCAAAATTATCTGACGTAATATCGCGTAATATTATCATGTACAGCTAGGTAATAAATACACGTCCATTTTCATTTGAATTTCAATGTCAGCGAGGTTGAGACGCGAGCAGTTGTTTTGTGCCCGACTGTACACTGGTCGGGAGTGCATCAAATATTCATGGGGGGAGTGAGCCCTCGCCCCTGCCTCCCCTCGCTGCCTGGTGTTTGACATTATTTGGGAAGTCATATAATTGTATGCGAATGATATACGCATAATGTAACAATGCTGAGTATGTGAATGAAGTGTTTCAAATTGGTTTCGTTGCTGGTTGTGTCAGTTTCACTCTGCCTTTGTTTTTTTTTGTCGTGACTTTCGATTCAGCCTTCACTAATTAAGAAATATTTTCATTCCCATTTGTGGCTTTCAAAGTTTAGTTCAGTAATTGGGCAAGTTCATATTTAAAGTTCATGTATGTAATCAAGCAAATGCTTAGTAGAAACTCTATTAGCAACGCCGTCAGAGAAATGGTATAAACTGAGGATATAAATTGAACTGTGAGAACGCACAGCTGAAACGCTGGCGTGCAGCAAACAATCGACAGCTGCCTAGTATATTCAAAGGACAATCAGTTCTGTTGTCATTGAAATATGAAGTAATTACATCGACAATATCAATACCTATCAAGGTCCTTGCATGTATTACATATGTTTCCGTCATTGAGATACCAGTAATATTATTACATTATCATCTTTCCTGGCATGCATGCCAAAGCTCAGCATTTGAAATTGAACTCTGAGTCGGAATATAGTCAACATCAGCATAATCTTAGGGTGTCGATTCTCACCGCAAATGGTATTTCGCGGCTCTGGGGCGGCGCGCGTGAAACGAGATTCGTAAATGTGACGCTTGGTACTTGTATATCAATCGAATTACAAAGAAAAGATGAGTTGAAAGATATGTGGAAACATGAAAACAAATTTCATTTATAACGTAATTACCTTTAGTAATCGTTCGAAGTATTCAAATTGTGATTTAAAACAGTAATGTCCGGTAACAATGACGAAAATGACACTTGAGGAAATATGAAATTAATTAGATTTTCTTACAAGGAAGAGTTATACACCTCTTTCTAAGAACCTGATACCTTAAACAGCCCAAATTACTCCAATCGTCGTAATCGCGAGCAGCCAATTACGAGGTGCTTACAATCAACGAGCGTCATCGGATTACACGGTGTCGCGATGTGTAGCGAACAGGGCTCGAACCCGAGACGATGATGTAATTAACAGGGGTAGGGTTGACGATATTTGATGCGATTACATATAGATACGTATCATTGTGTATAAACAGGCTCAATTGATAAATAAAGACAAGGTATACTATGTATATTAGACTTGTGTAAAATATCTAGACTGCAAAAACAGCTCTTTAAAAAAGTATGCTTAGTTAGAAGACTGTAAGTTGTACCAAATGCCAGAGTTTTGAGTATTATAATTCTACTGGGGTTTCTTGCGCTGCTACTTCTCAGCACAAGCCCCATATTACTTTCCCGAAACAGTGGTAGGGTTGGGACGTGTAAAAGTGCTCTTTGGGAGCCTACTTGCATAAATATACGATTCTATTTGATTTGCTAAAACCAAATTTTGCTGTTTCTATATTACTTACTCCGTCCATAGTATGTTACTATGTTATATCCTTTTTTTCGATGAAATTAAAGCATATTATGGTATAGCTCTCCCAAATAAAGTGGAAAAGAAATGTGTCTAACTAAATCGTTGACAGCCCTATAAAACGCAAAGTTCGCCGAGTTAACGAATTATCGGTTCGCTCCGTGTCTGCCGGGAGTCAGGGCTCCTAATTGTGTTACTGTCAAAAGCCTTTGTGGTTGTGTCATTAGGGATAATTGATCTTGGGGTCCTGGCTCTTACGACCTTGATTGTTTATACAGCTTCTGAAGAGAGACTTTTCGAACCTCAACACCAGTAATGCTCGTAAAGCTTATCCGATTTTGGCTCGCAGGAATGTCAAAACGTAAAGGCTACGTAGAGACGTAAAAAACGTTGAATCGTTGAATCAACACTAAACTCGGTCAGTTCAAATCAGTGTCCTAGTTTTAAAATAATTTATATGCTCCCACATGCAATGACCTATTAAGGCCAGACCCTTCTTTAACAACCCCCAAACCCTGGTTTACAAACTTTGCGCCGTTTGAGCAAACCCGGGCTTACAAAGTTATGCCCACAACGAGCACGAAATATAATTGGGAGTAAGAGCCAAAGCACACGATGCTTTTCGGCAGGCGGTGCGACGACGGAGCGGTGTCACTGCGTCGTCTTACGAGTACATTATTGGGCGACAAAACGCGGCGTCAGACGCAGCCACAACGCACGCGAGTGTCATTTCATATTATTAGCTTGTCGTCGTGACATGTCGCGCAGTCGTGACGACAGCTAATTTATGAAACGACGCGCGCGTTTTGTGGCCGCGTATATCGTGCGATATGACGCTGTGTGCGCTGTCGCTTACATAGAATATCTGGGGCACTCGAGCGGTGCAGGGCCGCGCGATACGGCGAAATTTTTGCAGTGCGGCGCCGCAACGTATCGTGTGCTTTGGCTCTAAGCCTCACCCCGACCGTTTAAGTCGACGACGTTGTCACGCGACGGGCTTGGGCTGATAATATAATTTGAAACGAGTTTATAATTGTAAACGTTAAGTAAATGAAATTTAGATTACTTTTTCTTGAAAGTGTTGTGAAAATTGCTATAGTAACGCGTATACAATGCTTATTGCAATACACTATACCGTTGTTAAATGTTGGCATCTTTATTTTTCGAAGATCCATTAATAGAATTGAATAAATGTATGTCTTTTTAAAACACGGATCAATTCTGAGGAAGATACTAATGAGTGTGATAATCAGAAAACTTACTTTTACCTATATATTTGCTTGGTTTATCCCTGTCTAAATAAGTGTCATTTGATCTTATAATCTCCTAAGATAAGATGTTCATACAAACAAAACCCATAAAATTGATAGACACCTTTTTCATCTCGTATAATACATACAATACAGGAATAACTTCATAATATAGTTTTTTCAGGTTGTGCTTTTTTAATAACTTACTAACTGCACATTCTTCATAATTCGGTTTTATAGATGTTACATCCAATACAAAGATGCTCATATTGACACAAGCCGTGTATTACGTCATAACGCCCCTGTTTGTTTTCCGACGGCATTGTTTCACAAATATTTGCTCATCGTTAGCTGTGTCTACCCCCAACAAACAATGCTCCCCAATCACGAAAATGAACCTTGATGTAACTGCATACAGTGCAAATTCCAAACACTAATTTAAACACACCAATGTTTGTGCAAAAAGCTCTCTTTGCTGCGTATGGCTTTTATATTGTTTTTATTTGATATTGATAAAGTTATTTTTAGGTGACATCTGTTTCAATCAAATTAAGTCTTCCTCAGTACATAGAATTGGTCCTTCGAGCCGGATGTTTTTATTTATAGTTTTATGAATTTCCGATCTCTCGTTTTCCAGCACTAAGACTGATGTCATGTTTGACAGCCTATTTGGAATATTCACAACCATAAAGAAAAGATGAGATCATACATTTCCTTTAGCCGAAGGAAAAATTTCCGTGCTTTAAAGTGATTTTGTGAAAAATATTATTGGCAGGTAGTTGCTCATAAGATAGGCCCCCTTTAATAATATTTATTGTCCGTGGTGCATAGTCTTTTCTTAAAGGTTTTAAACCTTTGTTTGTCACCTGTCATCCGCTTTGCAATGGAGGGAAGTCGAACCTTAATTTCGAGCTCCTCCTATGTTCTTATAATTAATTTCGTTGCGGGTCCAATGACAGTTTAACTTTCCCCCGGGACAAACTTGACCTTCATTGGTTGGGTTTTTGTGGCGGTCAAGCTGTAGATCCTGGCTACACAGGTTTTGCAGTGGTGGGAACGAGAGGTGGGAATAGTCCCGTAGCCTATTTGGAATAAAGACTCACTTCTGATAGTCCCCGCTGCCGTGATACCCTATTTAGGCTTTTAAGTATTGCCTCACAGCTCAGAAATCGGAGCAAGGATTGCCTAAATCTAAGTTAAATTATAAAAATAGTCACTGACCTGTGTCTCTGAGCTGCAGCGATCCGACCTTGTCGGTGAGGTAGCCCCGGATGGAGCTGGCCACGCGCGACGGCGAGGCGGCCGCGGCGCGCCCGCGCAGCGCTCCCGACAGCCGCCCGAGCAGCGCGCCGCCTTGCTCCTCCACGATCAAGCCCCCGGGGGCGAATGCCCCGCCCGCGACACAACTCAACCGAACAAACTCTTTTCAAATTCAAAATTCGCGTTCGAACGGCCAGTATTCACTTAATTTATAATTTACTTTTAAATATCGAGCTTGTATAATTTATTTTAAAAACTAATGGCGTTTTCAGTGCATGTTTTGATATGTATTGTTTAGAGGTTCGGGACCATGGTGCGCCACGTTTGTAGATCTGGAACAAATAAAACTAATCTTAGTACGCGCTTTCAAATATAACTGCGTTAGGAGGGTAAAATAAAGCACAGGTACACAATCTACATTTAAACCAGCATTCATCACGTACATTTTCCTCGTAATATTTCACTGTGACACTGAATATACACCATCTTTCATTCATACCATCTAAAAAACCTCTCAGAAAGTGACGTTACATTTAATAAAATCTACCTTTTCAGTACTTAATAACGTTTATTAATATAGCATTTCTTTTTATCTACATTGAATGTCCCAGCATACGCCCTCAGAGCCGAATGAAGACTTTTGAGTGGTAATGTCGGAATATAATTTATAAAATCATGATTAAAATTGTACCGTCTCCGTCTAACCCAGTCTTTCCCAAAGTGGGCGATAACGCCCCCTTGTGGGCGCTGCAGGCTTAAAGCGGGGCGGTAAGAGACCCAGAAAAAAAATCGGGACGTTGTGTAGAGGCTTGGGAGGCGTCATCTACTAGGTGGACTCTTAGACACCGACTGAGCTCGACTCTTGACTACAAAAATGGGAGGCGCTAAAAAATAATTTATTCTCAAAGTGGGCAGTAGACTAAATAAGTTCGGGAACCACTGGTCTAACCTAACGTTTGACATACGAAAATGTCTAAAATTCTGTTAGAAATATCTGAGGAATTCATAATACTACAAACAGTAGCAAGCATTAGGTGCCTAATACGGAGCTTAAGAACCGGCGATTAGGTTTGTCGCAGCACAAAATTCAAACATCAAAGTAATTAGGAAAATTAATACATAAAAAGAGAAACATGTGAACTTTTTCACTGAAAATTACGTGTAATTCACATTTCCCCCCGTCTCGAGAGCTTTCCGGAAGTGTGCCGCCGGAGGTCGCCACTCGCGCAGCATCCGGCGGCCATCTTGCGCCGGAAGCGGTTACAGTTTATGACTTCCCGCCCTTTTGGGAACGTAAATGTAACTTGTGAATTACGCTTTCAATTCCCTTTGTTAAAAGTTGCAATGTTATTCACCGGGATTTGCATTATAAAAGGCCGCAATCGAAACGTCGACGCAGATTGAAATATTCTCTTTTTTATTCCATGCCAATAGGTAGTTCATGTCATGGTCAGGCAGTTATACCTATTGCTTACGGGTGAGCGGAAATCTACGTCAACACAAATGTTCTTTGATAAAATAAATTCACTTCATTTTAGTAAATTTCAAGAAGCCCTTTTACAAATTCAAAATGACGTTTTAATCATAATGGGTCAAAATGTTAGCGCAAGAAACGCAATTGCTATTTGTGGCTCTTTACACTACTGTTAGACTCACAAATAAATTAATCATTATCTTTTCAGTGTTCAAAAGTAACTTAACACTACCATCGTATCAAGTTCAAAATATGTTTTTTATCAAAATCCGTCCCGTAAATTATTGTTTAGTAATAAAAACCTATTTAATGCTCGTATTGGTATTCAGCACATCATTATGATGATGATTTGTGTCGTTAATATTAGTTCTTATTCTCAAATTTTCCACAGTTCTGAATTAGGTATATTCAAATAATTTCCTCAAAAACCTTAATTTTTAATGAACATCGCAAAGTTCTTATGGACTTTACAGAAGTTTACTGAGAGGGTATTTATATAGAAAGGCAGGATGTTTAAAAACCAACCATTGTTTCCTATAATCCGTGTTATAATTCAACTTGGAAAATAATTTCAATCGAATGTATTTTTATTGATAGGTCAACATACAGGTATTTAAGAGCGTTTACGTCTAGCGTGGCATGTCAAGTTTAGGTAATTTCAATGCTAGTTTTATTCACACTAAAATAATTATGACTGTGTGCGTGTTCTCACGCTCTATAGTCAAACCAAAATACTTTGATCCACCATCGTAAAAGTGTGCCAGGCCGTCAAGTGACAGCTCAAGGAAACTATAAAATCTTCAAATCTTCCAACACCGACTCCATAATTATAAATAATGGTATACATTAGTCCTAATCAATAATAAATACGTAAATTCTTTATCAAATAGTAAATTATCAAAGGTTTTATACTATTTTGAGAATATTTTATACAGCCTATGTTCAGCAGAAAAAAAATTGAATTTTAATGGTGAGAGATTTTTTCAAATCGGTTCTATTCAAAACAAACTTTTCCTGTTATAGGATATAAATGTTTGTTAAATCGTTTTCACAGTATTTTTATAAAAATTTTAGCTTGTAAACTGACGCTAAAGTGGAAATTTACAAAACCTGTGTGGACTTATCTTGATAGAATTCTTAAATGCTAAACTAATCGCAATATTTTCTCAATTAACTATTTAGACGACGAAATTGCCTAACTATTTATGCCTATAACATATTTGTAGTATTACTGGTTAATGATTGTAACGAGTTGAAAAAGTACTGTTTTTGCGCCAAACGGCGTAAACGCTCTTAAGTTATACAATTAATAATAAAAATAGATATTGGCAGTCGTCATCTATTTTTCATAAATATTTCTTAACTCATTGTGTTTCTCTACGTTCTATTAGTTAAAGATTATGTCACAAAACTAAGATTTAAAAGGCATTTCACTCTGTTTATTTTCTTTTTAATCCATTACATCTGTGACCTTTCCAATTCAAATTCTTTTCAAATATAAAGACACGGGTCTTAACGCGACATTTATTAATGAGTTGCAGTATGTCCTCATGGCTTGACGTTTGTTATTATTGTTGACGTCAAATTCTTTGTTAATACATAATTAGGCCTTCAGGGCACATACATGTCTCAATATGTTCGCACTACCACTTCAAGACAACATTATCGGCTGGTACTAAGTAAGAAGTAGCGGAAGAAACTCGGTCACGTTTGCTCAAGCTCTCGGTCAAGCTTAGCTTAGTTTGGGACTGGAGGCGCAGTATATCAATGTCCAAAGATATTTACTTACAGAAACTTTTAGTCAAGATGTCTTTAAGTAAAAAAAGTTCGTCTTTTTATAGAAGTATAAATACTTTCTTATTATATGTATACTAAACCCTGATTTTAGAAGTTATTAGCCACTATAGTGTCCTCTACCGACTGCTCGGGCCGACGGCTTACTAACCAATGCAAAAATTTTCCTTATTTTTCTCAATTCTTTGTAAAAAAAAAGACTAGCTAAGATAACATTGATATGTTTTAACGATATTTTAACGTCTTTCTCGTATTTGGAAGTAAGCACTTTAATCATTACTAAATGGAAAAACTCACATAAACTTATGGAGGATATCAAATAAATAAATATTTATGTATTTTAAAATGAAAATAATATTATGATCATTATATTATTCTTATAAAAATTAAAAACAAATGAATACTATACCACCACCTATTGATACTACTGAAAGTCTTCGCAAACGACCTTCATTGAAAAATAACTACTCCAATATCTCCCCTCTCTTTCACACTATGCACACATATACATCAATTATACACACACTCAAATAGATGATATTGAAGCAGTTACGTAACTGGTACATCATTATGTAACGTAATAGCGCAGTTTACCCTTCTACAGCTTTCTATGTAAAACGAACATAATGTACACGTTTCTCGCTAACAATACCCACTTAGTACACAAAAAACTAATAAAAAAAAATGAAAATGTTCTAAAAACACACACACTAAAAGCACACAATCGAACGCAACGTTTACCGCGTTGCAAATTCAAAAATATTAAAAATGGCCGACTAAAAAGCGTTTGATATTGACCTTTGTTAGGGTTGCCGCGAGCTTGGCACACCTGGGATCACCTCGCCCAGACTGGCCGTCCCTGCGAGAGAGCCTGAAAAGGCTCTGTTGCCATGCGCAGGACGCCGCGCCGCCATTGGCGGGGCGCGCCGCGTGACGTCATCTACCCCAGACCAATCCCCGCAGCCTGAAATTTTCACGTAGGTATGAGAGCGCTGGGTCGATGCATGAAACAAAAATAGGCCCTATGGGCCGGCGCCTGGTCGATATTGGCCGCCATCAAACATTTATCTGATCATTTGGAGCGGTTTTCTTTATGATGCTCCGTTTAAATGGGAGGCGAACTATTATTTTAACGCTTTTATGATAGTGGGGGTGGAGGAAGACTACGGTTGAGGAGGGCATCATTCAAAATTTGTTATTAAAGTGCTATCTATTTGATTGGAAATGTGATTGTGATACAAACGTTATATAAATCAAGGACAAAATGAATGAATAAATGAACGTGTCGTTTTAATTGCTAGTTAGATACAAACACAGTTTGTAATATTCTCACTTAATTTATCCACCCCGCCAACTTATAAATTAATAAGTTATGAAAGATCGAATGTCTGCTGCAGCGGAACAGCGAAAAATAATATAGATGACCAGCGCGCTGATTTTGTGAGCTTAATGGATATCCGCATTTCTTAAAAATTCTTGCTTTTCTAAAATATTTACTCGGCCAAAATAAATACAATACTGAAAGACCTTGATTTGATTTCAGGCGCAAGTTTAACAATGAATTAGGTTATATTGCGTATGTTTATGGCTACATAACTTTACCCGATTGTTTGACCTACATACCAGAATATTTGATCATTGCAATAAATTTGAGTAGGCTACTACGGTCACTGTTCAAGTTTTTCTAGCTCTTTTAAGTTACATTATGTTTTGAAAATAAGTCCGTTTTAAATTTTATACTACTTCAATTTCTGGAAAATACACTGAAAAAAATGATTGCTTACTGCTTACACAACAAATGTGACCACCGAACTAAGTGTTAACTATAACCAAACTAAGTGTAGCTCCCTACAGAATTATTTGTTTAATTTACACAAAATTTTTTTTGCTCATAACCAAAGTGTTCGGTGGTCACTTTTGCTGTGTAAGCAGTAACCAAAAATTTTTTTCAGTGTATTACACGAGTGTTGAGCTCAGCAGAGTCCAACAAGAGGTGATGGTTAGCTGTGCTGTGTGGCCTAATGAGAATAAATCACAAACTTCTACTACGAGTACACGCTACGCCACAAAAATCATTATTTGTAGGCCCTTTTCAGGACACTTATACACGTCCCAAAAATATTTGTTCTTATGAGAATAAAGTTTCTTTACCCGTAACAATACCTTGCCCTACCACCACTCGGGACAACACCAACTCGGTCTGCTCGCTATAACATAATATGATACCGTGAAATATTGACTCTTACTAAAATATTATCCGTCCCACCATTCCGTCAATAATATTTTCATGTGCCGATTGTGCCAAATCCAATCTATCGAGGAGCCCATAACATTAAGAGTACTTTTCACCGAGCGCCTGTCGCCCGCAATACAGAGAAATCTTTGAAATCATTTTTGGTAATCCTCTGGAGAATAAGTATTTTCGTGAGATACTGGGAATACCGCGAAATGACAGCTTTTGTTATTTTGTACTTAGTCGTATTAGGTACAATACCTTTCAACTTCTAAAAATGATTTCCAAGAAAGTATTTTAAGAAACATTTACAAATTTCCATTACGTTACGCAAGGTAAATTGGAAGAATTCGAGCGTAAAAACCACTTTTTCTTTTTCCGTTAAATGTTTTTCTTATTTAACTTCTATTTGTGAAGTTAGAAAGAAAGATGAATTTTTAAATTTATTCGACATCTCAAAGAAAACTAAGTCAAAGCGCTGAAGATTACATCAACGGAAGTTTTTAAACTAGTTTTGCGTTTTCCACTACATTTTGCATCCGGCAAAGGAAAATGATGTCTCCACAACTTGCTCTTTTTGATTTCCTGGAACTCTAGATTATTCATAATTTTTTTTAAATTCCACTTCCAAGAATCGAAAGGCATTAACATTTTTTTAAATTGAACTAAGTACTTTTTTCGACTTTCGTATTTTTTCATATAAAATAATTCGCCTTATTTTAATAACAATGTAAAAATACCTGAATGTAAAAAAATATCTTTAAAATGAACACACTTACTCTAAAATCCACTCTTATGAGGAAACTAAGTTGCTTAAACTACTGTGCAACAGAGAACATTTTTTGACAGAAATAACGGTCTACTCGTAGTGCTCTAATACAGTGTATAGAACTAGCTGTGCCCGCGACTTCGTCCGCGTGTAATAATGACTTTGGGTGGGCACTTTTAATAGGCTAATGTATTTAATGAGACAGTTATTTACAATGCACTTAAAAATTAAAAACTTGTATTATTATACAAATAAGACACACATGCATAAATACTTAAATAAGCTATGTAGGTACCTACATACTACCTCATAAGTTTCCTATTTAAAGAAAACATATTTACTAACATAACCTAAAAACTGAAATTTATTGATATTATGTAACATGATTGACATAAACAATAAATCTTGTAAGCAAATCTAATTGTAATCAATTTGCAGCGGTGAAAATCAATATTCGCATACGTTAGAGTAAAGGTTCGACCAAACCAACGCGTGCAGCCCGCGTGCGCGATGGCATCAAAAAGTAGCTGACGTCCTTCCTCAGGCTCTAGCCTATCTGTGTACCAAATTTCATTAAAATCGGTTCAGTAGTTTTTACGTGAAAGCAACACAGACAGACAGAGTTACTTTCCCATTTATAATATTAGTAGGTATGGATAAGGATATTGTGAGTTTAAATTAAAATCACTGAGTGTAAAAATGTAATTCAATAGTAAATAGGATGGAAATCAAATAATATTATGTAGTTTATATGTAACTTACATCATGTTATTGTTGTTTTATTAATATTGTTATTATTTTTCTTCTTTTGTTTTTGACCCTAGAATGGAGATACAGGGTTTTCCTAATTCAGGTTAATACCTGAATTAGCCCGCCCGCCTACACTGAGAGTCCAACTTATACATATTGTGTACGTACCAAACCTGCTACATTGTAATTCTGCGATTTTTATATTTACATATTCATGAAATATACCGCTAAAATTTTCGGAAATCAGAAGGAGCACCGTTTCGATGTCCGTCGCTGATCGCATAAAAACTCATGTACCTACTTAGACATGGTTGAATAATGGTAATTCATAGCACACTATACGAGTCGTATATCGGGAAATGGTGGAACGAGAACAATGGACTACATTCACAAAGGCCTATATAGGCTAAACCTTTGTTAATACTAAATCTGGATAACAGTGTGGATAAATCAATGTGTTATTGTAAAAGCATTTTCATTTTTGTAATCTCTACTAATATTATAAATGCGAAAGTAACTCTGTCTGTCTGTCTTGCTTTCACGCCTAAACCACTGAACCTATTTTGATGAAATTTGATATAGAGATAGTTGGAGTCCTGAGAAAGGACAAAGGATAGTTTTTGTCCCGGTTTTTGAAACAGGGATGAGCGCGATAAAGTTTTTCTGTGACAGACAAAATTCCACGCGGGCGAAGCCGCGGCCGGAAAGCTAGTATTCTTATATGTAATTGCCCATCGTTCTTTCTTCATACAATACCTCGAATATGACAATAATAGATACAACAATAAAATCAAAATCAAAATTATCTTTATTTGTTTAGACTAATTAAATTAGTTCTTGCAAATCGTCAAATGCTCTTAAGGAGCCTATACATGTCTCATTCTTTTTTTGCCCTACCAGCGCTTCGAGACAAACATTTGGCAAGTGCTGAGAAGAAGCGCCGCAACAAACTCAGTCACCACTGTCTGCCGGTTTAAAAATAAAAAAGTAGGAAGTTACATACATTCAGAAGCAAGTTACTTACCACGCGCTCCCGTTGATAGAAGGTGGCCTTTAAGACGCCCATCTAGCACGAGACCGCGTGGCAGTTTTGAATAAATTTCTTTAGTGCCGTGCTAATTTCTAGGTTAATTGTTGCGTTTTGATACATATATTTTATGTCAGGTACATCTTTCCTTGACCAGTCCCCGAAGGCAGCGCCTGTTCACAGACATGACGTGTGAACCAGCCATCGCTTCACTCGACCATATTATAGGGAATGTAACGACCCCAAGAAAACTCTAGAGAGAAAAGCAAGGCACCATAACAAAACCGTGTGGTAGTTTTAAATAAATTGTATATATTTATATTTAGTGCCGTGCCACTGTCTAGCTTGATTGTTAATTGTTATGTTAAAAAAAATAAGGTAGGTATATCTAGTCTTGACCAGTCCCCGAAGGCAGCGCCTGTTCACAGACATGACGTGTGAACCAGCCATCGCTTCACTCGACCATATTGTAGGGAATGTAGCGACCCGCCTCACACGCCACTACCCCAAAGACATTTTAGTGAGCATGACAAGTCCAAGATATCCTTCTGACTAAGTGCCAGATATAAAACTATTTAGTAGACAAGGTACGAAAACTCCAGACAGAAAAGCAAGGCACCATAATACAATAGAGAGAGATGGCAACTAATGTATCTATACAATTAATTAGGTACATTGTGAGAGCCTGAGAGACTTATTTCCAAGGTAATTTATCATTAAGGTAATCATTTGTAGTGTAATAAGCTTTTTTTAGTAAGTGTTCTTTAACTATACTTTTAAATTTATTAATGGGTAGTTTTTTATAGTCTAGATAGATTACAAAAATAGAGAGAAAATAGGCGCTTATACGGGGACTAGGCAATTCAATAAGGTATCGGCTAGGCTATAAAAAGGGTGGGTGGAGTATTGGGCAATGTCGTGTTGGCACCGCGTAGTTCCTGCGCATTATGAAAGGGATCGTTTTATACCGCAGTAAGGGATCCGACATTTTTAGTTAGGTTTACCCTATAAACAATTGCAGTGTAATACCAAAAGTTAGGGAAGTGGGTAATTTGATGCTATCGGTACTTTTACACAAAAACTATCATATTATAGCGCTTTCTTGGTCTATCATATCATACGTATAGCTTTTCCGTATTTACGTACTATTTTATAAAATTCCTTTATAATACATGTATTTTAGTATAGTACAGTAATGTAATCAAAATTTATAAATTCAGAAAATAAAGTATGAGTACCTAGCGGGGGCAAAAACATATACATATGAACTACCCATCTCGGCCATTTATACTGCCAATAGAATATGCATATCTTTACCAGAACACAGTTGCATCCATAAAAGCCTTCACGTGCTGGAAGTTAAAATCAATGTACAAACTGATACCGAATTAGAATTGCAAATGCCAGGCATCCATTCGGAAGAGTTCGCGAACTTTCGCTCGCCGCTCGCAGCTTAATTCGCAAAGGGGAGCGGTACGAGCGTGGAATCGTAAGAGGCGCTAACTTCTGCTTTTATTTTTTATTTTAAAGTTATTTTTGCAACGAAAATAAGGTTATGATGCTCGCTTACATTTAGTAAAGGAGGCGATTGAATTAAGAAACATTTTTCGTTTTCGCAAGCGCTCTCTTTTCTCGCAGAACTTATTTTGACGGTATTTGAAGCCTCTATGTTCCAGTGATTCGCGGTAGATTCCTCAACTCAAAAGTTCTTGTTTCCAGATCCAACGTAGACCATGCACCTATTAGTGAACGATTCAAGCCTCTTATTAATTGAGATAGAACCGATCAGTTATATATATCTAACGTGATTACGTTTGATCAAAAGAGCTTCTGTCGATCGAGTTCGAGAGATCGAATACCTATCGAATTTTGAGAGTTGTTTCACAAAGGGATCATAATGTATTTTAAAAACTTTGTGATCCTAACTTTCTTTATTACATTAAACAACATTTTTATTTAGATAGAACATTGGCATTAAGTTACATACATATCTCTGATGGCGGATATTGATAAATAAATAAATCTTTTAAATAA
This sequence comes from Ostrinia furnacalis, assembly GCF_004193835.3. NCBI lineage: Eukaryota > Metazoa > Arthropoda > Insecta > Lepidoptera > Crambidae > Ostrinia > Ostrinia furnacalis. The sequence continues at coordinate 366,111 of NW_021130379.1, read as the reverse complement.
ATCTTTGGACAATTTCACACAGCGCCAGCTAGCCCCAAAGTAAGCAACTTAATGCTTGTGTTATGGGTGCTAGCTTAACGGATATACTACTTATATACTTTTTTTTTTAATACATAAATATTATACATAGTCACACCCAGACCCGTCATTGAAATTAAAATTCATCATTTCAATTTCTGCCCGGCCGGGAATCGAACCCGGGACCTCTCGGCACAGTAGTCCGTTCTGAACCACTACACCAAACGGCCGATAAACTCAATTAAATATTTTTTGCATTCCTATTTTAGATTATTTTTTAATAATTCTGTTTCAATAGCATTTGCTAACGATTCCATCGCCCTTTTTCTGGTGCTTGTTAGACGTTCAGCGTATGCCTCGTAAGGTAGGGTGAAGGTTATATTGAATAAGTAATGGCGACGTCCCCTTCCTTCCAAGAACTAGGGAGTGTTGGGAACTTGGGAGGTTTGGCACAAACTAACCATTAAAAGACTCCAAAGAACCTTACTTCGTTGTTACAACTTCTCGTATTCCCTTTCAACTACAAGATTAGAAACATAAAAGTTTCAACGCGAGCAGCGGTTAGTTAACCCTTAACTAAACTGTGTGTGAATTATTGAGCGCCTTCCTCTGTCCGGACCGGACTGCTATTTTTAATCCGGCTGTCCGGATATTGCCTGCCAGACGCCAGGTCGAACCGGACATGCATTTTAGTATGGACAGCTAGACTTCTAACGAGTAATTTCTCCAGAAAGTTTATAATTGTGTACACGGGAAGCAAGAAAATTGAAACCACAATATTGGTTCCATGTCCCGCCTAGCCATTAACCATTAGGTTCGCGTACCCAATTTAAAACGCTAGCAGCAATTGCGGGTTTGAATCCCACGGGTGCATTATAGTGACCCGTTCAGTGGATGACCTGGTAATGTTGCGGACAGCGCAAGATCGGGCATGTAGAAATCCTTAGGGAAGGCCAGTAGTGGACGTATTTCGTCTTAATTTAACACACTAAGGTTGACGCCAAACGAGCGTAATTTCCGTATCGTGATAAACGTTTAAGTTCCAACACATTTTGCGTCGTTGTTAAATTCATAGATAACTTTTGTGTTGACTCAAAAAACGCGTCATAAATTACGCTCGTTTGGCCTCAGCCTAATCAATTTCTATCTATTTGTAAGTCACAGGATTACCCTATCTATATAGCTTCACTTATTTCTTATCTATTGACTTTATGACTTATAGGTTTTTGAAGAATCTTGTTTTTTGAGAGGAATGGCAAAGTGGCGTTCATCCTACAAGCAAAAACTCCCGCGCCCTCATCAAATATTTGGTTCAACCCAATTTAGGCGATCACTGATCGGTAAAGGCCAGATTAGAGTGCCGGTTCTACACTTTTACATTGTTTGTAAATGGGATGAATTTATGAAACAAGCTGCATGAGACAGGTTGCCAAAAGTTTTAACGGTAAACTCAGACCAACATCCCAAATTCTATCGTCAATATTTTTTCCCGGAAATGAAACATTGTTTTCATATATTTCTTTTACACAAAGCAAAATGTTACAAATTATACATTCAGCACAGAAGTGAATATACATTATTTAGATTTCGCCAATCATGCCGTTCATACACACACCTATAAAAAGTAGTGTTTTTAGTTTTCCCCACATGAAAGGCCAAGGGCGACGTAACCCACATTTGATGGACATGAAAAAATACCCACATAGTACTAAATATTAATGTGGGAAAGGTGAATACATCGCGAATCGGCCGCGACCGTATGTATGAGAGGCGCTCAAAACTCGACATCACTCATTCATGCTGCCGAGGGCGGTTTACACCCCTCGATTCCAGTTCCCATTCAAATAATAACAATGCAAAGACTGTTTATGCCAGGTAGGGGAGAACGGGGTGAGTTGTAACAGAGGAAAGTTGTGACATTGTCGATTTTTGGAAACCTATTAATATTAGCTCGGAACTTAAACTAAAATAACTATCACACTAACACACCTCCGCCGCGAAACCATAACAGCGAAACTATTTCAATTTACACCTCTGCGTTTACTTCGCCACGTTTACACTCTCCTCTGATATAACTCACCTTGACCTCCCCTACCTATGGGAAACCGATGACCAGTGAACTAATTGGAAATACATATTCTCGAATAGAGAGAGAGAAAGTTGCCAGGTTGCGTTCCCACTGTGGATTTAGCCATAACAGTCGCTTATACAGTTGACTCCTGCCTGGGGTGTGGAGATGTGTGGGGGACAGGAAACTAAGAAACTTATAGTTTATCTGAGGTGGTGTAAAGTAAGAAATTTAAATTTACAATACCAGACAGGTTGAAAATTTCTTTTTACTGTTCAAACCTCGCAGCAAAGTCGTCTATTGCAAATCCTCGTTTCGTCTGCGACTGGCTTGATTCCGTTCGGTGTAAGGTGTAACATAAATAAAATGGCGGTCGATGGCGCGGCGCATGCGCCGTGCGCTGTCTCTCATAGTGGCCCAATTTGACAGGTGAATAGTATCGCACAAGTAGACATGTGCTATACGTCTTCTTTAAAGAAAATATGTTGATATATGGTTCAATTAAGACATCAAATTAGAAAAGTAAGAGATGATTGATGATGATAATTGGTGTCATAGTCACGACACGAGTGAGTACTATCATCATCAGTTGCCCAACATCCTGATTCCTGATGCGTGCGCTTCATATTATTCTGTGTCTCGACTTTCGGCTGGCGCAACAACCAAATAAAAAGCCTAACAAAAGCCGGACAGGCCGGACAAGACCGTAATAAGCCAAACACCTGGCAACCCTAACTTTGTAGGTAACACAGAATCAAAATTTCTAAGAAAATAAAGTAATTTAACCATTGATAAGACAGCCTAATGTTATTCAAATATTTTTAATATGTTACTTAGCTAAAGTTGTTAAAAAGCTTTTTATGTATTCAAAGAGTCTCATCATTTCAGCTACTTAAAGACCATTATAAAAACCACTTTCTAAAGGTCTTTGAAGTAACAAAGTTCAAATATTATCTTACGAAAGCTCTAAAAGTTCTGTGACACACTAATAAAGCTCACAAAAAAGTCGACAAGTCTAGTCACAAAACAGGGAGGTGAAGAAGATCCTTTACACAGTGGTTGATTGAAAGTACGACATTTGGGATATCCCAAAAACGTATAGACAGAGAAATAGATTGGATCTATGAGAAGAACACAGGCTACTGTCACAAGGACATCGGTAGAAAGTAGTTTGTATGGGGAATCTATAAATTTCTATTACTACTACTATTAAGGACATGCTATGGTGGCGCTATACTGTGAAAAATAACATTTAAAATGCATCGGTATTAAGTCCGTATCTACCAATTTCAAAGTACTTTTCTTGGCCCTTTAGTAAACCCACTGTTTCGACTGACATTAATAATGTGATCTAGTTTTCTCTACTTTAAGACAACGCAAAATCTGACTAAGCTTTTAAAGATTTAGCCAACCAAATGTGTGCCTTTTATCTATAGAAATAAGAATGAAAATACATAAGTAAAATAGAACGCTGTTGTCAAAGGAACCTTACGTCTTAACTAGACAAAATTCATTTTCAAGCAACTTTAGAAATTCTAGAGAGTTTGCTAACATCTGCTCCAGGCTTCTTCAAGCGCCAATGATTTTATTTAATTTCGTAAACCTAGATTACAATAGACAATGTTTGTTTCCTTTGCTAGATTATAAGATTTGTCCCCAGGGCTCTGAAATTGTAACCGAAAAAGTATTTACCAATATCTGGCCGAAAAGCAAATCTACAGATTTTAGTAAATTGTGTTCCTTTGGCCTGATAAACTTATTCTATTATCCACGGAATATAAAACTTTATTTTCTGTTCCATGCTATTATCTATAAAGATTAAACTAGCATTTATATGAGTCTTATTAGCTTACTCCAACATTCTATTCTCAACTCTGCAAATTAGATAATCCATATTACGGAAGAATCAAGGTGAACTTTACCCAACTTAACTCATCTAGCGGTAATTGCTAAACTGTTCCTAAATCGTCAAATTTAAGACTGACGTTATGTTCAGGGTCGAATGACTGAGATTTTATCCAAAAGATGATATGATAAGGACACGCGTGTATAACCCACACGATTTACCTATAAATGTCTCTAAGAGATTGGGACACATTCGACAAGTAAATCTACATGTTTCATTTTCGAAATATTACTTTGATGCGAACATTTTTTGCCAAAATCGTTATATTTGCATCATAAATATAAATGACTTCTCTAAACTACTTACTATTCACGTAATAAAAGCCACAGCAAAGCTTACAAATATCAAAGCATAAACATATCCTTGGCTTTTCTACGCTATTATTTTTAGTATTTAAAAATAATTCATCCACAAAAGATGAATAAAACCAAAATGAATCTCATTTAGCTCGTAGTATTATTATTTTCCCTACAAACAGATGGGTCTGCAGAAGCTGTGTAATCCGACACATAAACGCCGAGGCCGTGTCATTTCATTAGGCATGCCCTATTTCCCTTACAAAATCATTATACACACGGTGTAAATGAGACTGCATTTATCTTGATTTGACATTCATATGTTCCTCTGACGATTATTATTTGACTTACTCGTGATTTTAAGATATTCACGCACGTGCGAATATATTACAATTGCTGAAAGAGAATTTTACCTCTCTAGATCTCTACAGTAAACACACTTTGTTTATTTTTTATTATCTACTAGCTTCCCGCCCGCGGCTTCGCCCGCTAGGAATTGGTCATTTTTTATATAAACTATGACACTCAGAAATAATGTGGCTTTCTATTGGTGAAAGAATTTTTAAAATCGGTTCAGTAGATCCCGAGATTACCCCTTACAAAGTAACAAACATACAAACACACAAACTTTACCTCTTTATAATATTAGTGTAGATTTATGGTACGACTTAATTCCAGTTTAGCTTAGTAATAATCTAAACTAATAAAGGTAGCAGAAAGGCCACTACAACCGGTCATTATGGAAATCATTGGGGGAGGCCTATGTCCAGCAATGGACTTCCTATGGCCGAAATGATAATAACAATAAATGTTATGTCTGTTTAAACTACAAACGGGCAGTATTAGATTTCTCTATTTTAGTTGAAACGGGCAGTAGGTAAAGTACAACTTAATTCTAGTATAACTTAGTAATAATGTAACGTTTGTTATTTCTTTAAACTTGTACTGCGTATTTACAAGGAGCACGTTGTGATAAGTCACCCTGTATTGCGGTGCATCAGTGATGCGCCGCACGGCCCTCCCTTGATTGCTATGGCGGCTGCGCACTTATCCGCGATCATGGCTCTCCGATAACAATCGTTTACGTCCCCCAAATTGCGACACGGATATCAGAGAGATTGCATAAATAAGAGAAAGAGAGATTTTTGGATGAAATCATCCCTTTCACCAAAGCACGATTGTAGATAACGTGACATTGTTTGTTGATTTGATTTCGTGATCGTCAGTTCTTCAAATAACGTAGAACACTGCAGATAATTCCCAATCTTCAATAATACATTTTTACTTCGTATAAGCAATGGGCCCGAGGATGTGGTCAGAAGCTCCTTAGCTATTAGGGAGAGTCTTTGATGGGACATATTAGTTAAGATAATACATATTTAAAGAAGCACTGAAACACAATGGACAGCGGGTCATTGAGTCAATACCAATTTTGATATTTACAAGTCGGTTTATTATTATCTTGCTCATTAACTGGGAATATAAAACAAACATCAAATCAAATCTCTCAGACTTTTTCCCAACCGTTTGCCTTAAGAGCTTCAGTAAGTCATGACTGAGCTTTTCTCGTTTACTTTATGTAGCAAAATAAAGAAACGCCTGTGCAAAAGAAATAGCAATGAGCACAAACGCAGATCTCCATTCCGAGGCGCGAGGAAGGCGCTCGTGTTCGCGAAACATAAACGCAAAGAAAAGGGTAGTTAACATTGTCTTTACAATAAAACGCCTTTGCAAAAACACGCTTTTATTTTTGACGATAAAGTCTTGACTAGGTATTTTAGTAGCGAAATACTTTTGTATATTTTATTTTGTAGAGTTGTTTTTTGTTTAGAGTATTTATTGTATAAATTTTGTTTTCCTCTATCTAATATATAATGGGACAATATTATTTGATCCTCTAAAAACTAATTGATCTTTTTTGTATGTGCACTTTTAAAAATAAATGATGTATTTTATTATATTTTATCTTTATATTAATTATTGGGTCTATATTAGTTGATCTACGGATAAATTATGAATGATCTTCATTAAAGGTAACATAATATTTATGTTTAACATACTCTTTTAATATTTGGTAAACAAAAATAATATTTGATCCTCTTTTTTAGTTATTGATCTTTAATTTTGTTAATTTGATGATTTTTATATCAAGTTTGCCTTTTAATATTGATCACCTAATAAATACATTTCGATCTATGTATAACTTAACTTTAAAATATATTTGATCTAACAAAAAATATTATTGGTTAATATTTTTAATTAAAAAATATCTTTTAATTTACGCGGTACTTTGTGGTTGAGTGACAATCGTCCGTCATTGTTACTGAGTTGGCCAAGGGCTTAGCGGCCAATAAGCAAGCAGAATGGTACATTGCCATGTTTGTTTAAATTACAAGCTTTGCTTAGTTTGGGACTAGAGGCGCTATGTAAAATAATTTCTTACTTTTGTCATCCCTGAAACCGACATCATAATTTTTACCGCTTTATCATTTTTTTTTCAAATCGCAAGGTTGATTCTCTTAGTATACCGATCTCGACCGTGATCAGTGACCATAAAGTCATCTGTCAACGGGTCGATTAGACACGATAAAAGCACTAAACGATATTTGTTTACTTTTAGTGCGACATCGGGTCGTAAGAACCTGATAAGTTTTTTTTTTTTTCAAATATTTACTGTGTTTGACGAAACAATTGCAAAACAATATGTATCTTTCGTACTACTGAAAAGATCGAATATATCCATCCCGCACCAACGCATCCAGCACCTAAGGTCAATTCGACCCGATAACGCAGTGTGAACGTGTAAAGTATGCTTTTTTAATAAAAAATAAATCTTTGAACATCAAGTGCCTTCAAATAGTTTCCAACCTTTGACTACAACTCAATAAAAATAAGTACCATAACATTATTATTTTGAAGATTATTTGATATAGACAAAAAATAATTTATACAAATCGAATTATTTAAAAAAGTATCACAATATTGAATATTTGGTGCTCATTTCTTTTATTTTTGAGGACCAACAAGTAACGATCAGATATAATTTTTACATCTCAATATTTTTTTGCGTAGTTCAAAAGAGATTAAAATATCGATCGATTTCATTTATTTTATGTCTCAAAGAAAGAGGATCAATCATTAAAATAGATGACCATTTAGATTTTTTTAATTGCCATTTTTGCTAATTTAAAAAGATCATTTAAATACATGCCATATATAATGGTAGGTATACTCTATGCATCCATTATTATTTTGTATGCAGCATGCAACTAAATTCTCTAAGGGCCGTCGTAGAATCGAAAACAACATTCATCACTTTGGCTATCCTCTACTTAGTTACAAAACTACGCTCCCTGCGTACTGTAAGTTTAACCACGTTACTGAGCATAGTTTGAGAAACTTATTTTCTCTTATTCAAATTCAAAAGCTCGTATACTTAAATGGAAAGAAGCTTGATTTGACACTTACGTAATAAGAAACGTAATTTTCATTTCATTCATGAGGACGTTAAAGCCTTTCTTATTGCCTTTCATGAAGGTTTCTGAACAATAGTCACATGTCAAAAACAATATATACCTAGTTTCTTTACCAGAACTATAGTTATTGGTAATGTGAAGAACAGTGGTACATATTGCACTTTAGTTACAATTTGTAGAACCAAAGTTTTTCCACTCAGCGGGAGTCACGGCATAATCCTTACCATGAGGCTGTGAAAACTTTTGCGAGCGCTACTGGCAGAATATGCACCTTAGTAATAGGTACAGTCAACGTCAAATAGTTCGTCGTACCCAAAGTGACCAATAACACAACCTTAATTATTAATTATTGGTTTTGGGCCTTCATTTGCGCCAGCTCGACCAGGTTTGATCTATTGTGGCAGCCCTTGTCTTTAGAGTTCACACACAACCTTACTCCAATCGTAACAAAAACGCCTTCGAACTTTTTGGCTACTGTACGTGTAGCTTACGTAGTTTAAGCAAACTCTTATCATTTGAATAGTCATCTAACAATCATTTCGATGAGACAATCCCATCGAGTTTTCCAGAGTATACCCCAAGCTGTCGGCAGATCTTCAGACGTCGAGCGTATCGACCGGCCACGCCCCGTCCCCGCCCGCCCAGTGACACCCCCACTGGTTTGGAAATCGAACCCAGAGCCGCACGATGCAACTGATTCACGCTAATTTGCAAGCGTGATTTTGGAACTGCTGTCCGGTGGATAATGTAAAAAACTTACACACTAAAGGCAGGACAATTTGGTTGGAAATAGATTGTTGTGTTTTAGACTTTCTGCATCTCAAACGCGATTTTCAGTTGCTGGCGAATGTGGTCCCCTATCCTCCTATGTATTACGAATTTACGAGTATAAATTGAGAAATGGTGTCATACGTTTTGATCCAACGTTTTGTCGATGGGAAATTGACACGTCTTTCCAGTTTTTTACCTCCCATCTGGCGAAAAGGCGTAGTAAAACCCTGGTTCAATTGAAGATCGGGCACAATTCGCAAAACGATTTATTACTTAGGTACCAAAAGTGCCGAAATGGTGACCTGTACCAAAAGGGTGTATATTTAGGTATCCTTATACAAGTAATTCCTTACTAAGATACCAATATGCCCATTAATGCTGTATTTATCTTTTTTGTGTGAAAAGAGAGATGCCGATAATTTCATACACCTGGTAGGCATGTAATTTTATTCGGAATAATTAGTAGATAATTACGGAGGCACAAAGCTTCCAAGATACTCTCGCCGGTTAATGACTCATAACATTTACCATAAACCTTACGTGAGATTTAATTCACTTTCTGACTGGGAACGGAAAAATCGTAGAGGAACCATGATGTGACAACAAATTGTGTGTCTGTGTTTTGTTTAGCTAGTCTTTAGTATCAAACTCTGTAAGCTGCCATATAGTCGTCGTCGCTATAACTTTTAACCAGAGCTATAAAATAGAGCTATAAATAACTGCAAGGATTAAGCATTTGAAAAAAGCCGTCGTGAACTCGTGACTGGCGTGAGGGTGACTTGCGTCCGTTTATCGAAACATTCTGGACATTTCTCTATCTAACTCATTGGACATTTAAAGCTATATCGTTACAGCATGCTGCTTAGTTTCTATCTTTTCCGTTCACCTCACCAGTATAGCAATTAAGGCGTTTGCATTCCCAAAAAGGGATGAATCGATCCAATATGCATTGTCAATATTAATTATCTGCGCTCATTATTGCGCCTTTAAATAGTTTCGAGGAATTTAGTAATTTTTGTGAAATTATTTCCAATCATGGTATTGTTATCTGATACGCAACAAAGTACCTACGTGTGTGTTTTCTACTGAAAAATCCTATTCTCTTCATAAAAATGCTGAATGTAATACCAGGCCTGTTCATCTCCGCGAGTTTACATCGAAAACAAAACACGCACGATGGCCCACCTACAGGATACTATTCGACAAGGCCTCACATACGAGCGAACATTGACTCACGCACGCGTATTCTTGTGTAAGTACGATGGAAGAAAATTAAAGAAAATGGTGTACTAAATACTGTGCAGTATTTAACTGCCTAAATAATAATAATAAAAACACAGAATGTACTTTTTTAAGTTGCCTCAAGACACTGAGAGGTAAATAAGTAGTTAATATTATTCATGATAATTCATGGTAAATCATGTGTTTCCTCCGCCATTTTCCTCAGTTTGGCACCTTACGTCACATCATTTTACCGAAGTCAGCCCTATAGCTTCGGGGCAGTGCCGATCACTGACGTTTGTCAACAAAACGGTGCTTGACTCTTGAGACAGGCTAAATTACACCATATTGTTAATGATATTGAGCATACATTTTTTTAAATATCTTCGCGAAGTAAAACTTCTGTACGTAGTACTTATTATTATTCTGTGGTAATACTATGTTTCAAATAAAGTAATCGACAAAACTATTATATTGTGGTTGCAATATTATCATCTATTAAAACAAATTATCTAAATGTGTCATTTTTGGGCTTATCCCCAAAGGTCCACGATTGTATTGTTTTTCTTTTCCCACCGGGTCCATTAAACTTTAAAATAAACTAACATAGCTTTTTATTTTTAATGTGATGGAACTCGTGGACATTTTTTTAAAACAATAAAGTTGTGAACCTTTGGGAATAAGCCCATTTTTGATCAACTAACCGAATTGGATACGTAGTAATTGGTGTGAGCTGCAGTCCATCTATAGTTCATTCAACTTATGATGGTGATTTAGACAGATAAAACGTTTCGTTTTATGATTCTAACTTTCTACGAATAAAAATATTGAGTTGTAAAAATCAATTACTTTTGTGTGTTTTCATCCTTCCAAAATATCAATCACTAATCTTTCTCAATTAACCTAAACAAGAATTTCTAATTATTTATTAGTTTATTATTTAGAAAAAATTGTGAAAAAATATTAAATGAATTGCTTCTGCGTTAGTCGGAACTTTTGCTCATAGGGATGGGACATAAACAATCGCAATAAATCAGTAATCGGCATGGTGGTCATCTTACCATCGAATCACGATTATTATCTCAGGCAGGTCAAAGCTAAGTCAGTACGTGTGCGTTTGCCTTTGATGACGGTTTTGTTTTATGCGATTTCTCCACGTATTGTTTGTTATTGTTATTTTGATGTTTTATTGAATAAAATGCATATATTTAATTCTTTCTGATTTATTTTGTACCACTAAGAATATTCACGTTTATTCCATTTCCAGATAGTTCAAATTCATAGATATAATTTTGATCAAGATTAAAAATCAAACAAATAAAAGGCGATTAGATTTCTATAGAAAATATTCTCGATTCTAAAAAATATCGATTAGGTTTATAAGGAGCGCCTCACTAAATAGAACTGTCATAATCACCATCTTACGCTGAATGGACTATAGGTACTTACGAAATATTCAAAGTGAACAACAATGTAAACATTCGAAATGCCATTAAAAGTATTTTAATCACCGCCACCGCCTCACAAGAATGTACGAGTAGTTTGCTTCAGAATTTTTGTAATTATGACAACTTTACGAGTGTCAATTTGTTGGCACTTTAAAGCACGCAAGCCCTTTGATCTTCTGAGGTTGTACAAAGAACTCGATTCGTCTCAATCGATAGCCACTAAATGCCAAGACAGCAATTTCGCCAGCCCGGTGCATCCTCTTCCTCCTTGATGTACAAGCGCGGAGGGTCACTCGCTACACTTGGCACAGTGAATTCTGAAAACAGAAGCATTAGTCTGAACAATAGATACTTGTCATCTTTAAATCTATATATATAAAAATGAAACCCGTTTCGCGTTGTCACGGCATCACGTGTGAACGGCTGAACCGATTTCGATAATTCTTTTTTTTAAATGTTTGTGGAAGTCCAAGGATGGTTCTTACGGAAAAAAATATTCAGAAAATCTCTACGCTAAGGCGGTACGAAGTTCGCCGGGTCAGCTAGTTAAGTATGTTTTTAAATATGATTGTCTACTTTCAACTTGTGATTTGCTTTTTAATTGCTTTACAATATTCTTACATTAAATCGTAGCAAAATTAGTGCTTTTTTCTTTTTCTTCTTTTATCTATTACAGTAAATACTTACCTAATTCTACAATGAACTATTTGTCTTCTTAGGGATAAACGCAACTGCAACGAAACTGCAACTTTCTGATGATTCTGATGAATGAAACTGAAAGTTTTAAACTGGTCGCGTCATGTGTGGTCTCTCAACGGACGCTATGGCAGAAACTTAGATGCAACTCAAAAGTAACTAGCAGTTGCAGTTTCGTTGCAGTTGCGTTTCACCGTCTATTCTGGGCCTTACTCTCGAGCTCAAATTTGTACTGTGTGCAATCATATTTTAGTGTGGATCGATCTTGTTATTAACAGCGATTATCGCAATGAAAGTCCATCCACACCGCCTTCAACAAGCCTTAATGATTGCCTCCTCCAAGGGCGCATTCTCGCGCCACTGGGATGCTCCCGGATGCAATACCTTAAATGCCTAAGTAAATCGAACATATGTTTAACAGCTCGATTGTATGTTTTCCTTAATGTGTATGCCATATACAACTTGTCGATAAAGTATTTTGGTTTTTTTGGCTCGACGACTGCGAAATGAAGATGATTTGTATTGTATTATTTAATTGCTTAATTTAATTAATACGAATAGTAAATGAGGAAAATTATCCATAATCATTTTTGAGGGAGTCATTACTTTACTTTTAGTTATGTACTTATGAATCGGGAGGCATGTACTTACGTAGATTTCCTCTGTCTTAGGCAGGTTACACCACGGGTCTTCAATCCCTAAAAATGATTCCTCTTCAGCCATCCTCTAAGTATCTACCATGTGTGCTTGTTTTATCAGAAGTGTGACACATACATTAATTATTGTATTCGTTTCCTGTACCCACAGAACAGCATACATTTTATTGCACAAAATTATTCGTAACACGCTGTACAACGTACAGGTCTAAGGTTATCGTAAATATTCTCCATCGCATTAAATTTTACGGCGCGGAGCTGAACAAGTTTTTTCTATCAATTAATTTGTCCATTAAACGATGGCATTTAAAGCACCGGCGATTTTTCATTTTCGACATTCCTTCGCGGACTGGTTGCTCAAGGATGCGCCCGCGCACGGCGTGGATAGCTTTTGTCATCTTTGGCTGTAATTACGCGGTGGACTAGTCGTTGTCGTAACCATCGCTTATGGCTTTTATACAGACTGGATTACTTGGGATAATGACAATTTCTCATAACAAATTATCCGTACAATTATTGATTTAAGTTTTCTATGTAACTAGACAACTCGTAACTCCAATCACCAAAAGAAAAGTGTAATGGTTCAAACTACATCCTTGCTCTACTCAGGAACAGGAATCGAACTGCTGAGATTATTGAAGTACTAAGTGGTCAGAGAGTAGTGCTCTAAGCTCTAAAATCATTTTAATAATTAATAAATTTACCGTGAATGAATGATGAATCTCTACCTTCAAGGAACTAGAAGCACTCTACAATATTCGCTATAAAATCAATTAAACAAACTTGAAATTGAACACACACTAAGAACGACTTCCCATGGTACCTGTGTCGTAGTTATCCCTAATCATCGATAAAATACATCAAATATCCTGAGTAATCCCAAGTAATTTGGATACAGTAGGGTCGCACGCTAGGTGATTTTTTTTTATATCCACAACGAGGACGCTCTTGGCCTGTATCTCACCTGATGGTGTGTGTGAGTGATGATCAGGCTGAAGGTGGAAGCGAGCTTCACCCGGAATCCTCAACCACGGAGGAACTGGCCATCTTACCTCTGACTGCCGAAACACAACAATGCTGTTAACATTGTTGTTATGGCGACAGACTTAGGTAAGATGGTGGTAGCTAGCCAGGCGGACTTACAACAAGCCCTATCACCAACCAAACCGAACAGAAAAATCTGCCCCCACTGGGAATCGAACCCGGGACCTCTGCGCCTGAAGCAGGTAGTCTTACCACTAGACCACAGAGTCGGTTATAGATGTTTAAATTTAATATAATACTAGCGGCCGCCCGCGACTTCGTACGCGTGGATCCCGTTTTACCCCCTTCATCTATCTTACGCGGTTTAGATTTTTTCATACAAATGTTTTTTCCCGCTAACTCCCGTTCCCGTTGGAATTTCGCAATATCCTGTTGTAACTAAGCTTTAAGTTTACTAAGGTACCTGCTTGCCAAATTTCAAGCGTCTAACTTAAGCGGTTTAGATTTTTCATACAAAAGGATTTTCCCGCTAATGCCCGTTCCCGTGGGAATTCCTAAGTATACTATATAGGGGGCGTCCATAAATTACGTGAGACAATTTTGGCTATTTTTCAACCCCCCCGCCCCCCTTGGTGAGATTTGGTGAGATTTTGCCTGACCCCCTCCCCCACCCCCTAATCTCACGTGATATTTAAAAAAAATCCGAAATTTTCTTAATTTCGTCATTTATTCTGCATTTTAGTATTCACACATGCAGACAGAAGCATTTGTTTAGACGGTATAGAATAAAATGTCATTATCATCATAGAAAATATAATTTTTTAGGGTCCCGTAGTCCTGACAAGGAACCCTTATAGTTTCGATATGTCTGTCTGTCCGAGGTGTTGCTTTATTTGCTTTATGCCAATAGTTTCCAAGCAAAACCTCTCTAAGAGAGCTGTAATTTTGTGGAGGTATGTATATTATTCACGCCGACAAAACGGTAGAATAAAATTTTGAAAAAACATTTTTTTAGGGTAGCTCCCCTACATGTAAAGTGGGGATGAATTTTTTTTCATCTTCTACACCATCGTGTAGGATATCGTTGGATGACTTAATTTGGGGTTTATGAACTTTCAAGAAAACTATAACGGTTAGGGTAGGTCAGTTAGTTTAAGAGTAATAGTCATTTAACTCATATATTATAAAATTTCATATCTAATAAAAATTCCTTAGAAGAAAATATTAAAATCGACTTTAGATGAAGTAATTGCTTGCTTCTGAAATATATTTTGTTAACGACGGACAACTACGGAACCCTACACTGCGCGTGGCACGACACGCACTTGGCCAATTTTTTTACTTTAGATTTAAACCCAGTTTTCTGGCAAACTATTTCTCTATTTCTTGCGGAAAAAAATACGTGATATTTCCTGAGAGCCCCCCTCTCCCCCACGTGAGATTTAGTGAGGTTTTTGTTGACCCCCTCCCCCCCCCTAAAAGTCTCACGTAATTTATGGACGCCCCCTAACCTGCCCAGGAGTATGAAGAATAATTGTACCAAGTTTCGTTAAAATCCGTCGAGTAGTTTTTGTTTCTATAAGGAACATACAGACAGACAGACAGACAAAAATTTTACTGATTGCATTTTTGTCTCCCCCACGTGAGATTTAGTGAGGTTTTTGTTGACCCCCTCCCCCCCCCCCAAAGTCTCACGTAATTTATGGACGCCCCCTAACCTGCCCAGGAGTATGAAGAATAATTGTACCAAGTTTCGTTAAAATCCGTCGAGTAGTTTTTGTTTCTATAAGGAACATACAGACAGACAGACAGACAAAAATTTTACTGATTGCATTTTTGGCATCAGTATCGATCACTAATCACCCCCTGATAGTTATTTTGAAAATATATTTCATCTACAGATTTATTATAAGTATAGATTTTCAATTTCTTAACGTTTTAATTGTCAAGCGTGAGATCTCACCCCTTTAGTATCAGTTGAAAATACTTAAACTTTATGTGTATGTATGTCCGAGAAATTTGTACTTTTGTAAAACGATATCCCAGCTATTTTAATACTCATGCTGAATCTCTAGAGAGGCACACAAGACATAAAAATAGATTATTTTATCCGAAATGCAATTCACATTTTTATGCAAGCAACGCTCCTTTAATGGCGATCAAAATCTTCAATAAACTGCCTAACAATTTTAAAGATATGCCTCTTAGGGTATTTAAAAATAACATAAATAAATGGCTTCTTGACAAATGTTATTACAGTATTGACGTGTATTTTAATGAGAATTAGCGATTATTTGACATTTATTATTTGAGTAGGTATTAAAATTTGACATTGTGATCATAATTGTTGTAAATTTTATATTCTTAATTAATTTAATCAGTCAATAATATTATTGTATAACATTTGCACACCGGTACAATCCCCGGTAGAACATAATTGGAACTGACTCAGATACTGTATACCTGTATTATCATGACATTTTGTTCTGCAAATAAACTTATTTGATTTGATTTGATTTGATCATTAGCCAAACAACAAAATGGGGTTTAACTGTTGAACTAGGTTGTCCATTCTTTTAGTTTTACAAGTCTATTCTCATTTTTGCAATCTGGAATTCACTGTCAACGTAGAGAAAGTAGCGCTACTGTATTAACGAAATGGAACTACTGTATTTTACTACTTTTAATATAATTTCACGTCGTTATCAGACGTCCTTCCCTGGATCAAAGAAAGTTAACTGGTTCGGTTATATTGAAAGGAAATTACTAACCGAAGTTCCTATAATCTAAACAACTAAGAATACTGGTTTCCGCTGCAACAGGTAAGTATATTAACCATGGTTTGCATCATATTAAACACATTAATTATATTTAAGTAGGTACTATTATCATCATCGTCATCATCATTTCAGCCACAGGACGTCCACTGCTGAACATAGGCCTCCCCCAATGACTTCCACATCGCACGGTACTATTATGCTGCAAACTAAATAAAATATAGCAGTTTTTAGCTTGATTTGCTGTCAACAGAATCATAGTTTCATTAGACTCAAATCCCAAAAGTTGCATTATTTTTTTTAACGTTCAGCCGTATCTTAGGAAAAATAGTTCATTGACGTGAATAATTTAGATACGTATTCCATTAATATTAATTTGAAACACGTTATATACTCATTCATAGTTAATCATGTTCTAATAATGTGTAACAAATTATCTATGCATTAGCGAAGATTATTTGTGTTAACATTATTCTGTTCAATTAACAGTTTCGTACTAAGCTGATTAATTAGATACCTTAGGCGATTGGGAGATGCTTTACATATTAATAGCACATTAATTGCAATTAAGATAATTATTAATATTGATTTGCCAGACAGAATACCATAAAGTGGTCCTAAGTACAGCAAATTACAGGCCCTATCTATGAAAGAAAGAAGACGTTATTTCTATAATACTTATAGGTGTGTATTAATTTTTATTAAAATATAATTTCTTTAATAAGTCAGCTTTTTACATGACAGGAAAATTAGATATAAAATAATACTAAATCACATCCACTCCTTTACCAGATTATAATGTTATAGAGCAAGCATATAAACAAAGGTAAACCTAAGTAGAGAAAAATAAGGAAACAATGTTAAAACAAGAGGTCAAAGATATGACAGATTATTAAATTATTATGCTTAGAAGTGACCAAAATATTAACCTCGAAGCTTTTCGCCAAAATCCGCCGGGTTCATCGGACCACACAAAGTGCCGCGGCCGTTCACCGCATTAGGAACTGCTCCATGCGGGTATTCCTAGAAGTTACTGGCAGTACATGTGTCATTTTATGTGAAGGACCTTTTTATGACAGTTGGTATAAAAATACCTACCAGGAAAATGGTATGTCTAAGGTAGAAAAGGCAGCTTCGCTTAGTGATCACTAAACAACAAGTAGGTGGGTGATAATTTCAATTGTTTAATGGTGTCCAAGCACTCCAAAAGACAATATTCAAAGTTGGTTCCGACTATAACTACATAATATGTTTAAGCGTAGTCGGATGTTAAAGGGAGGTTAACTATCAATATCTAACAATGTAAGGTATCGATACACCCAGTCTTCTACAAACTGAGATAGTAGAGTAGTTATCAAAACCGTCCTATAGTCGGGTTATTATTTAAAATTTTACTTACCTAAGGGTATCAAACGGACAACTCATTTATCTTCTTCGTAACAATATTAAAGCGGCTATTAATTCCATGAAAATAAAATATAAAAGCCTTTCAAAAAGTCTGACTTGTGGACTGAGATTTCCCACAGGAGAAATAAGTACAAAAAAATAACATAATTTATTGAATATTTATTTAAATAATCTGTTTTAGAAGTAGGTAGGATAGATTTTCATGTTTTCATAGACGATAATGTTTCATATTTCAATCTGCTACAAAAATAATTGAAAACGTAACTCATGGCGCATGTGATTCATGTACCGAAGAATTGTCTTTCTAACTCCAATGTTTGGCATATTATTATTATCTCACACGTCTCAAAATTTTCTTTCAAACAAATGTTTGGCATAGGTATTATCTCATACGTTACACATGTTGTGCGATGTTGTGTAACTCGGGTTGCCGCGTCGTTAAGTTTATTATCGGATTGCACACCGCATCGTGGCGATTGACCTTAGCTCGGTTTTTGTGTGTACCTCATACACTCTACACGGTCATCACTGTCTTTTCCCCATTGCTGTGATTGCGACAGAATAGAATCTCTAGTAGTTAAGGCGTGTGCTCTATGATAGCGTAACACAGCAAGCAATCCAAATACACTATCGTGCGAAATCATATTATGGTCTTATGATGAAAATCGTATCAAGAATCAACTGAACATCTCTTCGATCTGTTCTTAAAGAAATTCAGGTGAGTAAATTAAAGAATAGAGAACGCAAATAAATGCAAAGTGACGAAAGTTAAGAAGTGGTCTATTCTATAGTATACGCCAATTAACACTCCGATAATCTGAAACATTTGCTGGCATGACGCTGATGATCAGGAAATTAATTTTTTAACGTATTAAGTTCTGTAATTTGTTGTTTTTACGTTCGTATTCATAAAATTATAAAAAATTTAAAAAAAATAAAATTCATTTATTTTTGCAAATAGGCTTTTAGAAAGAACTTTTACACGATGACATAGACGATGCTTGCTTAAGTGTATCAGCAAATCGAACACACAGCGTTGAATAGAACTCTGTGATTGGTTCGTGTGTGACCCTGTGCGTCCACGCGCACTGTGAGACCTTATAGTAATGTTTGTGAATATGGGCGTCAGTGTGCCAATTAAATGTATTTTCTTTCTTTCTTTCTAATTCTACGCCACCGCCACCCGCTGTGCTCGAGGCCCCAACTTTACTGAAACATCTAATCCGAAGATTAATTGATCAATTATTGTATTCATGAATATTGTTTACCGACATCTAAACTCATCGTCTTATCATCACTAAAGCGTAATCTGCAATGTTACTGAATTTATAGATTTACTCGTAACTTCAGATTATCAATGTAATAAAGACTTTTAACGGATCATTGCTTAAATAATGTGTGGTACCTTTGACCTCTTCGCTTGTTAGACAAACCTATTTGGATTTTAACGATTACCTACTTCTCATAATTATCATTAATTTCTCATTTAAATTAAATTGAAGTCGTATAAAATGTAATTAGCATAATATCTAGCTGTGAATTTATGCTGATATCACAGCTGACATAATATTTATTGGTTTTACTATGAATAAATAAATAAATAAATAATACTGGCACTAGAAACAGTTTTGTATGTGTATGGCCACAAAGGTTTGTATCGCAAAAATATCGTTTTCTAAATGGACTCTACTGAGAACCGAACCCCGCTCTCTGTGCGTAACTAGTGACGGGTTTCCTCGTCATTGCAAATTAAAATGACCCTGTGTTTGGGATTAATTTACTAATTTGGACACGTTCTATTTCCATACAAATCTTCTCAACCACAAACCAGTGTTCAAACAACGTCAAATATTGTCCGCGACCGCCGCAAATATTGTATGAGAGTGCGCAAGCGCGGCCTCGTTACATCACGGAAAAGCTTCTGGATTTTCTACCGGTAAAGTTAAAACGACAAATAAATATCAACAACTTCAACAAATCTTACTTTACCACTTTATTGTAATTACTGAACCCCTAACATAATGGGAGGTTAAGTAACATTTATGCTTAACCCTGCTTATTGTTAAGTTTGGTAAGGTATCCAGAAGCACATCAGTGATCACCAACTACTCGTACGTCGATCCTGCGCTATTATACTGAGCAACATTAATCGACGTATTCAAGAACTCTTTTCTTTCATGGCAATGCAATAATGCTTCTGTTTACTTAACTTCATTTTAGATTAAGCATAAACAAGCCTACATACACGTATAACAACGAATCTCAATTCTCATCACGTCCGTGGCCCACACACAAGACCGCAGCGGGGATTGCTTCCGGCATAACGGCCACAGAGCCTGAGAATATTCGCTATGGTTCCTTTACTTACAGCATCCTCAAAGGACCTGCTGTAAAGCTTTTAGCATTTGTACTGCGAATAGTCCAAAGAAGCAAGTCAAAGAGCCTCACGGGGACTGAAAATCTTTGGTGGACCCTCAAATCATTGATTGTTCATAACCACAGCGACTTGTTAGAACTTTTGACCCTCGTACCTAATAGTATCATTATTTGCATTTCAACAGTTATTATCACACTTTATCGTAGCTTGTTTCATTAGAACATAATCGTAACCTTTATTTGAAGATAGCAACCTTTATTTGTAATTTGCCCGACTCATATTTTGCCAAATAGAAGTAGAAAATTAGCAGAATCCACAAATAAAAGCATCATTAACTCAGTAACTTACAATGTAGAGAGCCTATAACTACTGTTTTGCAACTAGTAGGCTATAAAACACACGCTTGAATATTCTAAGAGCCTGTAAGGAAGACATATAGGCTACTTCAAGCCCTTAGTTGCCTAAGTTTACGCGAACGGAGTCACGGGCGCAGCTCTATCTTATTAACCTCTTAACGGCCTCTTAGCATACCGTTAGGCAAAGGCCGCCATAAAGTTAATTCCGTAATGGTTATGATCGGATCATAATCATGCTTGTGAAATGCTTCTCTTTCGTCGTGTCGTTGTTGGGGGTCGATCATTATGGGACATGAATCTTCGCAATGACGTAATTGGCAATTGCTAATTGAGTTGCTTGCAATTTCCACGAAAATCGTGAACTTCGTTGTTGTGAAGGTTTAATTGGACCAAGATTTATAAAATAGCTTATTTATCTGTTCGTTTACATTCACTGCTATCTTTTCCCGCGACTTCGTAGTTATACGTGAAAATAGTTTGAATAATATTTCTCGTTTTTGCAACATTTTTCTTAACTGCTCCGCCCCTATTGGCTGCAAGGTAATGTTATTGTATAGCCTAAAGCATTCCTCAATAAATGGACCATCCAACACAAAAATAATTTTTCAAATTGGACCAGTCCGTAGTTCCTGAGATTAGCGCATTCAAACAATCAAACTCTTCAGCTTTCTAATATTAGTTTAATGTTATACCAAAAACCGTTATCTTAGTAAAACCATGGATCTTCGATCATCACGTATGAGCAATATCAATCAGCTGACGCCTCCTCACCGGTATTATGACACTTGTCGCGTCACAAGACCCGTCATAGAAGAGCCCTACGTTTCATTAACACCATAACCTACTAAGCGTGAAACGTAAGCAAACAAACCATAGTTAATCCATCACCATTGTTCCATTAAGCGTAAAGCGCTTTGAGCATAACATAACTTGCTTGAAACCGCCGGATTGTGGTGGCCAGAGACAATAGTAGACAATGTGCTCTTTGCTATTCATATCGCTTACTGTGTACTTGTACATACTATGATGGAAACGACTAAGTCATAGAAATGCTAAGAACACACAGTATTATGAAAGAGTCTCGGTAAGTTTAATTAAATCAGCTGTAGCCGTATAAATGTTAAAAAGCTTTTAATTTTTATTCGACACTCTCTTGTTCCCATCTTATAACATTAATACTGTACTAATTAAGAAATGAAAATTACTCATATCATCGGCCATAAATAAAATACGCGTCTTAATACACCTGCCTTTGCCAGAATAATTACGATTAATAAATCTTTGGAATCGAATCCGCTTAAAAACGCCCTTCTGTCAAATGGACAAAGTGATCCACTGCACTCGAGGTCTCTCACATTTCTTGGTTCATCACTCGAGTCACCTGACTTATGACTATCGATTATTATTTTTTCGTTAATAATTAACTTATTTCAATTTCATTTTCTTAAGCAAAAGATTTTCCCAAAAAAATGTTATAATTGATGATACACTCAAGTATGATCCACTAAACTGATGAAAGAAAAGCAAAGATAATTATTGTGTTTACTTCTATGTTTTTCATTGCCTACTTGTACTCGTATGTATTGTGCTAAGAAAACTTGCAAATTACATAACACCGCATCTATCTTCCAAGTTTGACGCAAAGCATTAACTCGCCGGTTTGTAGGGTTGACGACAACATCAACGAACGAAAAAAAAGTTGATGTAATTCATCATAGTAATTGGTCGTTCATCTTGAGGTAGTAATGGTTATTGATTGATTGCAATTTTGCGTTCAAATTATCTGGGTTTTAAAGAAATTGCTAGTAATTGTGTGGAACATTGTAATTTTTCAATCGATATTAATTGGTCCTTTTCAATTAATCACCTCATATTTTTAATGATGACTTACTTTAATGATGACTTTTACTTTCATCGGTTCTTTTTCTTTTCGTGTCGACAACAAACCTACACAGAATTAGCCCAAAACTCCGCCACAAGAGTGGCGTTGTCAGTAGCACTCATCAAATCCCTGAGTGCAGTTGCTTGGGCACTCAGGGCACGACATCAGGTGCTTCATCGACTGGGGAACAAAACCGAACCTGCACTCCATGTTTAAGCCATCCAAGAATCCCTACCTGACCAGATTGTCCTTATTACTTTCATCGGTGAATTTTATTTTCAATCTCAGTATCAGTATTTACTGGGATAGATATAGACTTAATGTCCTTCATGGAATAAAAAATATATTTTTTCAATTGGAATAGGAAAGTTGTTATTGAAAGCCCTAACAGTAGCAGGAATCAATAAAGACCTTAGAACAAATAGAAGAGTCCGCGTGACGTAAGCGCGCGCGCAGGAATGCGGCCGCGGACACTCGCCAACAAAAATATGTGACTTTTTTTGTACTATTACTTACCACCTTTTTTGACTAAAAAAAATTCAAGGACACAAATTGCTATTAATATTCCCGTTAACCCTTCCGCTAGACTAAATTATCAGTAAGATTGTTTGATGAAGAAACCTCATATTCAGCAGAAATAGAAGCGCGATTCAAAGTAATTACTATGCCACGTATCACATGGTTCACTACATCAGTTCAGCGGTCCAGGATCAAACTACAGGCCTTCCAATTAGCAGTTCGATAATAAAGTTACTAAAGGAAGGTAGGAACTGAGCTCTACCGATAGAAAATTAATACAGTGTGGCGTAAACTCTCCCACGTCGCATGGTCAGCACTTACGTTATAAAGTGCTACGTTAATGCTCTAAAATTTTCATATACACATTGTAGTTTCTAATGTAGAGCAACGTTATATCAAGCAAAGAACGTATATTCATAGGTATAGCTACTTTTAACCATCTCTATTGTGTATACAAGAAGCACATTTAGTCTTAGAAATTATGTAATACAATTCAACTTTCTTTGGATTTCGACGTTCATAAATTGGATAAAAAAACATTCCATTGTCTTTTGTGTCCGAGTGTACCGTGGCTTTGACACGGGAGAGGAGGGCCGCCCTGTGACACTTTCTAGCCGCAATGCTAATCGTTTCTGTAATTCGCTAGCTGTGACCCTATTCACTTGCACTGACATTTATTGCATAACTAGAAATTACGATTGAATCACTGTTGAGATTTTCATGACACTTGTGCAGTTGAGATGTGAGTCATGACAGGCCTGTTCATCTCCGCGAGTTTACATCGAAAACAAAACACGCACGATGGCCCACCTACAGGATACTATTCGACAAGACCTCACATACGAGCGAACATTAACTCACGCACGCGTATTCTTGTGTATGATTGAAGAAAATAAAGAAAATGGTGTACTAAATACTGTGCAGTATTTAACGGCCTAAATAATAATAAAAACACAGAATGTACTTTTTTAAGTTGCCTCAAGACACTGAGAAGTAAATAAATAGTTAATAATAATATTATTCATGATGATTCATGCTAAATCATGTATTTCCTCCGCCATTTTCCGCAGTTTGGCACCTCACGTCACATCATTTTACCGAAGTCAGCCCTATAGCTTCGGCGCAGTGCCGATCACTGACGTTTGTCAACAAAATGGTGCTTGACTCTTGAGATAGGCGAAATTACACCATATTGTCAATGACATAGAGCATACATTTTTTTAAATACCATCGCGAAGTAAAACTTCTGTACGTAGTACTTATTATTATTCTGTGGTCATGAATCGAATGTATGCTGAAAACATTTGACGCTAATGCGAATACACTTTGACCTTTTTTAACAAAGCCGGGTCACTTTTTTGTCGCTTTCAGGATTTCAGCGTAGAAATACCTGAGTAGATAAATTCAAACATTAAAATAAAAACTTTATATTAATTAACTGTTATAACGCATTTTCAGATAAAAGTTACTTCTCTTTGAGTAGAAGCCCATTTTTATATATGGTTGCAAAGTGGAATAATGTTTAAAGATACTGAGATCTGAGACAGTTACATCTCTGTTCGAGTCGATGTTTATCGCACATTACCGAATATGCCTGTCTTTTGGTGCGCACCGTAAGTACGCCTCATCATGAAATAAATCACATGCTAACGATTTATCCGCGCATCAAATCTTTCGCAAACGTTACGAAAACTATAAAGAGCGCATGAATGGAGTTTCCCGCAAAGAATACGAAGTTTTACGTAACTCGTGACCACGAAGTACTCAATTTGTATGTTTATAAAAGTTCCTGGACTATGGTTGTATGACATTTTAGATTGCATTATTAAAGTAATTGTGCGTTGTTTTCGACACCAAAGCTTTTAATGACGCATCGGTCCATTTATGTTAATAAACTTTAGAAAGTCTTGTAGGTATAAAAGAGAATAGGGTTATGGTCATTTGCAGGATTAGGGTCAGTGTAGTGTTTTAAATTGTTTTATAGCTCATAATAAGGTCTGGGCCTATATTTCATTTTATTGGACCCTTCGATTGCGCGCAGGCTCATGTAAAGTGAAAGGTATAAGTTGTGAAATGAAGCTCTTGGAAGAAGTTCATTTTTCTAAACGGAATGTCTCCAAAGTCCCGTGGATCTCGGAAGATCTTGTCCACGTCTTCTCGGTCCTGCGTTAGCTTTCAGTTTAAATACATCGTTTTTTGTGTCCTTCTAATAAATAAATTATGTTTAAAAATACTTATACCCTTGAATCATATTTTTTCCGTTGACACTAAATTATGGAAACTAATCAGTTATTAGATATGTAAATTGAAAAAATACTGTTATTTTTGGGACTAATGACAAAATATAAATTGACTTGACCAGTGACTTTGATCTCATAACCTTAAACTTTTAATGAACGGAAAATGTTATTAAGTTTTGACCAAATTACATAATTAAGTTATTTATGTAACTGCCTACATCATTCTTATCGTCAAATATAATATATTATTAACGTAATGTCACATAAATAAGTATACCTTTACACACGCTTTGATAAGTATTTTAATACAAAGTGCACAATTGACACTAATATTTACCGTAATTTTTATTTTATTTTAATTATTAGGACAACCAACTAGACAACACGCATACATTCAAATTATGTGTCCTTTGTTCATGAATTTGTGTCTTAGTATAGTTTTTGTTACTTCATCAACATTTTAAAATGTTTTACGAGTATTTTCAATAACATATTAGCATTTAAAAAGTTTTAAAGGTTAACTTAACTTCTTTTATACATTAATCGCACCACAGCTTCGGGGAACAAGGTGGGCTGAGAAAAAGTAGCGCAAAAAACTCAAGTCACTGTCAATGGAAATGAGAGTCATGATGAAGCGAGTTTTCACAGGCAAAAGCTATTTCAGGGAATTTTATGACATTTTATTTATACAAAAATATGCAATGAAATCACAATGCAAAGAATCCGTCCTTGCTATTCTAAGAAAACTAAGCTAAGTTAACAAAAGACCCAGAAAACTTGTGGATGGGAGTCTTACCATATACTTTTGGGTCAGATTCCTGCCAACCTGCGTTGCGCTATCTACATTTGAAGATACTTCCGCACTTTTTATTGGCAATGGCTCCTGCAATGCCAGTGGCAGATCGGCCCCGGCCAGGGGTCAAGCAAGCAATACACTTATTCACGAATTGTGTAAGACAGTTATTACAGCGGTCCAGCAGTTTGAGCTCTTCATTAACAATCGTAATTACAATCAAAATCAAAATCAAAATCAAAAATATTTATTCAGTTTAGACCACAAGTGGCACTTATGAACGTCAATAGAAAATAATAAAAAAAAGAAAAAGGTAGCCCTTATGGGGCACTTTACATGTCTCCTTATCTTTTGGGCCCTACCAGCGCTTCGAGACAAACATATGGCAAGTGCTGAGAAGAAACGCCGGAACAAACTCAGTCACCACTTATTGCCAGGAATTATCTAACGGTAAGAATAGTCAAATTTAAGTACATCAAATATGTGCAGACTGAACTGACCACGCATCCTTGTCATCAATATAGTCTCGAACCTTGTAGTACCCTTTGGACATAAGGGTATTTTTTATATGTATCTTAAATTTGTTTATTGGCAATTCGACAAGGTTGTGTGGTATTTTGTTAAATATGGTAATACATTTCCCCAAGAATGAATTACCTATCTTATGCAACCTAAATGATGGAACAGCAAGTTTATTCTTATGTCTCGTGTTAAATGAGTGGACGTCACTTTTCTTAGTAAATAAATGTATATGTTTACGGACATACATAATGTTATCAAATATGTATTGCGAAGCCACAGTCAATATATTGATTTCTTTAAAAACTTCTCTAAGCGAGTCACGTGGTTTAAGACCGTATATTGCCCGAACAGCTCTTTTCTGTAAAATGAAAATTGATTCTATGTCTGCTGCTGAGCCCCACAGTAAAAGACCATAAGACATAATACTATGAAAATAACTAAAATATACAAGCCTTGCTGTTTCAACATCAGTCAAGTTTCTGATCTTTCTCACCGCAAAGGCAGCTGAACTAAGTCTTCCCGCCAAGGCAGCAATATGGGGGCCCCATTGTAATTTACAGTCTAGGGTAATACCTAGAAAGACAGTAGAGTTTATCAGTTCAATGAATATGTATTTTTAGTCTGAGTAAACTATTATCTTATGCAAACGGGTTATGTCATAGGTACTTTTTTACGAAAGATGCGAAGTTAGCAAAGCTCTAAAATATGCTTTACGACATTGTTACCTTCATTGCCACGTTTTTATTACTGAAATCCTACAATAATAAAATATGGTAGAGACAGAATTTGCTTATCTCTCTTTGCCTAATAATTATCATAAGATATTACCCCTAATAATGCAGCCCTGTTTTATTACCGAAGAAAATGTCGGGAAAATGTGATAACATTTAGATATTTCTTTCCTAAAATATGCCCTCTTTGGATTTTTGAAAAGCCATTGTTCTTAAGTAATTTAAGTAGGCTGATAAAGGATAAACAATAGTTAAAAATCTCGACTAGAAAAAAGATAAGAAACAATGGTCTGGTGCTGCTCTTATTGCGGTGTCGCCACGAGGGGCGGGGCAGCGGCGCGCGCGCACCTTGGGCGCGCAGTTTGGGTCAAGGCCGGCTTTAGGGTTGCCAGTGGATAATCTGGCCATTGATATGTGGAAGTGGAAGTATTTTTCCTTGTTACAGTGTCTTAATATTTCCAAATAGTTGTTTAACGTAACACGTTTTTCAAAGCATGTAAATTTTTGTATTTTATAATACCGTTTCAAAATATTACTACATTTTTTTAAGTGAAATGTCTAGTTTGTTTGTTGACAAGAGACTTGGCACAAAGATTCTAAATAGGTACACTCGTAGAGCGACTGCACTCCTACCTACTGATAAATCAAGGTTATCTAAGTTAGGCAATATTTTCAGCATCTAATTTGGTCGCGGGAAGAGCCTGGATGCGGGCAGCGCAGGACCGTTCATTGTGGAAAGCCTTGGAGGAGGCCTTTGTCCAGCAGTGGACGTCATTCGGCTGAAACGAACGAACGAAGTCACTGATAACATGGCAAGGATGGCTTGTATACAAGTTTTTTCCTTCAACACACTGTTAAATCAAAAATAACAACAGAGGCAACCCTGCTCGTCCCGTGGCCGAGATGCTGCGATCTCTCACGCATCCGAAACTATAATATGTAGAGTAATTACAATCACGAACAGTGCATTATGCCGCCGCTTGCGCAACTGTTCGTTAGATGCCCAGCTATCTGAACACCATCATGAGGCGAAATGATTGACGGTTCATTCAAGGATGTTACTGCAAAAAGCCGCATTGTATTCACCAACAAAGAACTTAATCGATAATCTACGTGCAGAATAAGCGGTCACGCATTAGCCGGTCATACTTCCAAAAAATGACGTATGCTCTAGTAAAGCGAAAGCATACTTTAACGCCGGATATGATATGTGGTGTGTGCATTCACTGGGAAATACATCTACTGCATGTATTTCTTTGTTTGACCAAAATATGTACTTGTTTATAAGTATAACTAGTGGGAGCATAAGCTATAGATGATTTAAATGGTCCATACTAGTGATAATCATCCCAGAGACCAAGCTTTCTTAGTCATGTAATCGTATTATTATGACTCAATTGCCCATTTCAGTGTACGCTATTCTTTGAAGTAACTAAAATGAAGAACAAACATTAGATTCAGTTAGATTACTTGAACTATCATTATCTCATAATTCACATTCATGTTGTCGAACATAAATAGTGCAATCGAAATCCTCGCACAACAGTGTCGAACCAAACGCACGGCGCAAGATCAGATACATTCCTCGCTCTGAATGCCCTTCGCCGATGTTACAACGATTAAGTGTGTTACAATTAACGGTGTTACACGAAATTAAGCGCGTTTATGGCCGTTTTGACGTGCTCTCTCTTACTGTAATTGAAGTGGAGCAGTAGGCTCTATCTACATGGTGTTCTTCTGATTAATTTCGTTGCGGGTCCAATGACAGCTTAACTTTCCCCCGCGACAAACTTGACTTTCACTGGTTGGGTTTTTATTGGCGGTCAAGCTGTAGATCCTGGCTACACAGGAGTTCCAGTGGTGGGAACGAGAGGTGGGAATAATCCCGTATGATTCAACACAACGGGAATGAATAATGTATAATTAGAATAGATAGAATTTAGTAAGACCTCATAAAGGTAGCAAGAAGGCGCTGGATGCAGGCCGCTACCAACCGGTCATAAAATCATTTGGGAGAGGCTGGAGACCTATGACTATGTTCAGCAGTGGACGTCCTATGGCTAAGATGATGCTGAGGAATGATGAGAGGCTATCTCTAATATGGGACAGGGACACAATATAGCTTACAATCAATTAATGCTAGTTCCCAAGATTTTCCTATTCTTATTGTATCCATGCGTTTTTCGAGTTAGGTTAGATGATTATAGAAGTACTTAACCCACTTGTACTGTGTACGTCTCGTAGGCCGTTACCCAACGCGCACGGTGTTAATCTGCGCATTATAACGCGCATAAATTTATTGTAACTGATGTTTCCATGGTGTTTTATTCAACTTTACAATGGGTGCCATAGTTTGTTAACTACAAAATGTTTCCTCACTACGAACGGTCAGGGCGAAAGATAAAAGTATTATGTAGGTACAATAAAACCAAATACTATTTACTAAGTATACTCTCTTTTTCATCAAAATACATATACAGGGTGGAAGTATAGTAGTATTTTTATTGCATCGATCGTTAGGGTCAAGTATAAGGATGAAATCTCTCTAACAAACTTGATAAATCAAATGAAAGGAAATCCATAAAATCTTAAATTATTTTAATTATGTACAGAATGTTTTCTTTCAGTAAAATTTTCTATCTGCAGTATTAAGAGTACTTTACCTCCAGGTGACATTACAAAATTCCACCCTGTATATTTAAGAAGATCTATGAAAAGGCCTAAAATATTTTCCACGTTGAATGGACATGAAACAAAGAGTATATCAAAGTTAATTCATAAGATAGTAACTAATGCCGCAAACAGTAGAAACAGAGGTTTCATACTTTACCCCTTATTATAGCATTTTTGAACTTATTTACAGAATAATATTAACTATTTACAAATCAAAATCAAATCAAATCAAATTTCTCAAATACTTCAAATGTAATAGTTTAAGGCAGTACTTTTAACTAAATAAATATTCTTATTCTTAAACAGTCGAACTGGATCTTTTCGTTAAAGAAATAAGCATTTCATACATCTCAAGACCTATAAAATATTTTACGTTATGTTAGTCCAGCCGAAATTATGTTTAAGAGGGTCGAGTAATAAAATAAATGCTTAACATAAAGCTTATTCTGAATCCATTAGCGATTGAAGTGTTCGAGCAATATGAAAGTGAAGTTAGCGAATAATGCCTTATGAAAAAAGAATGCACATCTTACCTGAACAATGTTATTTAACACTATTAGATAGAAATGGTTACATGTTACATTCACACTTTTTATTCACAGGTCAATAGTGCCATTTCATACCGTTTCAGTTCAATCAGTAGGTATACAGTGGCCTCTCCAATTTATTTTTAATACGTTAGTAGATTAAGTATCCGTTTGCAACAAAGTGTCTAGCCACCAAGCCTATTTTTTTTTCTATTTTAGACTGGGCTAAGGTAGATTTGATCATTGTTCAAATCTACCTTAGCCCAGTCTAAAATAGAAAAAAAAAAGATTTGATCATTGTTCACTTAATTATTTTTTATTTTATCCAATTTTATAGCTTTCGTACAGGGTTAACGTTAAAATTATAATTTTATTGTGTAAAGTTTATTTTAAAAAGGTAAGCAATGTCTTTAGACAAAATATTATTGCATCACCACCGTGTGTGTGTGACAGTCTTTACATTGAAATTGAAAGTAATGTGAGCGTGTTTCCATAAGTCGGCACGGGACCGATGACAAATGAACGTCAGTCCAACCATGTGCCAGCCAGTATTTATTATGCAATTTATCTACGGTGCATAGCTGGCGAATCCACTGAATAACGCAAATACACCAAAAAAAATGTTTTTTGTCATACAATACACACCCGTAGAACTAATTAGTCATAAAAAAACTCATAAAACTCATTTGTTTTTGCAAATAGGCTTTTAAAAAGCACTTTTACACGTAGAGTGTGGACTTTACAAAATAGAAAAATTTGCATCTATTTACATACATCCAAACACCTCATTTTCCATACCGTCGCCGCGGCACGGCGGTGTGTAATGGAACTAGGCCCAATGACCGCGAGAAAGGACATTAGACAAATTGTCAATCGCCGTTATATCACCTTTTGTGTGGTCGTCGTTTTGTTCGGTGTCCGACCGGTCACTGCCGGACAACTCGTGTCTGACAACAGGGCAGACGGTGACGGATCTATTAAACACGACTTACAGATGTACCATCTTAATGATAAAAATCATCTTCTTGTCGTGTTGACAACAAACCTACAGTGTCATCCGAAAACTCTGCTATAAGAGTGGCGTCGTCAGTAGCAGGCACCACTCTTGATAATAATAGAAAAGATAAATATAAACAATCACGTCGACATATTTTTTCTTTGAATTGGAGTAATATAATAATAATCTTCACAATTTTATGAATCCCAAGTTAATGTTTCAAGTTTGCACTAAACATATTTAGTACGCTATTTGTTTGTAGGTAACGGTGCTTCAACCACTTTGCTTTCATAAAATCCATGGAACTAGACACTAGAGTGCATTGTTTTGTTAGTGTTGCCTGAATATCGATTCAAAAACAATATCATTCTTTCTACCTATTGACAAGAAAGATGCAATTTTTTTTCTTTATTGCTTATAACTGCTCTGCCCAGCGACTCTCTTGTTTCTTCCTCTTACATGACGGGTAGAAAATACATTGGGCCTGACATTTCAGATGTCAATAACGGCTCATAAAGTCTGAATCAAAGGTATCTGGTTGTTCTATCATTTATTTATTTATTTAATTTATCGATATGCAATTTTTCTGCAACACTATGCACTATCCCGGTGCTCCCTCGGGGTTGATGGACAAAGACCCTGCCACTCGCCACTCCATTCCAGTTGGATATTAGTTTTGCCCAATAAATGTAGAATGGCGCTCCTTGGAGTCGTCGAAACAATGTTAACTTTTGAATCGAGTAAACGCAAGTTGAAAATTAGTTCTGGCACCAGTCGTTCCTACTCTGCATTTTGAAATAAAAATAAGTAGCTAAATTGCTGGACCAATTCGGAAATTTGTCGTACCTAATTAAATTCTTATGAAGAAAAAAAGTTGGATAATTACAATTGATTATTAATTAATTAGTAGGTACGAGAACCACCCACCAAGCTGCCGGGCTGCCGAAAATAATATTAACAGCGTTCAGCGTTTTTTCTACTTGTGTGATTTGTCCTTATTGTTCACAAAAAGTTAAAGTTCTTTTTTAGTTTTTAAATAAGAAGAATAAGAATAACTTTATTAACACACATAATATAACAAGACAATACAAAGGTTACATTTAAAGATAATCCGCAATCAACATAATAAAAGTGTCCGCCATATTTAGCAAAGCCAAGAAAGTGCACCATCGTCTGTGCCATCGCTTTCGAATTTCCTCAAGAGTGCTGAAGACATTACTTTGTAGTTTTCATGATTAATAACTAGCACAAAGTTGGTAAAGGTTAGCAGCGGGAGGCGCTCACTCCCGGCCTCTGCGCCATATCGACCAAACTCCGCACAGTTCTTGAAGTACCTAGTTGCTGAGAGTCATTTAAGCTTGCCGTGTGTAGCGAATTATTTACTAAAAAAAATAGGGCTCGGAGGTGTATTTTAGGAAGTGGCGATCACAATAGATCGATACCGGTCGCTGTGATACTAGTACTTCATTAATATAAAGGCTGGGGCTGGGTGGTTCGTGGGTCTCTCTTTGTGCCACAGCTAAATATGTGCAGGTTAAGATCCAGGAGTTGAGACGTAATGGACTATGAACGTTTATAGATACATGTGTACCGAGTTAAACATACGAGTATTTACCCGTTATATAGTCGATATCATCTAATAAATACAATCTCTTCTTACTTCAGTATTTTAGTATTTATGGAATAGAAAGAATTTGACTGGCTAATTGAGAGTTAATACGAGTACACTCAAAACATTTGAAGCAATTTAAATTCCAAAAGCAGTCACCTCAACCTCTTCGGAATGGCAATATTTTTTTAATGTAATTTGAAGTAAAATGCCTCTGCATTCTCTACAGGAGATACTTTCATATTGTCAGTCGTGACCTTCCACCTATAATTTCTACCGGAAGTGGAGCCTTATAAAGTGAATACCATCCGATAAGTGTCCTCTACTTTTACTCGACATTGTTAGATGTGTCTGCGATATTGGCGCATAAAACATTTTTAAGCTTATAGTGCTATACCTATTATAAAAAAACCTAAACGAGCGATTAATACTGGTTTAAAATAAAATTTCCATACTAAGGCTCAGTTGCACCATCTTACTTTAACTTTGACAAACGTCAAAAATCTGTCAAACTCCATACAAAAAGCACCGGTTTATGTTATTTGTTACGGTTAAAATAAGATGGCGCAACTCAGCCTAAATGTCAATTAAAGTAGTGATCAACCTGAATTTAACTTTTTGTAACAAGGGGATAGACTGTGAAGTATGCGAAAGCGTAAATATTATTTATAGAACAGGCTTGTGACAGGTCGAGTGTCGAAAACGCCAATACCCTAGAACTCCCATGGCATGGCGAGGTCGTTGCCCAACGCATGACATAAGCTGGGCAAACAGCGCATAAGACGTGCTAAAACCGCCGCCGATCCGCGCGTGCGCTCTTACGTCATGTAAACAAAACTATACAATTCATAATATTGGAATTACTTACCTTGTTGTTAATTTCTTATGAGTAATATCTAATTAATCAATTAACACGGCACTTAAACTATTATTATTATTTACTGTGCTTGTTTTGACTGCATATAGCTTTGTTTCTATCCGTTTCTAATGTGCATTAGGAACGATATCATGTTGAGTTGTGGACACAGTGTACCTACTAAGCTTATAAGATTATCACCTTTACAAGTTATTGTGCTTTCAATAATACTTTTGTACCTACTTGTGACATGCACAGTTATTCATACTTCATGGTTTTTTATCCTTTATGTATGATCTAGCCAACTTTAATTTTGCTATAATTATTTCTTGGTTAAAATATAATATTACCAGTGTTAATTTTAAGGTAGAGCAAGAAGATCAATCGCTCTGGGCGCATACCACACTTTATCTGAAAAAACATGCTCTGCATCAATCTCATGAATACAAAATGTGAAGGTTAAGACCTTAAGGACGCCGAAAGACAGTCTTGGTTTAACCTGATCAAGGGATTCAAACCTCACAAACATTTCTTTATTTATATCAACATTGCCTGTCAACTTTAACTTCTAAAACTCCTCTAATCCAGTGTTTCTTAACCTATGGTCTGCGGACACCTGGCGATCCTCGAGCGAGCTGTTATGTAGTTATGTATGGGGATGGGGATCCGTAGCCTTATCTATGGACCATTTAACGGTCATGAATAAATGCCACCAAAAGTCTTATAATCGAAATTTATTGCTGTTATTTTATTGAGGAGATCCTTAAAAATGTGCTTAATTTTATTGAATAGGCTCCGGTACTACTTGACCGATTTAAAAAAATATTTCGCCATATATTGTTCACCGGGTCAGCCAGTCATTAAGTAAATAAATATCCTCACCATAAAGGACAAATCTTGAATCCTCTTTCTGAGATGGAAGCACTTGATGATGACACTACAGACACAAATCATTACGACGAACACAATCACCAGCAATCCCTCGTAACACAATTCGGGCGGTGTTAGTTTGATGATAAAATATTTGCGTGACCTTTCACTTGAGTAATCAGCTCTATACTAATATTTATACGAACATGCGAAAGTAAACTGTTTGTTATTGCCTTTTCACGCCTGAACCGCTGAATAAGTGTTGAATTCGTTTTAAACAAAGATTGAATCTTGGAAAAGGATTTTCATAATACCACTTTTTAAGCAATAATTAAATTAAACGGCTGATAAAAACTGAAAGATCGTTTGCAATAGCCATTGTAATTTTGTATTGGTATGAACTTTACACTTAGGATACCACATAACGAGTAGTACAAAAGTTACATAATGTAAAATCACTTTTCCTTTAGGCGCTTTTCGTGCTAGAAACGTATCAGTTTGACCTCGCCTTTTATTACTTGTAAACTGTGGAACATGTAATCTCTGGAAAACATTAAGAGCCTGAATATTTAAGAGACATGACAACTATATGTAACAGTTGTCCTGTCTGTTGGTATATATTTAGATAACTCATAGGTGAATGAATGACTAAGAAAGGAATTTACGAAACTCCACCCCTAAGGGGGTAAAACGGGATCCACGCGTACAAAGTCGCGGACGGCCACTAGTAAAACATAATTGAGAGCTTATTTCTCTCGTACTTCCCGAAACGTCTCGCCTGCTGCCGCACATTCTTAAATATTCACGGGCAATTAGAAATGGCTTCGAAATAGCGAAGTAAGAGGCAATATAAACGCTGCAATATGCATTAACTTGCAAATGCACTCGACGCTCCGCCATCTGCATTGCCAAAACTAATCTCCATACTTCATGCCAAGATAATTACCCCTAGGAACATATGAACTAGATATTAATATCCCAGATTGACTGTTTAATGTGCCTTTCTCAAAGTTCAGACATGCTGATTTTGTAATACTAATAGAAAGGGCCAAAAGTTGTCAATTTTCCATTCAAATTCGGGTAATCTAGTATTCTAGTAGATATTCGTATACTAAAACACAATTTGTAACGTTATAACTATTGGACATCGAATAGGAAATTCGTTATAGGAATAGAATATTTTCTGCAGCATAAATTGAATGTACCTGAACTGAACCTTGACCAAAAGCAGTGAACCATTTCAGTAGATCTGCAATGAAACTGGAAATTGAAAATATCAACTCGTGTGCATCAGCTTTATGAACGATATCCGTGACCGTGGAAAATGCCTACCAATTCGATATTTATAGCCATCGTAAAGTATTGCTATGATTCTTGAATGATGGCATTAATGATCCAAATTTAAATTAGTGATCTAAAATAGGCAAACGGTAAAAGATAAATGAACCATTTATTGCCTTCATTCCGTTATCTCTCATATTATATTGGAATAATAATGTATTCCTTTTAGCGAACTAGCGATATCTTATAATTAAGATTGGATTAATATCCAGTTTCGTGAACGTAAGACACAGCAAAGATTTCTACAATAAACGCGATTTGAACAGATGATCAAAATCTTTCCATTATTCATTAGTATAAGTAAAGCGTGTCTCATATTTGTTCCGTCCTATTTTAAGAAAAGCCCTAATTTGAAACCTCCTACATAGCTTTGGCGTGGATCGTGCTCAGATCGTGTGCCTGATAGCACAACAGAAGTATACACGGTAGACTCGAACCGCGCAGTCCATGTTAAGTAACAAGAGTCGAATATGTTGATATAATTCGACAGATAACTATCTTAGTATCTGTACCATCTGAATCATTGAATATCTTACCAGATTTTATTAATTTCGAATTACCTAAACTTGTCCTGCAAGTAGGTACAATATTGCCACATGAGTCGCGTGTCGTCACGCCCTAACTAAGCACCTATATCCGAAGTTATGTATATGTCAATTTTGTTTTACTGATTAGTTGTTAAAATAACCCTGCTGATAATTTTAACGGTAGGCGACGATATTGCGTATGCCCTCTATATCGTAATATGTTTAATGTTGTACGCGTTTTATTGTCTTTCCTGCTTTGACTAAGCCTGCTGTATATAGCTCAGCTGTACAAATGACGCATGACATGACGCCCACAGTCACGTATGGACGAGCAAACAGAGCATTCGGTTTT
This sequence comes from Ostrinia furnacalis, assembly GCF_004193835.3. Classification (NCBI taxonomy): domain Eukaryota; kingdom Metazoa; phylum Arthropoda; class Insecta; order Lepidoptera; family Crambidae; genus Ostrinia; species Ostrinia furnacalis. Next base: position 329,215 of record NW_021130379.1, on the reverse strand, counting down.
GGCAAACGGCGAATTCGTGTGGGAACTGTGTTGAGGACGCGGCCTTCAGAGTGACTCATTAAGAAAGGCTTTGGGCTAAGAACTTATTTCAGGAAAATCCGTTTTTAATAGCGCTTCAAATAGAGTATTCTGAACTCTAATTGTATTGCCAGAAGTGAAGGTTTGACTTTGCACATAGCTTGAGCATTTAACAACCGCGAGCCAGTGCATCGGGATTTGGCGATGGAAAAGCGTTATCAGGGAGCTTCCTAAAAGCGCCTGAATCGGTACTACTACTTATAGCTTTTTTATATGTGCTTTTGTGCTTCTGCAGCACTCTGCTACAAAAAACTTGCGAAATACATTGACTGGCACTAAATTAATTTAAATGAATTCAACCATTGTTTTCAATGCATTAGTTTGCTCAGCTTAAATTATTATTTGTAATAAATGGTCGTAAAACAAGGAATGAATAACATAAACTGTTGCAATTGATCAATGTCGGTTCCATTAAATTTACTATTCATATTATTTACCTGACTAAACACTGTGTGTTTATCGTGTCAGAATCATCTTTATGTTCAACCGTTGACTGAAAACAAATCAATTTAATTGCAAACGAGATCACAACACAAGTAACACTCAACTCGCTGGCACTTATCTGACACAATGGCGTAATTTAACTTAAGTTACGCATCGCCTGACCCCCATTAGTTAGCAAATAGCAATCACACACGGCGGGAAATATAGGCGGTCTTACGTCACGTAAATATCGGTGACATAGAGAACACAGCCCATAGACAATCAGGAAGAAAAGGTAGACGAAAGGCTATCACCGCAGACTGACTACGAGAATATCTATCTATGTCCGTTCATCACGTAACTTTGAGCCATCACATGATTGAGTTTAATTGAGGAAATGTATGCAACGAAACAATTTGCTGGATACAATACCGATACACGAAATACCTCCTATAGATAGCCTCTTCATATCGAAACATGTCCCGCGTACTTATCTAAGTACTTATTATTATGTATCATTACTTTGTCGTTATTTCAAACATGACTCCACCGTTCTAGACGACCGTACTTATCAAATACCTGCTGGTAAATAGAATACCAATCTACGGATTGCACATTATAATACTAAATCAAATAGATTCAGTATTAGTGTGCTATCTTGATGAAGCTCTGGCCCATTTATAAATTAATTTTAATGAAAACACATAACTGCATTTTCCCACTCGTCTAAATTAAGCTTAGTGAGTTCAATACCTGATCACCAGTAAGAGGTTAGATAATACTTTTGCTGGTGTATTTTACCACGCCATTTGTTGGCATTATGTTTGTTTATTTATGTTTGTGTACATAAACCCAACCTTGATGCTTAAAGAGACAATTGATTAATTGATTATTATGAAATAAGTAGGTATACTCGTAATTAAATATAGTGTGGGGAAGTGTGAGGTTAATAACAAATAAAATAAGTATTATTAGAAAATGCTATTGTAATACATCATAATTTGGACGATCAAATACCCACGCCTAGTATCTAATTGATTGGGAGAGAAAACTAATAAATTACATTATGCATTTGTTCGATGAGTCTGTCTGTATGACGAGGGACATCCTTAATCCATGACTGATACTGTCGGACGCCTGCCTATGAGAAACGTACTATTTCTCGACGACTTTTCTTAGGCTGGGTTGCACCATCTTACTTTAACTTAGACAAATGTCAAAAGTCTGTCATACTCCATACAAAAACGCCGGTTATCGATAAAGTTGCTGTTAAAGTTGGTGGTGCAACTCAGCCTTAGTTCGACAGTTCGCACAGTCGACCTTCAAGGGTAACTAACTTATGTCAAGTTTTTCTTGAATAAGTTATGCTTCTATATCTACTTAGGATCTTCTTCTCTTCTGTCCCTTTCTCCAGGGGCTCCTCATTTTAAGGTGCCAAGACAAGTCCCTTTATTCATGTTTAGTTTCGTTCGTTCGTTTCAGCCGAAAGACGTCCACTGCTGGACAAAGGCCTCCCCCAAGGATTTCCACAAAGACCGGTCCTGCGCCGCTCGCATCCAGGCGCCTCCCGCGACCTTCACCAGATCGTTGGTCCACCTAGTGGAAGGCCTGCTCACGCTACGTCTACCCTGCTCTACGTCATGTTTAGTTTACGGGGTTAAATTATTACGTTATCATTCGTGCACTTTCTTAACGATCTCTATTACAGCGCATATACATCACGCAATAAAATGGTTAACGAACGTTCTTCGAAATAATTAACATGTCTGCAAATTCTCTTTTGAATTATGCTGTCAGTTTAGCTGTTCACCTCTGACCTGGACAAAAGGCGGATTGAGAGGCTAGAAAAATCGTTACGCTATTCTAGACTAGCAAAATTTTTTTTTATGAGAATTTGTCTAACCTATTGGGTATTGACGATAGAGCGAAGAAAATTCCCCTATTGCCATGATTTTGGGAATATGGGCTGCCTGGATGCCTGTTTGCAAGAGGCAATGAAGCGTTCAATACGACTATCAGTGTGCTTACCATGAGTTTACATTGGGTATGCTCGCTAGCATATTGTACAGCGCCCCTAGCGATTACTTTCAGGAACTAAAATCTACATATATTTTTGACGCACACCATTAGTGTGTCCACCGTGTAGTACCGTTTTTATGATACCTATATTATTTTCCTCGAAGCCGCACTCTGGTTTCATAATACTTATAAAAAAAGCCCTAAAAAGGATAATTCGGTAGAAGATTAATATTCATGGTAATAATCAAATATTAATAGAATATTGTTTATTTGGCACACAATAGATAATACATGGTATAAAATGAACAAAAAAAGAAACATTTAACCGCCTCTGTGGTCCAGTGGCAAGACCACCTGCTTCAGACGCAGAGGTCCCGGGTTCGATTCTCAGTGGGGGCAGATTTTTTTGTTCGGTTTGGTTGGTGGTGGGACTTGTTCTAAGACTAAGTCCTCCTGGCTAGCTACCACCATCTTACCTAAGTCTGTCGCCATAACAGCTATGTTAACAGCATTGTTGTGTTCCGGCAGTTAGTGGTAAGATAGCCAGTTCCTCCGTGGTTTGAGGATTCCGGGTGAAGCTCGCTTCCACCTTCTGCCTGATCATCACTTATGATCAGGTGAGATACAGGTCAAGAGCTTCCTCGTTGTGGGTAAAAAAAAACCTTATCCCAATTAAATTAAAATAGCTTTGAGTTTAGAATATTTCATAAATCATTATATGTACCTATAATATTATTATAAATCCAATTCAAACTACAAACGCGTCCTCGACTATTTTTATAGCCTAAATAACTAATAGCACTATCGACAGTAAAGGTAATATACGTCCATTCCCTGAGCTCATCCAATCAAAATGAATGTAGGCGGTCTGAAACACTAAAGTAATCATTACTTACGACTGTGCCTTCACTCCGCAGGACCTCGTGACTGAGGGCTGCCAAATATGATCGACAGAGGTTTATTAGAGCAATAATTGACATTCTGTTATTTTTTTATTTTAGATAAGAGAGCACTAAGAAAAGTCGTCGGGAAATGCGTTTCTCATAGGCAGGCGTCCGATAGTACCTATAAGTGTGCCATCCTTTATGTCCCTCGTCACAGAGACAAACACGCATCGAACAATATAAATAACGCGATTAATTTTAGGGCACTTTTCAAAATTTTGTAAAACTTTCAGACATAATAATCATCCAAATTAGCTAACAAAATAAATATCAAAGATATCGACGCATAAAGTTGGGTAAATCAAGTTTGCGACTGCGTATTTTCAGGATTCGGAAAAAATAAGCTCTACTGAAACTATTCATGTAAATTCATTTCAAACATTGTTCTTCAAAATTAATTAGAGTTTAATTACTGTAAAGCTTGCCACCCCTATAACCGTTCTAAACACTTACCAAGGGCTTAGTCCACAGAAACTAATTAATAACGTAAATTAGATTCTCTTAATTGGTCTAAATATTCGCCTAAAAGGCGCCCGCAATTTACGACGGCGTGGGGCTTATCAAAGATATAAGCGCTCATCTTACAAATTATTATTGCTATTGGTACTCGTATTGCTTAATATTTGAGTTGTAAGTAGTTAATGGCAACATTTTAGTTAAACATTGAGTAAAATACAAGAAATATGTGCATATCAGGCCTCCCCAACTCTTCAGGCGTGAGAACCTCCATCTTCTCCTCTGATGAATTAAAATAACCCTGCTTCTGCTATAGACTAAATAATTTGATGATGATGAAGATATGAACAAGTGTGCTAAGTTGATTATTACAGTCAAGGTAGGATTACAGCCTAAACTGAAAGCGAGGGCGCATGAAGGAAGTAAGAGCATGATGACCAAAGCACGAGGCTTCTCCAATAGACTTAGGACTTTCAACTTTCATTTATTTAAATGTGTAACGCGACTGAAAGTAGCCACTCTGTTGTATAAAATTATATGCGTAAGTTACTTAAACAGCTTAAAATTTTATTTTGATTTCCTTCGTTCGTTCGTTCGTTTCAGCCAAATGACGTCCACTGCTGGACAAAGGACCAAGGATTTCCATAACGACCGATCCTGCGTTGCCCGCATCCAGGCTCTTCCTGCGACCTTCACCAGATCGTCGGTCCACCTAGCGGGGGCCTGCCCACGCTACGTCTTCGCCCGTGGTCGCCACTCGAGAATGTTTCTACCCCAACGGCCATCGTATCTATGAGCTATGTGCCCCGCCCACCGCCACTTGTATTAGCCACTTGATATTTGATTTCCTTACTGCGCTACAACTATCAGACTGATCAATTTTGACTCTATTTATTTGTCCACCACCAAAAACAATAAGCAATCTAAATTAATTAATATGAATACGAAGTCGATCGTTTTTTTATTCGCAAGTGAAAACTTAGTTCGAATTCACATAAAGAAGTTTGCTTCAGCGGTTATCAGTTCGCACGCTGCGCCCGCGCTGTGTGAAAATGCTTTTTGCGCGGCAGTAATTAACTAACGTTTATATTTAATCTTAATAACTGCATTAACCATTATACTAACTGGGAATAATATTATTGTCTCCGTTGACGCCTGGTCCCATAGTCCACGGAGCGCTTTATTAAAATCATGTGAATCACATGACAGTCAGTAGGAACGTTATTTATAGTTGCACGATTTTGAAATGTCGAGTAGCAAAAATCAGAACTATTTATCTTTGTAATTGATAGTAACGTCCTCCTGTAAATGACATTTCAGTGTTTCTCAAAGTGGAATAAATCAGAACTAAAGCCCATTATTTATATTAGTGCCCTCCTGACAATGTCATAGTTGGGCCGGTTCAGTGTCGAACAACTATAAACTTGAATGGCACATAAAAGATTACATTTATTACGAACTCACTTAACTTTTTACCTTTTAGATTATTATATTTTGTCTTTTTACCTTGTAGAAACCCGCTGAGCAAGTCCCACATAACCAATACCATCCCGTATGGCTAGATACTCAATAGATAGACGCAAAAGCTTATCCCAATCGAAAAAAGGCTTCATTCGGCCTACGCCAGCCGAAGATACAAAGTTTCTTTCCTAATGGAAACAAAGCTTTCAAAGCACCTTTCTGTCTAGATAAGAGACTGTAAGCTGTTTTAGATATTTGCATAATATGTTAAAAACTAAATATACTCGTACTTAACCAACCCTAAAATCCAGAGGCACTCGATTCTTTTGATAGTATCTAGTATTTCATTTCAATATTTAACTAATTTTAAATTGGGAAAATATTAGTAGGTATAATACTATTGGTTAGGAGTTTAATCATCGTAATGCATTATTCTTAACTAATGTAGGTTAGGTACCTACTTGAAGCGTTTTCTTAAAGTATTAGATGTGTTATATCTTGAGATGAACCTGATCATCATCATATTCACATTATTATCATTATAAGAGATTGAAGTAACCGCAAACCGAGTCCCCAATAAAAAATAGATATACTTAATATTTTATCGCTCCGAAATCCACGAAGCTTGAAGAAAAACGCGGGCACTATTGATTATGCGTCTCTTCACAGCTTCAGACCCTTCGAGTGCCCTTCGGAGGTACAAAGGTGAGGCCTTTGTCACGCTGACGGGGCCCAACTTCCATCTCTCACTGACATCCATATAGAAGAGGGTCCAAATTAGAAGCGTCCTTCACCCATAATAACGAATGGAAAATGTTTACCATTCGCGATACTTTTTATTGGATTTGGATCTTAAACCAGTTAGTTAATGACTCGTACTGAAAATCTGCTCTCACTACTCGTATCTCAAATGAAAAATCCACACAAGGCGTAGTGAAGTGTAGGTAGGTATAGAGATGATTTTTGATTTGTATGCGGTAAACATGCTGGCTTTAATAATTGACCTCATTGTTCAATAAATAGATAATAATCTTGATTGCACCAGAACACACCGACGATCACGAGATACACTGTAAAGTCGCAACGACACAATTCAGGTCTTATCACAGAAAGCGATATCTGCAGACACAATAAATAGAAGACAGTTGTAATTAGTAAAATAAGATGAGCACGTTAGATATTGGTAGTTCATAAAGTTCACTTAAACAGAACTTAAACATGATATTGTAGCTCAGTGGTTAGAGTTGTCGCCCGCAAGCGAAAGGTGATGACTTCATTTCCCACAGGATATTTTTTAATGATTTTATTTTATGTAAGATGTGATAGTTTGATAATCAGATTTCAGATACAGGTTTTTCAGTAGGTAACATTAACAACCCATAAGTTGCTATCAGACAATAGCTGCCCTTTACCTTTTGCCGTTCCTGGTGTTAGAAATATAATTTTCTACCATCTTGAACAATTTATTTTTTGACCATGATTCTTACCTTGTTAGGAGCTCTAAGAAATGTTAAAGCAATAAAACTAAAAACACTATCCTCTAACTTCGCTCAGTAGTTAAACTAATTAACGGTTACTATGATGATCCTTAAAACTTAGAAAGTTAGTTCAGATCTATGAAAATAACTTTAATTAAAAACAATGAGAAATTTTTAATTGACAAGTTATCTACAATTCACCTCTAGTACCTAATTAAAACGAATTATCAAATTCATGTATTATAGCAATTTAACACTGCTTTTCCTGGGAATATACACAGACCAGTCCCTGTCCAAGGTCATGAGAAAATCTTAACTGAAATTACGTAATTGGATGATTTTTAGAATGTCACAAACCAATCATCACTTTCAAAACAATTATTAAAATTAAAATTTTCAGCTAATATTGATTGTAAGTAATATAGGTCTATCATTTAATATGTGAATGGAGCTTTTATGGTCCCAATTAGACCATAATTTATTATTAAAATGGGTAACAAAAGCTGGTGCGCGGGAGAGGGGCCGCGCGTATATACGCGCTGCGCCCGCGCCGCCGCCGCAGTCCGCGACCCGCACTCCCTCGCTCCGACTCCTCGAACTTACGAACTCGTGAACTCACCCCTAAACGATCCTAAACTTAGCCTTAGGTGAGTATCATTATCTGTGGCGTGTGATCTGTGCTCTGTGAAATGACAGATAAGTCCGATTAATAACAAATAATGAAGAAATAATTTAGTTTTTCTGTGTAACATCACAATAATTGTTGTTATTATAATGTAGTCGCAATTTCGAGTCGTGATATAATTACGAGGAAATCCCGGCGTCTGGGTAGTTTCTGAATTTCAACCGCAAGATTACTGAGTGCAGTCCGGGCCTCTAGGATCCGTATATAAACAGTGTAATGGAATGTCCGCTATGTTTTACAGAGCTAGCCGCCCGCACTCGGCAATATGGTTCACGTGAAGTCCGTGGTAAGTGACAATTTTTATTTTATTCTACTAACTCTAAAGCTAAGTTCAATGTGCCAATAAAATACATTAAGTTCATTCAATTCTTATTAAAAAAACACATGTTCTTAAAGAAAATCTTTTAAAAATTTTCGCTTTCTTATCTTATAAGCTAAGCTTCTACATAAATTGGATAAGCTGCTAGGACTTGTTATCAAATTGGTAAAAAGGTATCATTTATATGAAACCTAAAACCTAATTTGATTACATTGTATTTTTACATTTACTGAATTTATAAGAATATTCATTTTGTTTGGTTTATTTGGAAAACAAGAGGAACAAAAAATTATTTGCTTATCAATCTTAATAAATTAAGAAAATTAATGAGCTTATGCGGCTCATCCCATTGTTGCTGTAAGATAAGACTGAAATATTTTGTTTCAGTTTTAACCCTTTTTATATTTGTCCTTTGTTTTATCTTTAAGTGGGTATCTACATTATAACGAAGTCAACTTATTTACTAAGTAATTTTCAATTAATCGGTTTATATCAGAACTAGCTTTCCGCCCGCGGCTTCGCCCGCGTGGAATTTTGTCTGTCACAGAAAAACTTTATCGCGCGCGTCCCTGTTTCAAAAACCGGGATAAAAACTATCCTATGTTCTTTCCCGGGACTCAAACTATCTCTATGCCAAATTTCATCAAAATCGGTTGCGAGTTTTAAGCGGGAAAGCGTAACAGACAGACAGACAGACAGACAGACAGAGTTACTTTCGCATTTATAATATTAGTTGGGATGCGAATTTAACTCAATTTCAATTCCTGAAAAAAACTTTACTGGTTACGCTAGCCTATAATTAACAAACTATTTAAATTACTGATTCATAATTTAATTACGAACCTATTAAACTAAAATATCATCCGAAAATAAAATAAGAAATTAAATTAGGTTGTTTCAAGTCTTTTTAACACTTTTCAGTTGTCTCTTTATTTTAATTCTTGTGTTAAACGTTTAACAATTTCAATAAGAAATAAATAATTGTGACATTACTATTTTTTATCAATTACATTATTTGGTTCTACTGTCATTTCGTCGCTTGCCTCTCTAACTGACGTATCTGACAGTTTTTTCGAAACTGAGTTTTCTACACACACCATTTTCAACCGACTTCAAAAAAGGAGGAGGTTCTCAATTCGACCCGTATGTTTTTTTTCTATGTTTGTTACGCGATAACTCCGCCAATGAAGAATGTTCACTAATTTTGTTTTTTAGCTTTCTGTATTCTCTGTTAAAAATAAAAAATACACGTGAAAGAATTATTTCGATACGTCAATTAGTTTCCAAGATATTGAATTTTAAAAGTGCGGGCGGCGGCCGGCCCGCCATTTTATGCGCGTGACGTCATATTACAACGACTGGCTCATATTTGTATGGGTGGAATCTTGCAAACTGAATTAAGACCCACTTCCAGGCAACCGATTAAGCTGAAATTTCACAAACACATGTGATTTGGATGACCATGCAATATTATGATGACATGGAGCTGATCTGATGATGGAGCTGGAAGGTGGCCATCAATTATGAACCGATTTGAACAAATCTTTTTTCGGCGTATAGGTAATACCTCAAGGGTGGTCCCATTTAAATTTAATAATAGAAAAAACAACCCCTAAGGGTGGAAAATTGGGGATGAACTTTTTTTATACGCAATATCTCCGCCGATTATAAATCAATTTGAACGATTATTTTTTGTTGAATAGGTATTATCAAAAGGGTGGTTTCATGCGAATTTGAAGAAAATATTTCACCCCCAAGGGTGGAAAATTGGGGATGAACTTTTTTATACGCAATATTTTTAATTTTTAGTTTTTTTTTTGTGTTCACGCATTTGAAGTCGGTTTTATTTTTTTAAATTAATTATAATCAATTTCGCAAGACGAATCGATCTGTCTAATCGCCTGAAAATTTTGCTAAATGTCAGTTACGTCAGTTAGAGAGGCAAGGGACGATTTTTGGATAAAAGTAATAGTTGACATGTAAGCCGGTCAGCTTGCACTCGCGCGCATGTTTACAGTAGCGCCGGCAAACAGCGCTGGGAACGGACGCGGGCGCACACAAGTGTCGTTATTATGCCAAGCCCGATGCGCATAGAAACAATAACATGCCTAATTCGCTTTCCTTGTTAACATGGTAACAACCGCATTTGGAGGTTTAACGATAACGAAATTCGGCTTATAAGGGCATTATGTTTGTTAGGAATTTTATATATTTTAGTAGATCGTAATTAGACTGCATTTCGATCTGTCACAAAGTCTATCACTCAAAAATTATGTAGCGTAGTAAGTACTCATGAAATTAGACAGTGCTAAAACATATTAAACTAAAAATAGCTTCCGGGAAAATTTTAATGAAAGGAAAAGCTACTTTTCAGTCTTTAAGTTACTAATAAAAAAAAGCATCCTATTCTCTATTTTAAGAATTCATATACCAAATATGCAGAACTTTAGAAGTAAATTAATCTTATTTCTGTGAACGTCAGCTAACTGAAATATGATTGCTTCACGAATGAAAACAGCAGAAGCAATCCTATCAAACGAACAAGCAATAATTACTTCACATCGCTTTGCATATTCTCAACAATAAATTGTCAGTTCATTTCACTATCTCTCATCGCAACACAACAACAGCGAGAAACTGTTACTCAAGGGGTAAAAAATAATTATTCAATAACAAGATTAATATCAAATGAAAATCGAGCGCATGATTACGTCACGGTTGCGTCGTATGCAAAGCTGAAGCCCGAAAAAGTGACGCAGCCAACGAACGGAACTTATTTATGGCCTATCGTTACTATTATGTAGACTCGGTTCATTTCTGCATCACGATAGCTATGCTTCTTTCTGTGAGAAATGGCATGAATAAGTATTGTGATTAATTTTTAAAATTGTAAGATATTACACTTATTGATTTTGATGTGCCCCTTTGTAGGACTAATTATGCTTTCAACACCTTTCTGCCTCGCGCTTGCCGTTGCTACAACAAACAATTCCAAGAATTAGACATACTTGGGTCTAATTTAAGTAAGTTTAAAAAACAAATCCGGGATTTGTCTTGTGGCAACTAAATTGCGAGCGTCGGGTGATGTTTGCAGTTCGCTCCTTTATTAATTAGGTAGTTGATACTTTTTCTTTTGTCACTTTGTTTACTTTTTTTTATATAAGTTTATATTTTTCACAACAAAAATTTAGTCTTAATGGTTTGCCCAACTTTATGTGTATATTTAACTGTGGAAACTTAATTGGTTTATGTGTTTTCTCACTGCACCTAAGTTAAATTATATTGTAACTGTATGTTTCCCAAAAATAAATAAATAAAATAAATAAATAAATAAAATTGCACAATGCAATGGTCTCAAGTGACTCTACCAAGTGGCTTTCTGATTAATTATTAGACTACTTGAACATCCATTAAGTAAATAATTCACTATTTCTCTGGGTAACTTACTCGTACATACCACAAAGAATAACTTAATTTTTGTTCGTATTAATTTGTACCTAGAATCTAGACATTATTTAATCCAAAGCATAGACTAGAATATCGATGGAAAGGACTCGAGAGAAAACTATGTAACTGGTTTATCTCTCTGGCCTAAGTACATAGAACAAGTAATATCTCGTGGGCGAAAAAGCAATATTTTTTGCAGGCCGACTTCCTGGGCGCAGTTTGAGAACAATAGAAATTAAAACAGTAGAACCTAAACATGGATCTATTTTCTTTCGATATGCTAATGAGTTTTCCATCATGACGAACTTGAATCTTTATACTTACCACAGAGGTAACTGAAATCCATTGCAGAATGACGATGCCATATGTATTGTCTTTTGATAGTACGAAATAATGTAGTAAGTAATGGCCCATCAAGCTGTGCCATGTGGCATCTAAAGCTATAACAAGCACAATTTGGCAACAAATTGTATAGTCTAATGTATAAGAAGCGCTGCTTATACATTAGGCCTGCTGTACATTCTTCTGTTTTTGGGAGGATCCCTGGAGGAGACCAGCCACGGACGTGACCGAGTTATGGGAGAGGGCCGCAGGATCAATCTTGTGCAAAGATCTCCAAGTTTGGGAACCTTCATAAATATCAGATGTCTATCATTCCCAAAAACTTTGACAATATACATAATAAAGGTCAAGTTTGTTAGCTGAATATTGGTCTGAAGTCGAAAAGTTTTCAATGAAGACATTTTCTCGAAAGCAATGAAGATTTATTATCTTTAACCTGTAGCGAATTACCTTTTTCAAAAGTTACCACGATAAGGTGGTGGCTAATAGAAACTGATTTAAAATCGAAAATATTTTAGGCTACAAGGATCTCTATGACAATGATAACATTGGAAATATTAATGGACGTAATCTTACGGAAGTAAACGCAATGTCCGAGTAACAGTACTTAATCAAAAAGTCCATAGACTGTTAATAAACTCTTTTGCATTCTGAATTGCTTCTGTGTAGCTCGTCAATCTAATAATTTAAGAAGGTACATCCTGAATCAATAAACTAGAGTAGACAATAACAATACCTATTAAAAATAATATTCAGACAGTAACCAAAATCCAATCAGCGTCTCACGGGAAACATAAAAGTTTTAAGCATACGAGTCCGAAACATTGTGCTCATGGGAGTAAAACAACTGACCCTTCAATTTATCAATAAGTTTAACTGCCGAAGTTAAATCACAGTTTAATCGGCCGTTGCCAACTCTGCCTACATAATGGATATTCGGCGAATTATGTAACAAATCTTTTTGTTTGTACTATTAGATTTGTGTCTTGTATTGGACTTTGTACCTATTTCGAATTGATCAACTCAATTTTGTTATTTCTCAACAGTTCAGATAGAAGCCCGGTAGATATTACCACTACTGAATTATCTTTACAGTTATATGCTGAAACGTGCAACAAGTACTTTTATTTATTTGCTACACGTATTTTTGCACTTACACTTGAATTATAAAGTTCCGTCGTCTTTATTACGTGTGTAATTTTTAGAGCTAGCGCGGGCATCCCTCGCTAAGCGGTGTTGCGCCACCGACCGCAGCTTGCGTCACGTCGCTATCGCATCCATCTCGCGGGGAAAGCGCATTGTCGAACGCTGTCACTGCGCGAATTTGGATCGACATCTTAGTTCACTGTTAGATAACATAATATCCCAAATATATCATTACTGTCGTGCAATAATCAGGGTCATAGCTGAACAATTCTGCATGCTGTCATTTCGCGAAACTGGTTCGAATTTAGGAGTTCCCTGTTGAATAACATATCTAAAGCTGAGCAAAGTGCTCGCTCAGTATTTACCTACTCGTAACGGTCTAGTTTGCTCTTAGTTTGAGAACTTGCATTGAGATTTGAAGAAGATTCACTTCTGAGTAAAAACCTTATCTGTTAATTTCCATTTTATGTAGTCCTGTTCGGGTATCTGAACCTAATATTGCACTGCTTTTTGCTTGTTTTATTTTGGGTTTACTACTAATTAAGTCTTGAGACATTCTTGAGGTATTTGGTTTCCGAGCTATACTATTAATGATAACATCCAGTTCTGCACAACTTCAACAGACAGTTCCGTGCGCTTCAAACCTCATTTGAAAGATGCCGTAAAGTAGGCCATAGGGCCGGTCATCTCCACGCAACCTCTGTCAAAGTTTATCGGCCCATTAACAATGGCGCTCGTGTTCGCTGACATTTGAGACGCGACGTAACATCGATGCGTCCGATGCGTTCGGAAGAAGGTCAATGTCGTCTTCCGCGCGCCTTACGTCACTACTGCGTGTGATGTGCTAAAGCTGCAATCCAATGCATGCTATGTGATTTTGTCAAAAAATTGGGATAGAATACTTTATTATAACCACTCTAAAAGTCACTCAAATCATAGGTAAAACATAAAATTATCCATATTAATGTCGCTGTGAATAAATACCATTAACAAAGTATATGAGAGTGATTAGGCTTGTATTACAATTGATTAATACCTACCTACTTTGCATACATTTTTATACATACTTACCTACTGAAGTACTCTCTCTAAGTTCTGGTTTCTGGTACATATTTACAAAACTCTCAACTTTATCTTTCCTTCCAGAGCTGGCTCAGCTTTCATATAGCTCCGCCTGTGCCCAATCCTAAAGTGCAGCATTGTCTATGCGCTGACCTTTCGGCTGTATTTCGCGTGACGTAACTGACACGTGTTCCCAAAACGGGCCATTGGGTCAATAGGCTGTTGTCTGCGACTACCCGCAAATTGCTTTGAAAGTGTAAATGTTTACATTTGTGGGTGGGCAGTGAGCCAATAAGTACTGTTGTCCACCCACAGTTATGCAATCAAAATGTAAATACTCTTAGGTGAAGTGGATAAACTTTATCTACATACTTCATACTGGGGAGAGAATATAAATAAGATCGATTAATTATGTCAACTCTACCGTTTTATTAATTTAAGACTACCATTCAACCCTTGTTTCTTTGGGATGAATAAAATAAATATGACCAATGGAACAATATTTGTATTGTTTTGCAAAATAAGACTTCAGAAGTCAGGGCCAATTTAAACACCACAAGTGTAAACTATTTTTTTTGACAATGGACATCTTGAAACCTTGGTCTCTTGGGGTATCTACTTACACTTTTATGTTCCATTGTATAGTTGTCCTGGCTACCCCCGTTCATGCATGTCGCTAATGGTTAGCATTGGTAAAGTACTAAAGTGCGGGGTGACGTGTGAATAGAGCCCGTCATTTGCATGCGCGCGCGCCACCGATGGCCGCCCGAGCGTCGCCGCGCTACTTGCGGGGCGCTTGGCGGCTAAAAGCCTCTCTCGTTGGCCAAGAATGCCTTTATTAAGAATTCAATTACATACTCGTAAACATAAGCACAATTAATACTTTCGAAGTACTGCTGGAGAAAAAAGCTATCTACATAATTCTATCAAACCGAATTTCCAAAGCTCTTACTAAATCTTTCTGAAGTTGGCTTATATGAATGAATGAAATATTAAATGGCTTGTATTTACAGCATATATTCTTACATAACAAACTGACACCAGCTCATTACTTTCAGTCAATTTGACACTTACATTATTGACTGATCCGTGATGTCGCTAATGAGGCCTGACAGTCGTGCGTGGCCGACGGCCGGAATGCAGCTCGTGACCGCTCGCGGTCCGCGAACGACGCCGAATTTGGAGCACACTCGCAAATGCCACCGAATTGATCCATCCTCTTACTTTCGAGCCGATAATGCTAAATGTGTCACAGCTGGCCCACAGATCTGACTTTCAAATAGCTGGAATTCTTATCAATAATTGCTATATGTGAGTCAGAGTTCAGTGCTTCACCATTTAAGTAAATTAATTAATACCTTATAACTTCACTGGTGGGATAGTCTTATTAAATTTGTTTTTCTTGTGCGGACATTGCAATCACGAATTAATCTAATCATTCGAAAATATAAATGTTTCTTTGCTTCTAAGGGCTCATTAGGCCCAGGGCCAACGTCCCGTGGATTATACTGGAGTCAAATCAAATTAGATCAAATCGTTTATTTATGAAAGTAGGCTCTCAAAGAGCCCTTTTCCATGTCCCAACCGTACCATTGCTTCGGGACAGTAATATGAGTCGACCATGCCGTGTAGTGACTAGTTGTTACAAAAACCGCCAAGATCGAAGAAAAAGTACATCAATTATTTCTTATTATCTTTTGCCTCAATAAACTCCGTTTTTTTTTGCTAAATATAACGACCCACGTGTCACAATAGCTCAGCCTTTACTTTCATCTCGCAAGACTAATGATAAGTCGCAGTAATCGTATCATTATCATTACTCTCTCTTCATTAATTACCGCTGTAATCCACATTGTGTGCCCACATACTCCCATTCAAGCGCTGCTATTAATTAATTACGTAACGTGTAAATATTAATTGATTTCAGTCAGATTTCTACAACTTTCAGTCGGAGATCAAGAGTGATGCAGATTGATAATTTTGTTAAAACTCAAAATACCTACTACTTACCCATTTGATATACTTAATTATATTTTACAATAACTTTCTTGAGTCACTAAATATTAACGTGTACCTAAGTGTTAGTATAAGTATAATTGTACAATCAGTGAATTATCATTTTATCTTCAAACACATTTGCATATTCAAATAAGCAAAAAAAGGAGACAAGATTAATAATTAGCGACACAATGTCATTTCATGTAACATGTTACTCACGCTAACACATGTTGCGTTAATATTCAAAACTGTGACAATAGGAATTATGTCAAACAGTCAGACGGCTGAAATGAATGAATCTCGACTACGCGAGCGAAGCCACCTCGTAGGCCGCAAAAAGCCTGGGTCACAGTTCGCAGCCTCGATTGCTCCTTACGTAACAGCGTCGACCACAAGCATCACACATCGACGCGTGCGCATCAGAACTTTACTGATTTAATAGTACAGCCCTCAATGTGTGACGTCCAATGCAAAACGGACTCCCGCACGCATCAGCTTTTACTTTCTGTGTGAACCATCATGTGACGACGTTACGTCACTCGCATTATTTAAATTTATACGCATTTTATTATGTCGATACATTTAGAACGTAACGCATTCGGAAGTTTTCGCGGGAAGTTATGCGCAGATTTGCATTTTAAACGGGCGGTGTCGTCACGTGTGCTCCTCGCTCTCGTTACTTACTGACCGAAATCTTGAACTGCATTTTCATTATCTTAAAAGCCATAAAATTACGAATACTTGCGTTGATAATGCAATAAAAATATAATTTATGTAAGTTCTTATGCAGTTAGTGTTGATATCATAATCACAATACCGGAACTACATTTCTGAAACTTAATAACATACTTACTGTTACTAATTAGCAATCAGCATAATAACATAATCATCGCGAAATGAGAGGGAGCCTCCGTCGCGTGGAGGTCACCATATTAAGATGAGACTTTTCCTCCATGTACCTTCCTTAATCAATTACATGACTTTACCAGCGCATTGGAGTTTAATAACGCACACGTAACGTAAGTGAATATTACGCATCGTATGCGATATTAGTATGTTCAACATCAATGCTCACGGGGTTATCAAGCCATTTTGGGAGACAGTGAGCGTCGGTTTTGTAATACACATGTTGTTGCCTCTATCTTGGGGTTAACGACTTTTCTGAGTCTAATAAGGTATCATGATAAGCACATACAAATGAAATCTCCAAGAATGTTCCTTTGAAATGGGTTTTGATACAAGAAAGGATGATTTTTTCACAAGAGCTTATTACGGCATGCGTTGTGTCCCAATTTTCATACCGTCGGTAATCACTTCTAGTACAGCCTATCGATTCTATCACAACGTTGACAAGTGACATTTAATTGTAGGTAGCAGCGGTGACAGCTCATCACGAGCCTGACCCGGGTTGAGACAACGCTTCCTCGTGGCGCTCCGACCTTTGTAATGGCGCCCTTGCGCAACGCAAGAAAGCAAAAAGTAGTTGGGCGGGAAAAACGCTTAGCGCCATCTTGTATTGGAAAGCGCGCACTCATTGTGCGGGTTCCGCGTGCTAACTGCGCGCGTATTGAAATACGCTTCCTCTTAGAAAAAGGTCATTATATTTCACTTTTGTCGCCGAACAATGACTGCGTGTGAAGCACACGAAAAACTAACATTCGTGTTAAAATTATTCAAGATTGATCTGGTATTGTAGTGAAACAAGGCGTAATTATAGTTAATTGTTTCCGATCTAGAGATGTGTCGCGGGAACGCTCGTAAAGGGTCTGAATGGTTGCGGCGGGTTTGGCAACGCCAACAATGGTGGTTGCGCCGCGGTTTCCCGTGAGACAGGCCGCGTCCCTGGCCCGTCCGGCTGCCATCAAGAACCCCATCATAACGGAAAATTTAAGAAATATTGAAATCAAGTTAATTAAGCATAATTTCAAGTTAATTCTAAATTAAACGTTTAAACAGAAGTGACAAATATTAAAAAGTAATGGTAGAGTCAAAATCTTTCAAATGGGTTTCTTAGTTTTCGCTAAGTCGATTAACATTGTTGGTAGAAGATTCATCATAAACCTAATGAAAATGTTTTCCTGCCGTACCGTCACGCCGTGTGCCTGCATGAATCGTTGCGTTTTAAACGACTTGCAGTTAAGGCTTGGTATTTCTTCTAAAGTAGGTATTTCGCGCTGTCAAAATCTGCGCGCGCAATTCTTCGCCGAAAACAGCGCGTCAAAGAGCTCCCGCCACAATTTCCAGCTACACAGTATAGAAATACGCAGTTGGTTAGGTTAGGTTGACTTCCTTCCCTTCAAGCGTCACACTCACAACACTTTCTAATAGAAATCATATCCAAGTGATACAAATTAAAACACCTTTCAGACTTTTTGGGAATATATTCTAGAATCGAATAAATATAAAATATAACTGCAGAAGTAAACACTGTTCAAAGTGGCCGTGGCGTCGCCCGACCTTCTGGAAGTTCTGCGCCGGCTTAAAGAATTTCAAGATTACGTCACCCGACCTATCGGTAGGCCCTTGGGAGCTTGAGCGATTGGAATTTTTTTTTATGATAAGTTACTCTTAGTAGCGATTATTTAGAGCTTGGATAATAAATTTAATTATAGTTGTTGCAATTCACGAAGCTTTGCATGTGGTTAATAACATTAATCAGTATAGGTACGCATCAATTTTGTTCAGTCTCTTTGTTTATTAATAAATAAAAATATCATACTAAAATTGCAGAAACATATTTGTTTGTATTGGTCTGGGTGTTTTCTTTCTATAATATGTATGACGTATGTACGGGGTTCTGTACCTATCGAAAATTGCTATAAGCATCACACGCGGTTACCTGCGTACCTCTGTGCACTCATGGGAGTTTAAGCAGAGGTCCCTAGAGTTTGACTTTGAGCTTTGTTTATAGTCATTACGAAGCAGACTGATGGGAAACTGCACTGTCTTGAATTCGAAAGGGTAATTTGACGGTGTTTGGGGAATTCTAGGAATAAATACAGAGTCTCCTCATTGAGATTGAGACATTTCAATTTGAGATTTCACTTGACATTGAACACAATCTGAAATGGAGTTTTCAAACACTTGTAAAAATAAAAAGTAATTAAATCAAAGGCACTAAGTAGTATTGATATCAACTTCGAAGAAAATGACTGCCAAAATTACTTTCTACCCGTTCCACACGTCTTTCATGAATTATATTAAGGTATTGTTAAACTAAATTTCAAGTAGATTGAACCAAGGAATCACTTTGTCCCATACAAACTTTGCCCCCTTTTTTCACCCCCTTCATTTCATGACCCCATTTCGGAAAATCTTTTCTTATGAGATGCCTACGTCATAAAAAGAACACACCTTCCAACTTTCAGGTCTCTACGATATCCGTCAGTCATTTAGGACAAAGCATTTTTATTAGTTGTTCAAAACTCTATCGTTCCAGGTATGTCATTGACAGGAGGGCGCTACTATCTTAATGGGTTATTCATTAGTCCACTTGACATTTCAGAATCGTTTGACTTTAGATACCTAAGCGATTTGATATTCGGAGTCTTTTAATGAAATCAAGTTCTGAAATAACTTGAGGTGTTGTACCCGATCAAGCTTTTCATTGCAGGACAGTTAAATAGTTTTATTATTAGTTTCTTCTCTAAGTCTTAATTTGTCAGAGTAGGTAAAGGCTCCATGAGAGCAAAATTTAGCTTTATAATAGTTTTTAATTTTTTTCTTGAAATATTTGACGCCTTGTAATCTCTTGTAATCTCTCGTTAATATAGGTCCACACAAATAAAGAATGTTTGACTTCGACTTTAATAATTATGCTCTTACATAATTATAAATAAACTAGCTTTCCGCCCGCCGCTTCGCCCGCGTGGAATTTTTTGGTTTTTATATAACTTATTACACTCAGATATAATGTGGCTTTCTATTGGTGAAAGATTTTTTAAAATCAGTTCAGTAGATCCCGAGATTACCCCTTACAATTTAACAAATATACAAACACACAAACTTTACCTCTTTATAATATTAGATTATAGATAGGTAATTTGAAACCCTATTTTGTTTTATTCTTTTTTTTATTTTAAATATTTCACGATCCAAACTAATATTTACTGTAAGTAAATGCTAAATAGTAAATATTAGTTTGGATTGTGAAATATCCTACTAATATTATAAAGGCGAAAGTTTGGATGTCTGGATGTCATGATGTCTGGATGTTTGTTACTCTTTCACGCAAAAACTACTGAACGGATTTTGTTGAAACTTTACAGTATTATTGTTTATAACCCAGATTAACATTATGACGATATGTGGCAAATAAATTTCAATAAATAAATAAGACGTGTCTAAAAGCGCCATCTATCGTCATTGGTTAAAATCTACAGCACTGGACAAACTACGGTATGACGTTCGTAAATATTCATTCGGGGGAAACCGTGAAACGCCATCTATCAACATGGGTAAAATGAGGTAAAACATCATATCTAACGGGGGTAAAACGAGGTCCACGCGAACGAAGTCGCGGGCGGCCGCTAGTTTATAATAGGTAGCTTTCCCTCCGCAACCTTATTGGTATTCCATGTATGTGTCTTTTAACTGAGTTCTGTTAAACATTTCATGTAAAATTTGTCCAATTATAACTCTATTTACATCTGCATCTGTAAGCAAGGATTCATGTTCTCCAGCCCAGATGCCGAGTAAACAGAATCGTCTTTCAGTGACGTGCAGCTGCCCCTATATTTGACCCACTGACCTAATTTTTTATTATTTATTTGTGTCAGTGTGCTCTTCTAAAGAGTGAAGACGATTGTATGTAGGTACTATTAAAATGTAATTTTAACTCATTGGTTTTGTCTCATATTTGAGGAATGTATCATGAGTAGAGTCTTAGTTTAAAAGGATGCCAACGATTTAAATTTCAATAGGTAGACAAAATTCAGAATTCTTAATTATCAAAAATTTTAGCTTTCTCCAGTAACACTGGTATTATTATACTGTGACTCATCAAAGTCATCATTGTCAAAAATATTGACAAATCGAGAACTGTCACGGCCAAAAAACTGGCACGCGTCCGTCCTCCGTAAGCGCCACCGCGCGACTGATTGAGATTGTCCAAGCCGTCATGGGCGATTTTTTCCACATTTTTTAACATAGTAACTAAATAAGACGCAATATAAAAATTTCATCCGTTAAAAGCCCTCAAGTTATTTCTGAACTTTAGTTTAGTAAAAGATTCAGAATCTCAAATCGCTTATTTTAAAAATAAAACCATAATTAGAAAACGAATAGAGGTAACTTTGGGAATTTATTCTATCGAGTCAACTTCATCAAATCGTGTTTCCATCCGTTAATAGCCCTAGAAAATATCCTCAACTATGCCCAAAAAAAATCTTAGCCTTTTATTTTACTGTTTAGTACCTCAAAAATGAAAAATGAAAACCTCATTTTCGCCATTTTCTCTGTTACCCGGCCTTAAGATTGATGAGTTTATTCGGTGCATTCAGATGCAAGTGCGGAATCATCGAGGCGGTTTATGCGACAGTTGACAAGACGTCGATTAGACTCGGTTTCCGCGTGCGTTGTTACGACGAGGAAGTGAGCACTGCGGTTTGACAACGTTTAAAAATAGGACAGAGCATCTTAAGTTAGTAAAGAGTTAACTAATAAAATGTAGAGTCTAGGTATATTGAATAAAATCAGAAATACTAGCGACACTGCCCTCTTTAATATGGTTTCTACTCTCAAATTGACACAAATATAGAGTCGTGCAACAAAGTTCCTGGTACTAGCCGATGTTTGCATGTGCCCCTGTAGTATTGACAACTTACGGTTACTCAATACGGACAAAATGTCACCAAACCAAAATTAATAAATTACTTTTTTTATTTATAAATCAACAAAAACCAGTACCGACCAACAACGCGATAATTCGCGACATGTCTTAAAACAATTAAGTAGACGTCCCGCAGACAATGAGATCGCGGAGAGCACGACAGTGGCGCAACGAGCGGCGCGGGCGCAGCGCATGCGCGCGCTAGGGGTGACAGCTTCCAACAATAAAATCATAAAATAATATATAAAAGTAAATTAATGAAAATCTTTATTAAATAACTTATTGGCCAGTTTTTAATTAGAGGCTAATCTTGAAACATAAAAGATAAATTACATACGCTTGCTTATGTGCCTGAACTAGGAATAATTCCTGTTTCTCTGACAAAAAAGGCTAATTAAATCATTGTTATCGTAATACGCTTGTAAACTAAAAGATTAGGGAGTTATAGTTAGTTCCATTGTCTTCTTCCATTAGGGTGCTGTAACGATTCTAGTATGTTTGTTTTTTTTTTTAAGTTCGCTCTAGTTCTATTCCACTTTAGGTTGAATATTTGACTGTAATAAAACAAAGTCTTTAACTTTATAATATTAGTAAAGATTAGTTGGTAGATATTATAAATGTTTCTCCCAAGTCAAAGTAGTCTTAAATCTTTTCAGCCACTATCATAAAGCTTTACACAATATTATCATTACACTCTACAAGGGAAAACTGAACAAAGATGAAACAAAAGGTCTTCCCAGGGGCGTCGGGAGCCCTGTGGCCTCGTGACTCACTGTCGGCGAGTCAAATGCATCATTATATAATTTAGTTTCGGAAATGTGCAACTAATGATATAATAATGTGTGCCATTTTCTATATTTGTCCTCATTTGCTTTTTAAGACTGACAGCTTAAGCTTGTCATTGAATAATTTATTTTCTGGGGTTAACTTAACTATCTTGAATTGCTTTTGTTTGTTTAGAATTGCCTTAACTTGGATTTTTACTTACTTATTATATTAATGAACTCTTACATGTCACAACTGCTTTGTTATATCCTTAAAGTCATGTCTTACATGCAATTAAACATATCGCATACGTTATTGTTTCTCCGACAATTATTGTCATTTGAAAAGTCCTTAATTAATGATGCGACAGAACTTACTGCATATTTCATCATGACTCTACCTACAATGACGACACCATCTGTGCCAACAGCAATAAGTAGAATCAATAAATTAATCGTTCTGATCTCTGATATTAATCACCTAATAGATGCTAAATACCTTCTTATCTAAAGATTTTATTTACCCATAGGTATCCCTTAAAGCCCAAGAAGTAATTAATTTTCTAAATTACCAGATTCTTTTGTTTCCGACTGTACTGTGCCGGCATATAACATACAGCTGGAACTAAAGTGGTGAAAGTAATATAATTTCCTCTATTAGCGATCCTCCTCTATATCTGCGTCGTTTTGATGCCGTAATCTTTTGTAAGTGTTTACACGTGACTAAGCTAAATTTATGCTCTGTTATTTACTAAATTAATGCCATAAAAGTAAACAACACCCTCTAATAGGAGCTAAGTGGTCATACACTTTTTGCCCACAAACTGGGCTAGGTGTTAGTTACTTCACTCCAACAATGAGCAAATCGCTCACTGGCAAAAGAAATGGCACTCTCGTGTAGCCATTTAAATAAATTTGCATGCCGCCATTGTGTGCTCTGGCGCAACAGAATCGGTGCCCTGTTTCTGGGACTGCGAGAGGTTCCCAGACTTTTTGACATATCTTTGAAACTATCTAAAAATATCTAGGTATTCATTGAATAATTTCTGTTCTCAAAAATACTTTGTGTAAAAATATACTTACGTGCTTACTCTTTCTCTGCCAATTTCACAAAATAATAGAAAAGCTAGTTAATAATCGAAACGTTCCCACTTTACTAAAAAAGTTTAACTAGACGTTAAATAATGTTAGTAACATTAAACAAAGCGGCCATTCTTCATAATAATATTAGCGTGTTGGTTCCAGTTAGTATCACTTACTTACGAAACAATAGTCATTCATGTTTCATGTAATATTTCCATCAAAAGTTAAACGACGCTAACGATACGAGTGTAGAAAGAAAATGTCGACAATAGCCACTTGTTAAGGCGATTAGAGTCCTCAATGACCTTGGGCGTTTGACCTTCACGCCGCGTGAAACACCCGCGCACCCCGCACGGAAACTCCGATTTGACACCGATCAAAATTACACGGGCATAGGTAGATACAGAATAGAAGCTCTTTTTTCTGACATTACTGCCTATTATTTTAAACTTGAATTGATGAACCTTGATGTCGGTGTCATTAAACTCAGGCGTAAAGGTATTTAATAAAATAACACAATCCATGAACATTTTGTACGGGATATTTTTTTTAAATTTATTCGTAAATTTTCTAATGTTTTTGTCGGTCCAGCCGTTCTCGAAATTTGAACATGTAATATGTAGGTAACTTCGGGTGGAATCTTGCAAGCTAAATTTGTTAGACCAACTTCCTGACGACAACTGTAGGTATTGGAACACATAGTAGTATTGTCTATGGTTTAAAAAAGCAAATGTTTCTTCTTTTGTCTATTGTCATTCTCTTTGTGTCACTTATGAAGAATAAACTGAAAATGTATTTAATCTCGTCTTTTTATTAGAAATCCTTCAACAACTGATTGAGTTAAAATTTTGGATATACATGTAATTCGGATGACAATGCAATATTGTGATGATATGGAGTCGATCTGATGATAGAACTGGAATGCCAGTGGCCCCATAGCAACTCCGGGATTAAACGATTCGATCGAGTTTAGGCTCGTTTGATTTGTATTTATTTATTTATATAAATATAAGTAAGTAAGCTACTTTAAAAATCACGAGTACCTACCTACTTCAATTCTCAAAGGCAAACAGGGTCTGATGATGGAGCTGGAATGTGGCCGTAGGAATAGGCTAGTTTCTTAAAAAAAACACTTTTAGTCCGTCAATTTACACTATCAAAAAATATTGGACACGGGATATTTTTATTTGTCAACAAACAAGTAATTACGAAGTTATGATGCGATGAAATTCCGCGTGACGTCACAAATCGCAACAATTTTAAGCACGCCTTAACGTCATGTGCCTGTTCTAAACTTTGGCGCGCTTTATCTCTTTAAATTTTCATAAGTTTAAAAAGGTGAAAAATACATTTAAAGTATTTTTTTGGTAAGTTGACCGACTGTTGACAAACTCTTGCTTTACCCAGGAAACATCCCTATTCTTCGAAATTATTACGAGCTACATAACGAAAAACCTTTGCTACTACGCCGCAGCAAATTCCGCATCATAAATAAAAAAATAAATTAAAAGAAAAAACCTTTTTTTAAAACAAGTTTTTGTATGCTAATAATTTTAGTTTCATGACATGCTCCCAAAATTCATCATCTTATAAGAGGATTTCAGTTTTTATCGACGAAACTTTTTAATTATTATAGCCTATAGGTACGTTTCATGGTTCGGTAATTTAGGGAAGTTTATTTTGCACTTAACATGAAAAATATGGTATCAATGTACTGTGTACCTATGCACCTTCAGTGGCAACAACAAGCTCTATTGAGTACCTATAGTCTATTAAAGGCATGAAATAAATTAATTTTTACCAAAAATTANCTCAACAGCAAAACGTTCGGAATTTATCAAAAGTAAAATTTATGAATGAAAGTAATGTTCGATTGAAAAACGCAACGTGTCATTTAAAGATTAAAGAATTCCTAATCTACTCGTGCAAAAATATTTTAAATTAACATAGCCGTTTTGGAGGAGTAGGGAATTTAAGTAAAAAATCGATGTCCCGTATTTATTTTTTTAATCCAAAACAAAGAGACGTAGCGAAAATTCAAACGTCACAAATGTAGTCCTTGAACTGTTGTATAACATATATTTTTTTCAACTATTTCTGTCCAGCAGTAAAAGAGGAGTAGGCTTTACAAAATGCCCATTTGACGCGGATTGAGGACTCTAATCGCCTTAAGATAAGATTGCAATGTACAAACAAAAAGATTCACGTTTTTATTATTAGATAGAGATCGATGTAGTTTGGGAAAGCGAATGAGCACGAGTAGACGGTGTAAACGCGCAATACCTAAGACTATTCAACTACAGTTTCAGATTTATTTAAAAAAAAATGCTGAAACTACAGTTGAATAGTTAAAATGCCTAAATGAAAATATTATTTCATATAAAATAATTTAAAAATCATCTTATATCATTGAAGGCCTTTGTTTACTGAAAATAGATAAGTAGAATTTTTTTAAGAATCTCAGATTTCTCTTCTTTCTTCCACTCCAAAGATTCGTGTTGCAGGATTTAATGTAAAAACAAGGAGAAAATAGTCAATAAATTGAAATTTCTCCTGTCACTTGATAGAGCCGCGTGCGCCGCGACGCGGCGTGCACTGCGCATGCAAACTTCATCTGAATTGGCCTTTAACGGTCATTAGTAGTCGTGGCATTGTTTTGTTGCACTTCTTTTAAGTTGCTAATAAAATGTAATCGAAGATGTATGTAGATTTTATTTAAGTACTTGTAGTACTGTATTGCAATGTCTAGTGTAGTCATGATAAAGGTAAACAGTAGATTCGGGTCAAGGCTTCTTCAAATTTAAACTGTATTGAAGAATTGAACTTAGCTGACACACTTTATTTACACATATTTTGCACCTCTTCATGCAAATTGCACATTGGCAAAACGTCAATACCCACAGTCCACACATCCGTCATTGCGACAGACTAAGTCACAAAACCTTAACAGTAGCTAGCTCCCATTACGGCCACTGTAAGCTGCACTCATTGAGGCGCCCAAGTTCACCGGCTTGCGCAAGGCGACGCCTAGGACGCGTGGCGCAAGCGCATCTGCCTTTGTAGTTTGACACCCAGCGTGACATTGACGCACTTTTCATTTACTTACCCTAATTTACCTTAGTCTGACGCAGTTAGACTACTTTTAGGCCTATGCTCTGCATAGACATCCTGTGGCATGATGATGATGATGAAGCCTACTTTCAACGCAGCCTTAGTATTTTTTGTAGACATATTTTTGAGTGAAAACATGTTGCGATTGCTATTATTGTTCAGTCCATTACAATCAACTTCAAATCCCATAAATAAATCAAAATCATCTTAAAGTCTATTGACGCGGAGTGTAATTTATTATTTTAATAAATATTTTGTACAAAAGTAATTATCTAGCTAGAGCGGAACGTTGTCCCCTCCAAACACTGCTACTGTGTGTACTTACACCTAAACTTATAAAACCTAAAAATAAGATTAACAAAGGCCATAGGGTGCACCAAAAATAATAATCACAACAAATGGGAAAAGCTAGAAGTTTAAACTGACATTATCACTCTCGCACATAGGTAATCCCTAACGCGTTATTAACAAACAAAAATGTTTACGTAATGGACATGGCGCACAATTTTTGTTGAAGATGCCAAAAAAAACTACAAAAAAATAGAATGAATACTGTATTTTTACTTTTTTGATATCTTTAAAAATGACTGAAATATTCAAGCTCAAAGTGCGCTCTTCCGCTAGGAGCGATTTTCCGCGCGGATTTTGAAAATGTGACGTAGTAACATGAAAAGCTGCATGTAAGATATTATCTGTGTACAATGGTTAGAATGGTTAGTAGGGGAGCCGAAGCGGGGATTTCGGGACTTACTAAAGAGTGGCAGACTAACATACAAGGAAATACTTTGTACCTGGTTGATTACCTTTAAGTATGAATTTTTGATATAAAACGGCATTAGTTCTTATGCCTCTCACCCAAAAAATACCTCAATTAAGCCCAAATTTGAGACCGCAGCCAAACTTTGAGTGACGATGGAAACTAGCCTAGATGGAGGACACATGAAATTGAACTTCTGCTTCTTCATTGATAAAGACTTATCATTTACCATACCTTATCATTTTGTATTCCATTTTCAAGTCACTTTTTTTTCGCTTACTGTTTAAACAAAACGTGGGATTTTTTTAAATCTCAGGTCTTTTGAACGCACATCTGAACGATGTCTGGTTTTAATTTCTTCAGTTACTCCGTGACCATGGCGCTTGCAACAGTGCCGAAATATTGGAAACTCAAAACTAAGGTACATGGTAGCAATCCCGTCAGTAATAATAATAGGAAAATGTCTTGAAAAATAAGTAAATCGTATATTACTTTATGTAACTAATTTTATTATGTATCATACTTATAACTAATCACTTCATTCAGAACTAGAAAACGATTCCAAGGATTCCACTTTTCTTCAATAGATGATCAAGATAAAGAGGTATTTATTATAAATTGCTCTTCCACCATTTCAATTATTCTATCTTACATCTTACTTGATGAAATCTTTTTCAATTTTATTTACATGGTCATAACATTTTCACCATTCCTCTGCACCAATTTGTGAGGTACACCTGAAACCCCCGATAAAGCAGCTATTATAAGAATAATATTTAAAAAAAACCCTCCTTCTGACGCAGTTAGGTAATAAACTAAATGTATCCAATTTCACTCCAACTTACTGTCAACTCAACGACGCGCTTTAAAATCAAAGATTGACTTTGAATTATGCCTTATTTTACAATACACATTGAAAACAATATGACTTGCTTGAGCTTTTTCGACTTTTTCACAAAAATAACAAATAGGCATGAAGAGATTACAAAATTTCTGCAGCGACTGACAGTTCACTTGATTTACTTTGACAGGTGACAATAAAGCCATAGACATTTGCCATATGAAAGACACACTTTTCCAATATTTTTGTTTGCCATGAGATTCTGGTACACCTATACCTATCATTTAATGAAAAGATAAACTAAATTTTTTCAGCACAACGAAAATCTGCTTTGGCGCGTAGCAATGCAACGTGACAACTGCAGTTCGGACTTCTTTATGCGTCCACTACACATACAATAAAATTCGAACTATCGCACATTTTTTCTTTTTAATTCTAATTCAGTAAAAAATGTTTTTGAAACCTTCATTCAAAATTCAAAAGTTATTATCATATGACAGAACTTATGACCAGACTATGTACATTGAATAAAATATTTTTCTTTTTATCATCAAGCTTAGCAGTCTAATAAGTTACTATGACACTCGAGTTAATCCACATTCAGCACCATAGCCTCCCCTTCTACAAGGCCCTCTACAAATGTCAAAACGTCACTTAACCCTTTTAGCACCAGTTCTTTTGTTTTTGAGAAGATGTACCCAAATTTTTATATCAATTAAATTATAGTCCAGTCGTTTGGTACAAATTAACGTGGTTACCTGGAAAGTGTTTCGGGAGTTTTGAAAATTGGTGATTAAAATAGATTTCGCTGTGCTCTCTGTTAGTCTGTTAGTTAAGTGTGATTGCCGCGCTCGGTGCGAAATTGGAAAAATGCTGCCTTAGAGAAGATTTTTGATAGTTACATTCTTTCCTATTTCGTCGTTACAGCCAAATTAATGACGTTCACTACTGGACAAGGGCGAGAATCCTTTGGGTTTTCCATAGGTTTTTCATAATGAACATTCCTGCGCTGCCCGCATTCAGGTTCTTCCCGCGACCTTTACCAGATCGTCGGTCCACCTAGTAGGAGGTCTGCCCACGCTACGTCTTCCAGCCCGTGGTCGCCACTCAAGAAATTTTCTGCCCCAATGGCCATCGTCTCTACGAGCTATGTGTCCCGCCCACTGCCACTTGATTTTAGCAATTTTGCGTGCTATGTCGGTCACTTTGGTTCTCCTGCGGATCTCCTCATTTCTGATTCGATCACGCAGGGACACCCCGAGCATAGCCCGCTCCATCACCCTTTGGGTGACCTTGAGCCTTCTTATGAGGCCCATAGTAAGCGACCACGTTTCAGAACCTTAAACTTTCCTATTTATTTCACGACTAGCTTTTGCCTGCGGCTTCACCCGCGTGAAATTTAGTATCACAGATCGGCATAAATTATAGCCTATATGTTAATCTGGGTTACAAACAATAATATTATACAGTCTCAACAAAATCCGTTGAGTACTTTTTGCGTGAAAGAGTAACAAACCTGAGACACGGGAATCTTCCTAGTTCAGGTATCAACCCACCAACATTCTTACTTTTTGTTTTTCCTGATTGTTTGTTATCTTAATAATATTATCTGTTATGTTGGTGAGAAATAAACATTACTTTACTTTATTTTAAACTTCCAGACATCCAAACTTTCGCATTTACCAATAATATTAGTAGGATACAATTATGTAATGTAGAAACAAACAAGACAAAAAAAATTATACTTAAGCAACGCGAATTTTTTTATACTTCAGCATATTTAAATAAGTTAAATATTGAAAAAAGAACTCGCAATTTAGCAGGTACATTAATTTGACTGTTTCACAACTCTAAATCTATTTAACTTACATTACATGAAATTTATCACATTTATCAAAGCTTCTTAGCTTGTCTATGTCCCAAAAATTATTAAATGAAAAAAGTAGTTGTCAAAAACCTTTTTAAGGCGGATTTTTTTCAATAAAGCGGGCGCGCGCGCGGCTATAAACTAGGTCGCAAAATTCGGAAAGAACATAGCGAAATCTATTTATTCACCAATTTTCAAAAATTCCGGAAAACTTTCCAAGTAAAATTAACAAATAACTGGACTATTTACTCGTTATTGAGCACAGAGACACAAACTTAATTATTTTTCCAGAAAATTTATATTTAAGTGCATAAATGTAAATATGGCTTCATATTGCACAAAATTGGCAATAGGTGGCATAATAATGGTTACTTTTTTAGCGCCTAGTTTCAAATGTGATTGAACGATGACAACTAACAACAGTTGTCAGTTAGGTAAAATTTTATTTTAGTTGGAAAAAGACAAAAAGTGGTAAATGGGTTAACGTGCGGGGCTGCAAAATCATGTTGTGACGTCACGCGCGAATATTGGAAATTTTTGAAAATTTTAAAAAGTCCGTAAACTTCTCGAGGCTCTATCTTCGGTAATACTGGATGGATTGAGGTGAAATAAAAACTAGTGTAATGTGTGTGATCTAAACTTTAAATTAAGTCATAATTTAACTTAATATTACAACTTATGCGTGTTGTCCATTAGTGAAGACTTTTTTTCACTGAAATAAATGAAACCTGAAACACGTGTATACGCGCATATTTCTCAGTAACATCTAATAGCCTAAGATAAATTTATAATGCGGTGATAAAAATATACGAGAAGTACACATTTTTAGGATCTAAGCCAGGGTCATTGCCAGAAGCTTTCAGACGACTGAGGCGGTGCTCTGAAGTCAGATCATGTCCCCAGCATATAACCTGAATACAAAGTCTTTCACTAGGATGTGGTAAATTCGGCCCCATTTGCATGCGAACCACACGAGCGTTTTTATTACTAAGTTTTTAAACCGAACTTGAGTAGGTATTTTACTTTGGGTGCTGGACGTACTTATTCTTACATAACCACTCACAAAGTAACTTTTTTAACATGTCATTTTGTGTGAAAGTGCCAAATAAAATATTTTCTTTTTTTATACCTTTTTAGTTGGTAGATCTTTGTAAATAAATAATAATAATAATACCTATGCTCATGATTTTCAAAAACTTGCAGAATTAGGGACTTTAATTTTTAGATTTTTATGCAAACGGTTAAGTTCATCGATCCCAGTCCATGAGGGTGTGAGCTAGTTGATGCTCCTAGGAAAAGAAAGCGTCTGTTGTCGTAATTTGTCCTAATTGTGGTGTAACTTGTTGCAGGTGTTGTTGACGCTGGCGGTGCTGGGGCTCGCGGCCGCGACCCCGCGCAAGCACAACAAGCGCGATGGTAACCCCCGCTACCACCCGTTTAGCCTCAGAGCCTCTACCTAAAACCTTTTGACGCACAACAAGCAATTTCAATGTTCTAATAAACAAATATGGAGCTTTAGTTTTTAATCCAGTTAATGTGTTGCTCCCGTTTCCCCCGTAAGCTGCTTACTACATGCATTTTCAATGACACATCTATTAATTAAATGGTAGAGGCTCTGATATACAAACTAGGATTCTATACGATGCCAAGTAAAGCACCAATACCTTTGTTCGCAGCGCCGCTGAGCTCGTCGTACCTGCCTCCGTCCAGCGGAGGGTTCGGTGGCGGCCGGCCCTCGTCCTCCTACGGCGCCCCACGCCCCTCTTCCAGCTACGGCGCCCCCAGCCGGCCCTCCTCCAGCTACGGAGCCCCGAAGCCGTCTAGCAGCTACGGCGCCCCCGCACCATCCAGCTCCTACGGCGCGCCCGCCCCGTCGTCCAGTTACGGAGCCCCGGCACTTTCTTCGAGCTACGGAGCACCTTCATCGAGCTACGGAGCTCCTCGTCCCTCGTCTAGCTACGGAGCGCCCAAGCCCTCCAGCTCGTACGGAGCCCCCGCCAGACCACCCGCGACTAGCTACGGCGTCCCCACCGGTCCTTCGACCACCTACGGCGCTCCCAAGCCCTCGAGCAGCTATGGCGCCCCCGCCTCCCGCCCCTCTTCCAGCTACGGCGCGCCTAAACCGTCAAGCTCCTATGGCGCCCCCGCCCCCTCTAGCTCCTACGGTGCCCCCGCTCCGTCCAGCTCCTACGGCGCCCCAGCACCTTCAAGCTCTTACGGCGCCCCGGCTCCCTCAAGCTCCTACGGCGCTCCTGCCCCCTCAAGCTCGTACGGTGCCCCCGCTCCTTCTAGCTCATACGGTGCTCCATCATCTGCCCCGTCCAGCTCCTACGGCGCCCCGGCTCCGTCTAGCTCCTATGGCGCCCCCGCTCCCTCATCTTCCTACGGCGCCCCATCGTCCGGATCTGGCGGCTTCGGAGGTAGCGGATACAGCGGCAGCGGCTTCGGCTCCAGCGGTTTCGGCGGCAGCGCTCCCTCTTCCAGCTACGGCGCCCCGTCCGCTCCCTCCAGCAGCTACGGCGCCCCCGCCGCCCCGTCCAGCTCATACGGTGCGCCCAGCTCTGGCGGCTTCTCTGGTGGCTTCTCTTCTGGTTCTGGCTCTAGCGGATTCTCGTCCGGCGGCTACTCGTCCGGTGGCTCCGGCGGCTACTCGTCCGGCGGTTCAGGCGGCTACTCGTCCGGCGGCGGATCGGGCGGCTACTCGTCCGGCGGTTCCGGCGGCTACTCGTCCGGCGTGCCCGCCACCATCAACCAAGGCTACGACTCCAACGGTGGCTACGTATACTAGGTTTACATCATTCTCCATACTGTGAATTGGAATATAGTCAATTTGTTAAGTTACCGTCTGTTTGCGAGTGGAATTGGGATAGTGGAAGGTGCAATATTTAGAGTAGAGGCCACGGAATGTGTGAGTCTTCACGGCTCGAGACGGTCAGTACTTATGTTAAATTTAACACGGTAAAGTGAATCACGAATATGTAGTCTCTCTATTTATTCAGTCGCCGTACTGTCTCTACTGTTTGTGAGCTCGACGCTAAACGAAAGTATTAAATTTATTTAATTATAATGAACTGTACAAAAAATTAGATTAAGTACGGAAATGATTTTGTATAAATTAAATCTTTTGTAAATAAGTAAGTGTCGAGTTATTATTTTATGCACCTTTGTCAACTAAACACTTCGCCAGAGAGCCGCGACGCGACGAGTGAAACAGCCGGTCAACGTACTATATTTTTATTATGTCGCAGGAGCGGCGGCAGAGTTCACAACATTACACATTTTTTTCACATTTTCAAAATATTCAACAAGAACTAGGAATAAGTCAATAAATAGTAGGTATATCTAATAACTAACAGTGGGCCCAGCGTTTCCTAATACCGCAATTCATCATTACTTTAAACTCATCTTAGTAAAAATATCAAATATTCCTACTTGTCTAAAGACCAACATAACACAAATAAAAGCATAGGAAACCACACAAGTGAAAATGCGTGGGACGGATACTTTTTACAGCTACAGTGAGGGTATAATCTGAAAAGCTTGACGATCGTATTTATTCATATATTCATACGATCTCTACAATTCGTGGGATATTAATAAATATGTATGTAAATCGGTATCTATTTATGGTTCTCGTTGCTCAGATACCGAGTATACCGGTAACTTTAAAGGACGACGTTCTAGCAATAAAAATATAAGTATTTATATTATATTATCATCTTTGCTACAATACTTAGATGGATCAAGCGAAAAGGCTATATTATACGAGTATTGGGTATGACATAGAAGATGGTATCTTATTAGGTATTAATATAGGTATTAATCGTAGTTTATTATTGGCTCTATCATCAAAGTTGATCATATTTTCGGGGTATACTGTAGACTGACGTATCTGTATGAATATTAAAGTGCGTTAATCGCCCTTTAAAGCAGTGCCAGTAATGCTAACTGCTACTGTAAAGTACGTAGCTATAAAATCACAATCAACTAACAAGCGCACGAGTATTAGAAAACGGGGCCGAAAGAACAACAACGATCCTATTCTACTCTTACAAATATTGATATGTTTCGTTCCACACTAAATATCTATGATATGTATATTTATTTATATAATATGTATAGGTATATTTAATCACGCAGACATGATATGTATCGTATTTGTAGTCTTAGCATACAGTATAATAATATAGTTACACTCGGGCGACTATCACCGCTAGTATAGAAAGGTCATCATATAATTTGGTATCACATTGGAAATTGCGCAAAAATAAAGTTATAAATACATCTCCAATATTTAGGTATATAATTTGATACGTAGGTGTAACACCTACGATAATAAATCTTTAGTAAAACAATTTCTGAAAGCCGATAGAATAAGGATCAAGCAGACTTAGCGGGAGTTTTCGCAGATTACGCAGAAACCCTTACAGGGAGTGTTATTGTGACCTCGATACCGTATTCTGCAGTAAGCGAAGTTATAAACCCAACAGCATTTTAACAGCAGCTAAGTCTTTATGACCCTTTATTTACACCTATATAACTCCAAGATCAGATGAGAACTTAGCGTACACTGTGATCAAATAGGAAATACATTTAAAAAGCGTCAAAATAGTGACGAACATCGATTACAAACACTGATCGAAACACCGGGCGCAGAGCTCGGCCGAGCGGCGGCTGCGCCGGGCGGGCGGCGCCCACGGGAAGGGATATACTGAACACCGATTACAATAAGTTCCTATATAAAAAAGTGGATTCGCACTATCAAAGCCATTATATTTTGAGTACATGTCACCACATGTTACAAGCTATATCTTCTTAAAGATATTTCACGAAGTAATGCAACTGTATTAGGCCGTCTAAATTGAACAAAGCCACAATTGTCTGAATTTAAACAATTGCAGGAGATCGTGCTTTTATAAGTGTTACTTACAGCGGAGGTTTACGTCCAGCTGTGCACTGCCTTTGGCTGAAAGGATGGTGATGATGATTATTTTTTTCAGTTCGAGCCTGACAAGTAGACGGTTGTGTGATATTGCTATATCATCATTTTCAACAACGTTAATCTTGTCAATTTTGGCCGATGATGCGAATCCACCTCATAAATGCCCATCGATCTTATCAATATGTTAACGAAGCTGAGAACCTTATAGCTAAAATATATAATAAAAACAATATAAAAATGAATTTCTATATAAATAAATTATGTCTTTTAAGCTTTGCTTATACAGAATTACAGCCACTAAATCGCACTGACTATTCTAAAAAAATTACGTATATGACCGCTTGTACAGCGGCGCTTAGAAACTTAAAACAAAGACAATAGTCACAAATATTCGATCGTATTCATAAATCAACGATATTAAATCCATTACTCTACTAATATTTGCTTTGCAAGCGATATGTTCATGTCCATATATATTTCAATCATTCAACGTACAGATAGATACATTCGAATATTACTTTGGTCACGTGTAGTCAATATATTATGTGATAGTTCTACGACGCACATACACTTGTCTCATGACCTATGAAGCACGCAACATATTATGTGCTCTCAATTCTCTACTTTAATTGACTTAAATAAGGAATCTTCTTCAATATAAACAATATAATTTATAAAATCTCTTCTAACAACGAACTAAGACTTTTTATGATATGTATCAGTTGCTTTTATACAATTAGCTACAAAATAACTCACTTAATCATTACACATCCACTAAGAACATAGTCTATTGCTTCTTCTTACCTGCTACATACATTCGCTGCGGTCGGTCTCGTGCGGTCCACGTCCAGGGTCTGCTCCGCACGTCGGGCTCTCTCACTCACGCAGGAGTGAGGAAGACAGACAAAATACAGAAGTCGTCAGCGGAGTAGCTGAGGCTGTGCACTACTCGTAGCGCTACGTAAACTTACAAAGTGAGTTCGGAAGATACGGCGATATGTCATAACTTTGAGCATACATTCTAATTCGAAAAATACTGAAGATCAAACGGTTCCCCATTTCGATGTAGTTTAGAAATGTGGTCGATTCGAAGTCGAAGTCTGCGCGGACAGTAAAATCGTCATAAAATATGCCTCCTTGTGCTCACGAGCCTACCAGCTGGGGCCCGGCCAGACGGAGCTGCTCAGTTACGCAACTGTTGCAAAATGGCTAATATTTGGAAAGAAAACCTATGTCTAGCCTTGTATTAATTTATCATTACCGCTTGACCTCTGATGTGAAGTCAAACAGAGATTTAGCAATGGGCATCGCATGTTTACCCACACTCATTTTACACAATAAACTTAAACGCAACATTTACTTAGATCTTGTAAACTTTGATATAATAAAACTCTTGAAAGTGTCTTTCGGCATATCATGCTCGAAAATAACAAAATAGTATCAGGGTCCTAATCCAGGTACCAATGGACTCTACCTATAGACTCCAAAATTGTTAAACTGTTTTTATCTGCTTCACATTGTTTGATAATATGTTACTTACCTTGAAATCTGTGAAACATATTTAAATTAATAAGGTAGAGTCGGATTCTGTAGTTCGACCCCTCTACTTCTGGAATGAAGATGCGCGAACATTAGCAAATAAAATCGATCTAATTTTGAACACGTCTGGCTGCGCCCCACCCGCTGAAAACGGTCTAATAGTTATGCATATCTCAGAAAGCCGTCTGCTTGCCGAAGGGCTGGACCGGCGGCGGGGCGTTGCTGGAGCCGAAGAGCGGCGTGGGCCCGTCGTTGGGGTCGTCCAGGTCGTCGTCAGGCTCCAGCGCGGGGTTGACGCGGCCGCTGCTCTCGTCGGGCCCGGCCAGCGTGGACGCCGCGCCGTACAGCCGGCCCGGCACGCCGCCCAGCACTGACATCTGCTCGCCCGCCTCGGAAGGCTCGTCCACGCGGCGGATGTCTTCGGGGATGTTGACGACGCAGTTGAAGTAGTCCGACTCGGGACTCAGGTAGCCGGAGTTGAAGAGGTACCTGTTGGATAAGTTCTGCTCTGCCGTCACTTGAACGAACAAACTTATGTACGGCTGTTTTTCATTTCAGCTAAACGGCGAACGTTTGAGAAATGAGCATGAGAGGTAATATACGCATCGCGTGAAAAAATTGTCAGGAAATCTCTGTTTGATAGACACTCGTTTTATCTTATTGTTAGGTGTATCATGTAAACTAAACGTTAGAAAAACTGAAATTAGTTTTAAAGTTTTGCCATTAATCATCTTTAGACATTATGGAACAATATTTGGTTAGGTAAGTAATTGGTATCAGTTATCTTAACGATATAATAACCCTCGATCCAACTACGAAATAGGTTTAAAATGACACAATATACCTAGTTTAAACTTTCTATTTTACTAGAATGACATTACATTATGACTGATCATCGATAATAATAACAATTACGAAGAGTTAGATTCCCTTCTAACGTTTATTTATCGGCTCGTGAGGAGCGACCGTCACTTTCCTTGTCCGAAATCTGAACAACGAGCTGCATTTTCAACCTTAGTCCATTGAATTATGAGTTAAATAATTTGGGAGCTGGTATACATAGCGACGCGTCCGTCCGTCACGACGCCGTTAGGCCGATTGTAAACATCCGTTTTTTTGACCGGACAACGGCCCGATTTTTTCACCGGATTTAGCGGTGGCGTATGATTTATAATGAACGTGTGCACATGCATCGGACATAGGTCCGGCGAGAAAATTAACAGCAAACAAAGGATATCAGTTTTTTGACGGTCCGTCGTCCGGTGAAAAAACGGATGTCTACAAACGGCCTAAGTCAGCGACTCGCCCGCACCGCGCAATTACTCGCAGCCTACGAGGAGCAATGTCGTGCGGCTCTACATTGTTGCTGGGACCGCGCGGATAAATTACACTCAATAATGATGTTCTAATATATCGCCCGCGCCGATAATGTACACCTAATAGCCCCTCACCACACGAACTCTATACATGCGTGAAGGATTATTAATTTTGGTACCGATTTTGTAACACAGCCGTTTTAAAGCCGCAGAAATAGAGCGTTTAAAAGTTCTTCAAAGCTAAAGACACCAAAAGTTCGTTGGTTAAACGATTTTGGCAATTTAAAACCCTGTTATAAATTGAATAATTAATTATTACTTTCTCCAAAACTTCTCAGGATATTAGAATTGCACGTAAATTTTCACACTTAAGTAAAATAGGATTCGTGTTATCCTCAGATTCTAAGAAAATTACAGTACCCATTTATTATTTACCTTATAACAATGAGTTTTTAGAATTGGCATAATTATTATGAGGTAAAATAAATAGAACTTCGCTGCGAAATACGAAGCCAATCAGCATAATGAGCCCGTCGCTAAGGGCCGGGGCCTTCGTGAATATTTAACGATATCGGAAAATATTGATTTCGGCCGTGATTAGCGTACATTTCCGGCGTTTTAACAGTACTTATTCAGATAGAAACAATAGGATCGTACTTAAATCCATTTGAAAATGTTTTTGCATTTTATTGTCTCTATCATATCGTACGTATGTACGAAACCCTCGTTGTTCCACAATTAGGAAGCCGCGCGCCTAAAACGCATCTCATGTCAACTTAGTTGCCCATCACATATGTAACGGGACCATACTTGACACAACATGGGAATACCATCAGCCATGGAGATTTTCGCTGTAAATCTCGTTTATCAATTTGCAACGATTGCTTTTTGAATACTGAATAAAAAAAGATTGTACTCACTTTTACTCGCTTGTACTTATCTAGTATCCTTCAAGATAACATATACACTGTATACCCAAAAACATTGCGATGAAAATAGTAATTTTCTTAAGACTTAAACTTTTTTTGAAACGGAATAACTGAAATAAGTAGTCGATAACCTGAAAATCAGGACTTATCACAGCGAAAGATAATTATGTACTAAACGGCTAATGGCTATACCTACGAGTACTACAGATAATGATAATATAATTCATCTTCTATAGCATTAAGCGTGTAGAGCGCAAAACTTTAGCCGCCAGTAACGTTTGATAAACGGAAAAGCTTTATTTCTTTAGCCAATAAAAAACCTTAAGTTAGGTAAGTACTTTTGTTTCTGTACTAAAGTTTTTTCTATCAAACAAAGTTTTTCTATTTGTTATAATATAGGTAAATCGAGTTTTACAAAAATCTGTAGTCAAGATGGCTAGATCCTGAAGCTGAAAAAGACTAGCTTCCCACTGAAAAGTTGTCTTAAACTAGTTGAAAAAAGTGGTACTCACACGGACAGCCAGGAGATGAAGGCGAGCGTGAACAGCGACAGCACCATGGCCATGGTGCGGAACGGGAACAGCTGCACCTGGATTTATTATTTTTTCAATTAATATCTTGCACAGAATTCATTTGTCTTTTTACCCGACTGCGCCAGAAGGAGTGTTATGTTTTTTGTATAGTTTTTATGTAACATACTGTTATTACTGAGCGGGCGCTTGGTAAGAAAGTAAAATCTGCTGTTGTCTATCTATGGTTATATTTTTTTGTGTAATATGTTGATATCTTATATCTCGGGTCGTAGAAAACACAGCGCAGGACTGGACATTGTGGAAATCCTTGGGGTAGGCCTTTGTACAGCAACGGGACTTGACCGCCAATAAAAACCCAATCAGTGAAGGTCAAGTTTGTCCAACCAGTGAAAGGAAAGTTAAACTGTCATTGGACCCGCAACGAAATTAATTAGAAGTTGCTTTGTACAGCAGGGGACATCCTTTGGCTGAAATGATTGTTATGAATAAGCTGACAAATGTGACCGATTTTCTTTTCAGCACCAGCCGATATGTTGTCCCGAAGTGGTGGTAGGGCAGCTATATTGGGACGTGTATGGCTGTCGCTCACACGATCAACAGTCGAGGCGGAATAGAGGCGCGTCGCTCACAGGATTAACATTCCAGACGGAGTAGAGGCGCGGACGCATACGGCACGCCGCACAAGGTTTTCTTTAGAAACAAATGGGAAAAAACAACGCTTCGCCACCACCGCGACGTCCCGCCTCGACTTACCAGTGAGCGACGCGCTTATGAGACTGTTCTGAAAAGGGTTTACACACTAATAAAGAATTTGAAAGATTAATAAAGTCGCTGACATAGCCCGACGGATTAGCAAGCTGAAGTGGCAATGGGCAGGGCACATAGTACGCAGAACTGACGGCCGATGGGGCAGCAAAGTTCTGGAATGGAGGCCGCGTACCGGAAAACGCAGCGTGAGACGTCCACCTACAAGGTGGACCGACGACATCGTAAAGGTAGCAGGGAAGCGCTGGACGCAGGCCGCTACCAGTCGATAAACGTGGAAAGCATTAGGGGAGGCCTATGTTCAGCAGTGGACGTCCTATGGCTGAAATAATGATGATGAAAGAATTTGAATCGTATACTATGTTACCTCGTTGACGGGGTCCCAGCCGGGGTAGTGGATGAGCGCGGGCAGGCCGAGCATCTTCTCGCCGCCCGACATGCGCACCAGCAGCGCCACGACGTACGCGGCCAGCGAGCCGTACGTGTTGCAGTACTTCTTGAAGTGCACCACCATCAGCAGTTGCGGGAACAGGATCACGTACACCAGGTCCGAGCACATCGACCTGCGGGCGCGACTCGTTACAACGGCAGGCTAGGTTTGAGGTAGTGCCGGATTAACCCATAAGCATATTAAGCAATTGCTTAGGGCATCACGTCTTGGGGGAACCTAAGAGCCTAAAAAATTGCTATCACATTTCTATTTTCCGAGAATTCAAGATCCGTAAAAGTCGCAAGTCGCATTTCGTTAACTTTTACTGCTTGCAGGGGGTACAGGTGTGAATTGATTAGTTAAAGCATCAGTAGAATCCCGCACTGGGTTTAGGTAAGTGTTCGATTGATCTTCTTGCTTTTGGAGAAAATACGAATACGGATACAAATAACGAACTGTGATTCAACAACAATCATGTTTTTTGTTGGCTAGGCTTTGGGTGTAATAAAAAAAACACACACACACATAACAACAAAAGAATATCAATACATATAGGTATCGGTTTATGGTTTCATACATTATTTCAAATATGCGATGGTTGGAAATACGCGTCACCAAAGTTCATCTCGCACCTAATAGTAACGGGTAAAATCATTTTAAAAAATACATTTTCGGCAGCCAACTTTACCTTTGATGAATCCTACTAATATCCTACTAATATTATAAATGCGAAAGTTTGGATGTCTGGATGTTTGTTACTCTTTCACGCAAAAACTACTGAACGGATTTTGATGAAACTTTACAGTATTATTTTTTATAACCCAGAATAACATATTTATGACGATCTGTGATAAACGAAATTTCACGCGGGTGAAGCCGCGGGCAAAAGCTAGTCTGTTATAAATATTAGTACACACCCACGATAAAATAAAGCTCAAAGTACACAATATTGCGTGATGTTGCTCACGCAAAATGAAATAAGTTTTTGCAAAGTTATTACCTACTTTAGCCTTTAAATATTGCCAATTACGGTTGCGTACATAGGTGTGCATTATTTATTATGTTATAGGTTAATGCAAATGACGCTTATAAAATAATAACGGTACACACCCACTTTTTCGCTAAACGCAATTTTACATTCAAATTATATGCGGACTTAGACTTTATATGTAGGTATAGTTAAATTCTTAATACTGTAATAACGTCGTTCTCACTTTGGGAAAATGGCGGCAAAGCTGCTTACCGTTGAAATTGTTTAATGATTGTACTAATATCGTGACCGTCCTACTCATCCTTCGTATTCATCATAATATTGGTATTTATGACAATCTGTACGTACTTTGATGTACCTAATCGAACATAGAATCGTGCCTTCTCTTAAATTATACAAAATGAGAGGTACTAAGATCCAGCGCTCAATATAGTCATTGATCTGATTCAGGTATGCAGTTTACGATATAATAGCACTGACAAGGACTCGCTTTATGGCGGTTAGAGACGGTAAAGTTTAGGTAAAACATCGATACATTGTCACTACACACATTGAGATTACGAAATAGCTCTTCATTATAAAATAGGCGAACATTAAGACGTGTCACTTGAATTTGATCTTCAAATCAATCTATCTATAAACCGCAATAAATCGAGTGATTCAAGACACTGCGTATAATCATTCATAGGATTGCGTGGTTCTGGGATCTGCGGGCACGAGTACAAAGAAAATTAAAATGATTTGTACTAAAACTAAAATCGATACAGTATTGATCATCACTAAAATCTTCTGCCCGACACCGTCGCTTGCGCAACGCCTCTCCAACGTTGGGCGCCATAAACATGGGGATTTAGTGCGCGCGGTGACCGCGCACGCGCACATTCGCAGCAAGATATTACCCACTATTTGATGGTTATCAACGCGGAGGCTCATTCAGTGGGCTCCCAAAGCACAGGACACGCATTGAGGATCAACACATTACAAGAGTGACAGCATGGGACCAATCGAACGATGAACAATATCTTTATAATTGCCAAAATTTATCAAAGCCACACTATCCCTTTGGCAAAAGTTCAAGGAATTAAATCTAGCTAATACCTAAAAACCAAATTATTCGGTGAAACCGTGAGACATAAGCTATTTGAGCTTAGAGAAATTAGTTTTAACAGTGTAGATAAGGAATCGTAGAATTGTCAGTTAACTTTTTACAGTGTATGTGCCATATAATCCCACTGGACCTACTTCTGCTTGAATTATTCGCCGAGGACGCGATAGCTCATATTTATTGCACGTAAGCCAATAATTTGGAGATGGGCATTAATTGCAATTAACAATACTACAGTAACATATCTCTTTAATTAAGCCTCGCATTACCGTAATTCGATGCCTCCGTAATTGGGTTAATTCATCTGCTTCGACGATGGTCTGATGTTTATTAAAGGCTTTAATGGTTAATGCTATAAAACCTATTATATTGAACGATTAAACTTGGAAGAAAGTACTAAACATCCTTGTTTCCTATAAAATGCCAGTTGTTCCAGGGTTCCAGGTGCAAACGAACCCAATTAATCGCTACAGATGACATAAACAAAGTTCCAAAATGGTAACAAAAACTTTGTAACCTTGGCGCGCCGCCACAGAGCCGTCAAGCATTTTATTTCCGAGTAGATATTATGCGTTTAATTAGAGTGAAATTTTCATGGATTTTACGTTACGTTTTGCTTCCCCAATATGTAGTATAAACTTTTAAAATCAGCCTTCAATTACCGGCCAAAATAAAGCTCACACTTTGATCTTAGCCAAAAGGCCGAGAAGCGATAAAAAATAAAGCTCGTTTGACCAACTTTACCAAAACTTCTTACTGACGTACAACGTAGTACCTTAAAGGGTCATTGCCGACATTAGATACCTGTAACTGAGGGATGTATAAGCCATCTTGTGGCTCGCTATCCAATTACGTAAGTCCTAACTAGATCAGGCTGGCACTGCTCCAGATTTAGCTGCGAACTTCGATACAAGCTGGGACGATCTTAAGCTTGATTCTCCGATTCACATGGTTATATTGGACCGTGAGATCAATTCGACAATGATTTATTTTTATTTATGTGCAAATAATTGAAATCGGTTTACTTTTATGAAAGTGTTCATTCACTCATGGTGTGCTATTATGTTGTAACGCTTTTTCTTAGACTTTAAAATAGGTAGATGATAAATAGATACGAGTACAATGTTTGTTACAACTTCATGCTTTCGACTTCAATAAGTGCTGAATGAACTTATCCAATATTTTAAAATACAGCCAAACACAGCCTAGTCTTAAAGTCGCAGGAAATGCGATTTATGCGGATATTCAACTTAGTAATGTCAAATAATGCAGGTAATTGTGCTAAATGAAAACCAAACACACGTGTAGGTAAGCAAAGTGTGCACGAGCAGAATCAGAAGTTCAGACGGGTCTATCTATGAAAGCTCAGACGAGCCGCGGGCTCGATATCCAATTAACTCGATCAAACAGCCGCGAGCAGCGACACAGCCCTGCTCCAGAATCGATTGGGAATAAAGCTAGGGTTGCCGTCACTTGAATACAGTTTGACTCTCTCACGGTAACTAACTATTCTATGTGAAAATCTGGTTCTCTAGAATATTTACTTTAATCTATCAATTTCTTCGTAACTAAGAACATACATGAGCCAGTTCCAATCTATAGCTGTACGTCAGCCAGAATATGTAGGTATACCAATGAGCACGATATGATTTTT
Organism: Ostrinia furnacalis; assembly: GCF_004193835.3. NCBI lineage: Eukaryota > Metazoa > Arthropoda > Insecta > Lepidoptera > Crambidae > Ostrinia > Ostrinia furnacalis. Next base: position 284,900 of record NW_021130379.1, on the reverse strand, counting down.
TATCCAGCAACCGATTTCATTTGAAATCAAAGGATTTGAATTCAAAGGACTATAAAGTTTAATAAAATCACTTCACAAAATTGTAAGTTTCTATAAGGTGTGCGATATTTATGCACCGTGTCATATACCATATTTTAATTGCACAGGAATAATTTTACCCGCCTACCAATAGGTACTCTCAGCCAAAAAAAGTCTTTTGAAATTTCCTGTCCGCTTTTCCACCAGGTCGACTTTAATAAGAGTTAATTTTCAAACACAATTAATCATCTTTTGCGAGATAAGATCTTAAAACGATAAAGCCTATTCTGTTAATTATGAGACAACCCTGACACTTTTAAGGGATTATGTTTTCGTTTGAGGAATAAGCTTACTGAACTGATTAACTCGCTTTTGAATTTGAATTTTCTGCTATGAAATTATTTGAAAATGAGATAAAAATATTCACCATTTTAGATAGGTATTCGACATTTTGAACATTATACGAGACGAGCTACAGTATTTTCGCGTGGACTTACTGAACTGAAAAATGCAGGAATACAATACAAATCCTTAACATTCGAGAATTACCTACCTATGATATGCCTATAGTGTCCTCCACTCAAACGCACATTCCTCAAAATTTTAAGTATCAGCAATATAGACGACAAAAATTCTGATACAAGTTCTACTTCGATTGTGAATTTAGTTGAAGATGATGAAAACAACTGCGAATGCTGGCTGGTGGTTTAATAAGGCTATGCATATTTCATAGTCATTTGATAGTCAAAACGCCCAAGGCAAATGACCGAAAATTATAGAATCCTTCAGTAAAGGGCTACTTTTGTACGCCGATTGATGTTCGATGCATAAATAACTCGCCTCGATCCCCGGTCATTACCGCGTGGCATGCTTCATTGATTACCGGCCGAAAGGGCAACACCGATGGCCATTATCAGGACTTATCGACGGCCGCAGTCCTTGGACCTAACATTTGCCCCGTGGCCTGCTCATCATAAGAACCAAATTCGCGTGAAAACGCGTGAAACTGTGTCAATGCCCCACACGTTCCCAAGTGGTGAACTGTAATGGTGCGATGTGCAACTCCCATTAAAATAATATAGAATCTGCGGCGCGCGCGGCGATTACCTTGCGAAACTGACGCAGGGCTAATGGGAAATAGATGTTCATTGGAACGATCTCCGGCCGCCATTGTCGCGGTGTCGCACGGGGTTATTAAAACGTTTTCATACAGGCATGATTGAGGCCAAAAAACAATAAAACTGACGTGAGACACTATTAATTATTATTTAAAATAAATAGAATGGACTTGCTGTAAAGTGGTCTGGAGTTCCATTATTCGTATCTACCTAGGTGATCAAGAACATACCCAAGGTAAAATTTGCTCGCTGCTCCATACAAGTTAAAATTATTATCCTTAGAGTGATCGCCTCTATCGTGGCTTGCATATACACAAATGCTATTTCTATTTATTTATATTAACCGGCAGACAGTGGTGACTGAGTTTGTTGCGGCGCTTCTTCTCAGCACTTGCCAAATGTTGGTCTCGAAGCGCTGGTAGGGTAAAAAGATTATGAGACATGTAGAGGCTCCTTAAGAGCAAAATGACGATTTGTAAGAACTATTTATTAGTCTAAACAAATAAAGAAATTTTGACTTTGACTTTGAAATAAAACAGCAATCGCTCGCTCTACAAGTTGAATGTAACACGTAGAATACAAATTATAGCTTAGACTCACCAGAGCCCGTAGATGGAGGGGATGGTGAGCGCCATGAGCGTGGCCAGGAAGCCCACCACGAGGATGGACACGCGCATCACCCAGATGATCTCCATCTCCGACGCGTTCTGCCGGAAGATCAGCTTGTACACGTTCCTGCGGGGGAGACCACTTTCAGCGAAACCCAGAATTTATTTGGATTCTATTATTCTATCCTGACTTCACTACCTAGGCGGTTATCACACTGCGCCGCGCTCCGTCGCGGAGCGCGGGGCGACAGATTTAATAATTGTATGCAAGTACCTCAGTTTGTATGGAAAACACGCGCAGCACTTCACACTGACAACGCGTCCGCGCGCGTGATTTTTTATATGAAATCACGCGCTCCGCGGCGGAGCGCGGCGCAGTGTGATAACCGCCTTAAGTATTAAGTACAGCTGAACAATACAAAGTTGACAGATTTAACGCTCAATCAGATACTAGCACACCCACAGCAGAAACACAACTTTCTTTCTTTCTATCAATTCCATCATTTCCGTTAATTCAGGCAATCACTGCTGAATAAACTCCAAAAAGACTTAAAAAACAATCTTCCGTTTCATCCAGACATTCACGTCTATTTTCTTTATATAGTCGTTTCATCGAGCTGAGGAGCATCCTGCACTATGCTTGCTAGACGAAGCTCACTGTAACAATGAGAAAACTTGTCAGATGTGACTCACCTCGCGAACATGGAGGAGGCGCTGAGCACGCTAGAGTCAGCTGATGACATGACAGCAGCGGACACGGCGCCGAGCCCGAAGAACGACACGAAGTCCGGCGTCAGGTGCTGCAGCACCAGCGGCAGGATCATGGACGTCTGCTCCGGCGTCAGCTCGCCGTCCGGCGTCAGCGCGCCCGTGTACTCCGTCTCGTTCCACGCTGCAACAACCACCACCCCTCAGCATATGCCTGTCAGCGTAGCTATAGGCTCCAACCTATACCCATCTACCTTATATTCTAATTGGTAGTGTGGCAAACCAATTAAGAGTCCTCTAATGAGGGCTATCGTTTTAGCGCTCACCAGTTAGCGCCACTGTAGAGTAAGGTCCTGTCACTTACTAGTAGCGAAGACAGTGGCACCAACTGGTGAGCGCTAAAGTGGTAGGAGGACTATCGCATTTGCACTCATCAAGATGGCGCCACTGTAGAGTAAGGTCCTGTCATCGCCAGGGGTGCCAACTGTTAAGTATAAAAACGATAGCCCTCATTCCAGATGACTACATCTGTAATAAAAGGGCTAGATTTAAAGTTGAAGGAATCTAAGCTTATAAATATTCTTCCGCTTCTATTAAAGAAAAGTCATGTTCTAGAATTCACACTTATTACCTACTTCCTAACTACAGTCGAATTATAGAATTTTCAGAAGTAGGTATGTACCTACCTCCAACCTACTTTTCGGATAGTAATTATAAAAACAATTAATTCCCTTCGTTTAATTAATGTTAGGATGGTAAACATAACAAACGAGACCTGTATTATAAACTTTATTGAAATAACACAGCAATATTTTGAAATAACTAATTACTGAAGTACCTACGCCGAAATCGAGATAAAATAATTGTGCCGAAAACCTAGAACTCCGTCCATTTATCACCTGGCCCATCGAGGGTTCGGCGCGTGTAATTACGGGTCGAAACGCAAAGTTTAAATTATTAATTCCGAAGGTTAGAGAAATGCCCCAGACTTGTCTGTGGAGAATACATCGCCACGTGTATATTGTTGAGTTGGGAAAATTGTGGCTAAGCAACTTAATACTAACTAGAATGAAGCCATTGGGCTACTATACAATGTTAGTAGGATATGACACGTGCACGAAAAGGGACGTGACATCCTAACAAATGAAATAATTGGCCTGATCAGCTGTATTGCTTATAGAGTTGCCGTAAGCGAGCGCTGCTGGGTCCATACAAATCATCCAATTACTAAAGGCGCCATGCTGTCTCTTGCGTAATATTCAAATATCTCTTCGTCTCGAATACCAACTATTTATTTAGCAAATTAATTAGCCTGAGAGTTAAATTACACCGTAGGCATTCCTCATGTGTAAAACATTTCCTGATACCCTTCAAATGTATGTATCGTCGGTACCTATGACACAATATGTAGTTAAAATGTTCTAAACTTGTTGAAACTAAGATACCAATGTACGTACAGGTACGGTGGTCACAAGGGATGATCAACCACCAAACGTTCACTGTTTGCGTTTGATGCTGCTCTTCTTTACAGGCGCTGTTATTTACCAAGCACGGGACTATTCCCACCTCTCGTTCCCACCGCTGCAACTCCTGCGTAGCCAGGATCTAGCTTGACCGCCATAAAAACCCAACCAGTGAAGGTCAACTTTGTCCGGGAGAAAGTTAAACTGTCATTGACCAAGATTCATATGGAGCAAGTAGTTAAATGGTGGTAAAGCCTGATCCGTGAGCACGTAGAATTTTGTCCAATGAATGTAATTATATTGCTGTCGCAACTGTGCGACGCGCGCCCGCAGTGAGTGTGCGAGCGCGACAGCAACATAATTACGCGCGAGCGATAAGGATGTGTAGCTTGGGGTCATTGGACAAAATTCTACGTGCTCACGGACCAGGCTTTACCACCATTTAACTACTTGCTCCATATAGGCTTTAGTATAACGTACCAGTGGCCTTGGCGATGGCGCCGATGAGCACGGGCGGGATGGCCATGAAGATGCAGCCGATGGCGGCCACGTACGACAGCACCTGCGCGCGCCCCGCCGTCTTGCTGCTCAGCACGCGCTGGAAGTATACCTGTGGAAGGGGCAGCACAGTCACTCACTCAAATTCTAATTCATTCATTTTAAGAGTAGGCGCACACCGTTGATTTTTAGTTGGCCGATAGTTGTGCCCGATTTTAATTTGTATGAAGAATCGGCCAAATCGAATCGGCGTAGTGTGCGCACTCCCATCATGCCCATACTGATCAACTGCCCGACTAAACTATCGGCCGACGAAAAATCAACGGTGTGCGCCTACTCTAAAAGTTCGTTTTCAACAAGCTCTTTTCAACGTCACGTTACTTTAACCCGACCACTGCTTCGGGACAATAATTGGGCCAGTACTGAGAAACTCCATCATTAATGACAACCTATTGTCAAGGGCTTTACACCGATCCCTAATTCCTATCCAACGAAATACTAGGCTAACCCAAAAGTTATCCTTACACAGGGCACAGGGATAATGTCATAACCGCTATGTGTGTTACAAAAGAAAATCAGAGATTTTAAAACAGTTTTCCCGGAAAATTTATGAGTAATTTGTTTTTTCGGTGATGACGTTAAAATCATTTCCTACATTTCATTAACTCATGTAACAGAAAAGTTGCAGAGAGGTCCGATGACAAAGAGACAAACCATTTCATCGAAGATTTCGTATAAAAAGAAACTACAAATCACATCAAACAACGTACTCTATACTAACTTAGTTAACGAAGTGTCTCTCTCAACATAGATTCAATGTCATAATCCCTGAGATGAATTCGTTGAAAAATCGATATGCCAACCAATCTACAGCAAAGTCGGAACGCGGGCAGAGCTCGCGTAATAAAAATGTCTGGCGCTCGTCTCAATGAGATTTCTAAGAAAACAAATTAAACATCCGCGCAAAACAAGAAATTATTTGAAATACTTAATTAAGCTATTCTTTAAGTTACTGGAATTATGTTCGCGTAAAAGATATTCTTTTGTCTGCAAAAGAAATCGTATATAAAAGAGAAAACAGGATTACAAAAGAAAAGCTTTCTTTGTTAGACTAATAATACCGTTGTATTACACGAGTACAACAACTGTAAGTTTATAGCAGAATTTCAGGAAAACGCCCATAAAAATATGTTTTATTCTTTGTAATTCTGTATTCCTAGGGCAACCGCATCGTAATATAAATCAGCTCCTTGATAAAAAGGTTCACGCGCAACAAATCTTAAAGGTATATTTCGGGATATAAACATTGAGTTATAATGTACCTACTACGTAGTAATATTACTTCAATGGATATAAACTGTAATAAAATCCATAACAGTACAAGATACCAAAGACTCGTTTCTATTCTTCTGTTGCTCTCGTTAAATTATTGAGACTACACTGGAAAGGTCGCTCGTTGTTGTTGATAATTTACTTTATTCACGATAAGAAAGCACGTTGTTTAACCTGCAGGTGCAAATGTACAGGCGTTTTGGGCCCGCTCTCGCTTCCCGAGGGAAATGGCTGCCAAACACGACATTGTCTTTGCGAGCAGTAAAATTGGATTTACATTGTTTGCTCGATTAAAACATCAACTATCAACAGCAGAGCCCATTAAATTTTAATATGCAGTGTATTGTTGCGATTTACGTGAATCACAGTACAGAATCTATAATGTGAATGTAGCCTGAATATTTATTAGTAGGTTACTAGTGGATTATAAACTGCAGTACCTTTGAGTTTAAGGGTTTATTGAAACAAAGCCACTAACCTGCCACGGGATTCCTCCAAAGATCAGCAACAGTCCATAATCCACGTAGAACCAGTAATACTCCGGATCGACCTTCCCGATCCAGTCCACCTCCATAGAGCCGAGCGGCTTGACGTGCGGGTTGGCCCAGGCGAAGGGGATGCACATCCACAGCCCCAGGAAGATGCAGAACAGCTGGATCACGTCCGTGTACGCCACGGAGTACAGCCCGCCGAACAGCGTGTAGAACACGGCAACGCACGCGCTGAAGATCACGGACGTGCGGTGGTCCATGTCGATGATCACGGCCAGTGTGGCGCCTGTGAAGGAAATTCAGGTAAGGAACAAAAACGAACGATAACTATTCATGTTTAGAACAAAAGTTAGAGCATTTAATTAAAGCGATGCTTTATGTTGAAAACCCTGCTTGGAATGGGGCATCTGCAGCTTTTCGTATTACTCGTAGTTCATATAAAATGACAATATTTCGCAATAATCCTGCTCTTATACCTCCAGTTTGTGATTATACAAGAAATGGAACGTAACTAAGGTAAACNAATAAAATTTTATCCCGTACAAAATGTTCATGGATTTTGTTATTTTTATTAAATACCTTTACGCCTGAGTTAAATGACACCGACATCAAGGTTCATCAATTTAAGTTTAAAATAATAGGCAGTAATGTATAAAGAAAGAGCTTCTATTCTGTATCTACCTATGCCCGTGTATTTTTGATCGGTGTCAAATCGGAGTTTTTGGTGCGGGGTACGCGGGTGTTGCTCGCGGCGTGAAGGTCAAACGCCCAAGGTCATTGAGGACTCTAATCGCCTTAATATACCGAAGTAGGGGGCACTTACCTTATAGGTTAATTTTTGCGACTACCTGCCTCTTATTTCAATTAGTCCGCCGGTGTTGTAAATCCATTAGTATTGAATAAGTTATTGCCGTTCTGCAGCCGCCCGATGTTAAAAATAAGCCCGCCATCGATCGGGCTCTCTGAATTTGCATAATTTAGTTCAGCGCTGAGCTTTCTGCTCTATACTTAGTCTTTTGTTTGCACAGTTACAGAAATAAACTGAAGATTCCTAAGTTTACTGAATAAATACAACATTATTAACACTCTTTCGCATAACATTACCTACTCTCAAAATAAAGTAGTTTACGAAGAAAGCATTTTCTTTCCTTCTGCATTTTCTTTTCTCGACAACTACGAGTAAGTAGTTACTTTACCTACTTCGCTGAGAAAATACTTTTCTATTCAGAATGAGATCATTTTCCTGACAAATTTTACTTGTTCTTCAGTCAGTTCAGTCTTCAGTCAAGTGGGCGTAAACATTCGAGATCAAATTCTGCTATCGAACTCAATAACAAGATTAGCAAGTCATTATAGCGCGTTAGAGTAACAAACATTCAAAAAGAAAGCTTCATAATTTTAAGAAGCCAAATTATTTTATTACATATGACATTCATTAGTAGTCGCTTAGGTTCCTCTGACTGCCGTGTCGCCTACGCGATCCCGGGGCAGTCCCCGGGGAGCCCATTTGTATTCGGGCCGGGACGCGGGCTCTTTCCCGGATTCCCGGAACGTGATTGTGGGAAAACGTACTTTTCCTTCCACTTCACTGCAATCTTTTGAAAAGTAACTTTTTTCTAATTTGACTACTAATAAGTTGAACGTTCAACAAAAAGTAAAGTGAGATACCTACTTATGAATCTGAGTGTCAAATATGCCAATACAAGGGCATCAGCCCTTAAATCTCATTAATTTATTACAAGACTTACCTATTTAGGTACTAAATTAAAAATGTTTCTTACAATACAACCATTATAAACACATTAACCATTCTCTTTACCACATGTGGTTCTGGGAAAAATATAATACAATGTCAAAGAGAAAACATAATATTTAGCTAAATAATACGTTAGGTAAATACGAGTAAGTACCTACATGGTAATAATTTGTATCCATGTTATTTCCACAAGCATAATTTTTTTTATTAATTAAGTTGAAAGAGTCGAAACATATTAATTAAGTACATGTAAAAGCCTATTGAAATACACTTGAATAGCGGCCTGCTCCTGACACTTCGTAATTAGTTGTTACTTAAGACCGCAACATAGTAATTACTTAGCTCGGGTGAACTTGCTCAAAGGAGCTTTACCTACTGAAGCTAAAACTTATACATAGCTCGCTTCGGGCTGTTTGACTAATATCACTCACGCGAACTCCCACGCCGACATTTAGATACAAACTTTGCAAATTGTCATAATAACCATGTAAAATATGACACTTCCAAATAAAGTACAAAATTGTGAGTCCTATTATATGTATGAATCTAAAAATAACTGCATGGGTGGGTAGTCAACAATGTAGGTACACGATAACGGGGGTTGTTAAAAGTTGCTCATTTAATTTCGCAATGCGTGGATCTTGGAACAAAGGGGCGGAACAAAGCCGCGGTGAAGGACTTTTGACCTGGATACACGGGATGGTTCAACAACACAACACGTACGCCGCCTCGTTCATCTTACACACTTTTAGGTGGGTACCCACTAAACCAAATAATTCATAAAGACCCACATACACGTACTAGTTAAATAGTTTTGATTAAAATTGAATACTTGAATGAATCCATTAGATAGAATACGCATGGGAGGGTCGAAAACACAAATATTAATTAGACAAATTGCTAAGGCACAAAACACAAAATCAACCTAACAACCTTTTGCAAAATCTTCTATTTTAGTAAAGCTGAAAATACAACTGAAATGGAATAGGTACGTGTGTACCTTCACATCGCGCTTGAATGTGTAAATAATGAAAGAACACAATTCTGGCCGTTTGCTCGGACAGAGTGGCAGAAACGGCAATTCTGCTCGTTTGGAAACGTTACAGCCGTCGGCTAGTGCTTTGATATTCTCGGTGAGTGCCGAAACAGCACTTCACAAATAGATCTGTGAAGTGGGGACAATATGAGGAGCCATTATGGCGAGGCGAGTCGCGATGACGGAACCTTGCCCGTTCGGTGAATCGCAGTGGCTTCACATGGTGTAAAATCTAATTAGCGTCATAAAAAGATCCCTTTCGTGATTCCGTTTCGTTTCTGATTCTGTGATGAGACAAATCATTTGATGCTATCAAATATCATTAAAAATCCCCATTCCCTCCGAATTGCTTAACTGAAACATCAGACGTAGTAAATATCTCGTATAGTAGCAGTCATTTACCACTACTTTCAGTTATTCACATGCAGTGTAATCCACTGAGGTACAGAGATATTCTGCAATATGCACAAGGCATAATGTACAAGAAACGTGGGTACAGCACATATTGCATGAATAATAGAAACGTTCTTCTGTTCTGTCTTCCACCCTAATTTAACTGAACATTTATAACAATACCCTTTACATACAGTTTTTAATATTTATTCTAGCTCTATGCAGCTTTAATACCTAACCTGCTCTTATAAAGTTATTGTAAGATGTTGAATCCTTCTCAATAAAATAGTTCGACAGTGTAATTTAATTAACGACTTTGTGAAGCGTCTCATTTGTTACAAAAAGCGATAGTAAACGAAACTTACCCCGAACTTCGACAGTTCAAATTCAGTAGATAAGTGGCGAGGAAGGAAAAGTTGCTGCCGCCAATTTATCACAAAACGTTGCCGAATCTGCAGGCGACATTGACTGATCTCAAGCTTACAGCTTGGCAACTTCTTTCATTTATTACCTACTCGCTTTTCACTCTTGTTAATTTTACGTAACGTTCTCATTACTCGACCTAAATTGTTGTTAAATGGTTGTTACTTAGTTCTCGCATAGTTTAAAATGTTTAAACGCAACTTAGATTGAAAATATTTGTCATTAAGATGCGCATTCTATATTATTATGTTGCCTATCCACTCGGAATCTGCGACTCCTCGCTGATTAAACATAAGGTCCTGTAGCGTCCCTATCTCCAGAATATGCAAACGATCCGACTGGATTCAACCCTTTGAATATTGTAATGGGTGACACAAAACCAGTGTCTTGTACCGACAACTGGTTGTATCACAAATATTCAAATGTATGAGAAGGTCAGAAACTGATGGAAAATAATTATTATAGGCCTACGCTACGTAAACGAAAGGAATAAGGAGACTTGTAGTAGGTATGCATTTCCATTCTGCTGGTATTAAATCAACTATTCTATTCCCTATGGATAGTTAGAAACAAACATGTTTCCACACATTTAAATTAGATAATCATCTAGATCGTCCTGTAAATATCAACGACATTAGTAAATAACAAGTTTCGTGATGTAGAAAACATTAGATTTCACTGGATGGGATTAAAATATAGACCAAAACTAAAAAGCCGGTGAAGTTATTTTTGAAATCCATCAAGAAATGGCTGAGAAATTATTTATTTAAATTAACTCCGTATTTTCGGGTGAAACTTAAAAATAGGCGGTGCCGTGATGTCAGGCCACCTGTTCAAGTTTCAATCACAATGCTTATGATGACCCACGCTGAACTGTCCCACCAAACTCAATGACAGGGTGGCGCTACCATCGTTCAACTATATGGTTTCCAACATGGCAAAAATCGGAACCAGCGATCCGGTATTGACGGTGGCGCCACGCTGTCAATGTCAGGGATAGGACAGTTCAGTATTTTGGAACTATACCATCCTTAACGCATTGTTGAGAATGACACTATAATGTCAGTCTTCTTTTTCTTTTTAAATAATTATGAGCCTGGCTGAAAAATTAAAAATTACTAGATTAAAAAAAAATGTAGGGGAGCGGAACCGAATATTGTATACGTGCGCAATACTGGATACTCCAATTACTGAAAAAGTAACAACGCTATCTTCATGAAATATTTAAAACCAGTTGGTCAATGCAATGTTAGGGATAGTTTCCTAAACGGCATCGCCATATTTCTCTTTACTTGGCAATTAGATTTTCGTTCGTCGTTTTATTTTTGATATTGACTTCAGGAGGCAATAAAACTATGATAAGTGATGTTTTTATTTTAGTGATAGTACATAATAGCCAGGTATAAAGTTATTGAAGCATATTAAATGCGTTTTCTCGATAATTGAAATAGGTTAAAAATTTCATAACGGTTTTTGTAAAAATAGGTAGTTACCTCAATATTGGATACCTAGCTATTCCCAATACTGGGTATCCAGTATAAGGGTACCTAAATAAATTGTAGCATTTATTATTCTTCTGACAGTGTGACATGCATAAAATGCTATTATTAATAAGGAAATGAGATATTTAAAAGTATCCAAAGCTTTTCGCGGGGCTCGATCAACATTGGAAAGCTGTGAAAAACCGATGTAAAACAATAGACCAGTTAATTAAAACGAAGCTAAGACGAAAAGCTACTTTTTATCCTAAAATGGAAAAGGAGCTTATTAACTACTGTTTACTGATGGTCAACAGTTGTTATGGCTTGAGAGCTTTCGACGTTCGCAAATTAGCTTTATAACTACCTGACCTAAGTCTGTCGCCATAACAACAATGTTAACAGCATTGCTGTGTTCCGGCAGTTAGAGGCAAGATAGCCAGTTCCTCCGTGGTTAAGGATTCCGGGTGAAGCTCGCTTCCACCTTCGGCCTGATCATCACTTACCATCAGGTGAGATACAGGCCAAGAGCTTCCTCGTTGTGGATAAAAAAAAATTAAAAAAAAAACTAGCAATAAATACCAAAATTAGCTTTCATTTAATTCAGTTACCTAATAAACGAGCTACCGCGACCATCATCATCATCATCATCTCAGCCATAGGACGTCCACTGCCGAAAATAGGCCTCCATATTAAATTGTTATCCTAATATGGGATATCCGATATTAGGAAGATACAGTATCCAGTATTAGGGTACACAAAATTTCATGATTGATTTGTGCCATTTTGGATAAATATTTATTTATAAAAATAAATAAAAGAGTTAAGACATAATTTGGTTTACTAACTTAAAGTATAATGATACGCAATAATTTTAAGTGCAATTAATGAATAAATTTTTGAATTTGTATGAGTTTTTTTTTAAGTTTTCAAAAAGTAACAGCACTGGACCAGTGGGTCTAGACAAAGTGCAAATTATAATCGCAAACCAGTCGAAAAGTGGTCGAAAAGCCCCTTTTTTGTATGGAGTTTTGACGGATTCGATTATCGATTCGATCAAAAAGTGCGCTTTGTCTAGGGGGGCTGGGGTGATCTACTGTTTGTACTTCGAATGACTGTCGTGACTACTTAGAATCAAAATAGCGCGAATTTTGTTATGCGCAACTTTAGGGCCCTGTATCTTTTGTATTTGTAGAGATATGTTCATGATTCTTTCACAATTATTATTAGTTTTACTTATATTTTCAAGATTTATTGAAAGAAAAAAATTGGAAACTTGTACACTTGTACTTGTAGCATGAGTGACTTACCGAGCGCCGCCAGGATGCCGGCCGCCCAGAACACCTCGCCGCACAGGGCGGGCAGGAACAGCAGCCCGCCCATGCGGCTGCCGAACGAGTCCTGCAGCGGGTCCAGCATCGTGATGTAGCCCTGCCGCCGCATCGGGTTCGCGAAGAAGATCCCGCCTGCCGGCCACCAACATCGTTAACATTTGCAACTAATATACAGGGTGGAAACGTTGCATTTTCGGATAGTTCCAGTTTATTCTGTAACCTATTATTGGTATTGAAAGCGCCCGTGAAGCAATTTCAGGATCAGTAACCAGTTTTTCGATTTCTTGTATAGTTTAGGAATAATCGAGTGAACTCACTTATCGTTTCCACCCTGTATAGTTAAAGTCTATTGCTGAAACTATACATTCCTATCGGGTAAGTGATATCGGTTTTGTGGGGTAGGATTTTTCAGCCCGATCACCTTTCTCAGCCACATTGCTCCTGCGATGGACATCATCACCTACCCACTTTAAACATGTAGAGATGAAAATGTGAAAATATCTAGTGTAAAGGTCAAAGGTGATCTAAATCAGAAAATCACCATCTTACTATCATACCTACATATTATTATTATGTACCTACTTTACCTATTTTAAAATCACTTCAACACTATACAGACTCCTAACGCGAACGTTCACTATGACGTTTTATTGGTTGGCCAACGCCCCGTTCATGTTCAATAGTTAACGAAAAAAACAGTTTTTACAGGTACCGGGCACTCATCATTATTACCTTTACACACACTGTTATTCATAAATATTGTAGGTATAGGAGTACATATTTACAAAGGTAAAAGTATTTTTGGAACTCACATTTTCTCCTCGTGCGAATTTTTATTCCCTCAATTCACTGCTATTCAAAAACTTGTCACGATTCACGAAGAGCCTCCGGTGCGTGTACTACCGTGACTTGAAATGATTCGACTACCGACTCCGTATAAACTTTTTATTGCGTTCCTTTTCACGCTATATTTTGAAGCATAGATTTATGATTATGCTAACTTATGCAATAAATTACATGCAAAGCAATCATCTCGAAAGCATACACGATTTATAGAAATAATTCCATTGTTTTAATAACATTAATGTTAAATTGGCCAAAAACCATACAATTTAAAAAATAAAATTACAGAATTTTTATTTTTGTTTAATATTTACACTCGTGTTTTTTTTTAAATAGGCTGCATAGACTGTCCATGGGTTGCGCGCTCTAGGGTATAGAACTGTTATTTAATCTGTGCTAGAGCACACACATGCATGATTTTAAAAATTTTGATTGCAAAATGTTTCACTGTTACATTCTGCCGCCATTAAATAGCACTTTATACTCGTAGTACTGCCCTAGTGTATTAAATTGCAAATTCAAATTCACTAAACTCATTTTATTTTTGTAAAAGCGTAATTTTACATAAAACATTTAGAAATTTTTAAATCTTATATTAGACTGCGACACGATCAATGTATTTTCTAACATCAAATATTGAATGATTCAATAACTCCAATCTACTCAGGCTGACACCGCCACTTTCCCACTCAATCAATGAATGTCCACCGATTAACTTTATAATTTTGTTTGACTTTTGAATTACCTCGATATCATACAATCATTTTTATATTTTTTCCATATGAAAAATTGCGAAGTGGCATAATGAAACGACACGATCCTTATAAGCCAACATGGAATAGAATGAAGAAGAACATAATGTAAAAATGTAATCTGTAATTCTCACTCAACACAACTACTGCGACACAGGCCTGCGAGCCTAGTGCAGAAGCTGTGGTTTATTACATCACAGGAAATGATATTTGTGAATAAAGATTATTTATTTATTATTATTTATTTATTTATGTAGTAGGTACATAACTGATGATTAAACGTACAAGTATTCACATTAAAACAAGGATTAAAAACATAATATCACTCTCTGATCTCTTGCCCGAGTTCAGTGTTATTATGAGTAGATGTAGTGGTACGTACCGAAGACCAGCGAGAGCGCGTAGCCGAAGGGGGCCTGGCACCACACCAGACCCGAGGTGTAGATGGCCTCCGCCGTGCCGTTGATGTAGCCGCCGCCCACCCACGTCGCTGCAACCACAACACTGCTCAATAAAACAACATAATCTAACAACAATGTTAACCATCCACCTTCGGACTGATCATCACTTACCATCAGGTGGGAACAGGCCAAGAGCTTCCTCGTTGTAGATAAAAAAATCTTGATGCCTAGGCCTACCCACTTGTACCTAAATAATGTACTTTCTTCTATTTTAAACTGCAATAAGTAGCTTTTATTGTAAGTTTTAAGTACCTAGGTATAATAGGTTTCCATTGTTTTTATTATACCCAATTTGATACGTATCTTTGAGAATTCAAGTCCTTTGGAAAACCTATTAACACGAGCTCGAATGCAAACCTGAATAATTTAGCGGTTAACAATCCCATCGCGTCCTAAGTATTTTTACAGTTCAGTTTAAAAAATTCGTGACAACCCAGTGAAAGCAAGCCTAGATTCGAAATAAAACGTAAAAAACCTTATTTTACGTACCGTTATTAAATCACTCAAATAAATTATCCACACCCTGGCGCCATTCCGAGCAGTGCACAGATTATATCTCCGCACCAAACAGACCCACCATAGAGTATGATCATCATTTTATTAGTGCTATTTTTCTACAGAATGGCAGATGATTTTATTCATCTATTCTAAACTAAACAACCATATTTCGTCTTTTTTAAATTAGTATTTACTGAAACAAACAGTTATCTACGCTCGCGAATAATGTCAAATCATGCTTCAAAAATGTAAAGCTTGGAGTGTAAAAAGTACCCCACTTATCGGAAAAATAATCTGAAATCATAAATTTCATAAATATTCATCAAATTTTATTACCAACGTTTTATTGGTTATTCTGGAACAATAAAACTCATGAAATCATAATATTTCATAAGCAATTTATTTGTAATTTCCGAACCATTATTTATTTACCTTTCTCAGAAGCGCGAAATTTTTGTTGAGCAAAATTGAATTGGTAGCTTTTAGAGGACGAAAATTATATTTGTTTACTATTAATATAAGTGTTAAGTGACTTTCCAGAAACCTTCAAAAGAATTGCTGATGGAAAAAGTAGGTACAGTTGAGTTCATTAATATATTGGCAGTGCCACTATTTCAAAATATTGTAGCGCAGTAGCGTAGTCCATACTGCACTGCCGCAACATATTTATATGAACAGTCTATAGGACTACATTTTATTGATGTTGAGTTTGTATTGAAAATATTTCGTTAAAACGCTTATAATATTTTGAAACATTAGCGCTGCTCCACGTATCGCTCCACTTATTAATGATCTCGACTGTACTCTGTATCTACGTACTTTTCTAACTAAGCTCACTCTGTATCTACGTACTTTTCTAACTAAGCTCAAGCTCACGTGAGCTTAGTTAGTCGTTCGTTCGTTCGTTCGTTCGTTTCAGCCAAATGACGTCCACTGCTGGACAAAGGCCTCCCCTAAGGTTTTCCACAATGAACGGTCCTGTTAGTCGTTACGTAGTATTAATGAAATTAAGTTGTTGAACTCATTTTCTTTCCAACCAACAAGGTTTGATTTCATTTTGTTTTTATTCACAACGGGAAAGCTTGGCCTGCATCTCATCTGTTTAAAAGTAGGTACCTAATGACGAAGGTCGAGCTATACCTGAAATTCTCAACCAGACACAGAACATGAGCGCATTCCTCATAATATATGAATTAATAAATTAACCACATCATGATCACACTCTTTTCTCAGTTGTAAAAATATTAGTTTGAAAACTTTTACTATACTACTTTTGAATTGCCTAACTATTATCTTTGTCGTAAATAGTACCTGATTACAAGCCGGTTCGATTAAGCCATTTATTGATACATTACCTATTACGGCTCTTACTACTTCGATCACTGAAGACTCCGCCATAGAGTAGAATCCTATTGTTTTTCGTAGTTACTACAAGTATTACTTTTGTCCTGCACATAATAAACTTATTTAAGTCAAACAATAAACACATATTACTAAAAAAGGCAGGTGAACTAGGCTACTACATCACAACATCTTTAACAAAACCATATTGTCCATTTTATATTGAATGGGACCCAAAGATAAAGCTAATGAGGTGTAGGTAGTAAATGGAGCGCATGAAAGGTCAAGGGTCCCTCGTAACTGGACATTCGACTCAAGATCTTTATTCCATATTTTATCTAGAACCGCGACACACAAAAATGTTTTAAACTACAGAGAATAATAATTGCGCTTGCTAATACTATTACCCCGCCACCAATTCGCCATACCTATTTTGATAGCGATACATTTACACATTCTGGATCCTCTACATGAGTATGACATCATACAATAAAATAAACATTCCTACCAGTACCTATTACCTAGGTCCTTAGATCATCAATCAAGTATCTATCATTATCTTTCGTGATTATTTCTTAGCTATCTCTAAGATTTCTAACTAACAATCGAACTAGAGTGTTATTGTCACAACTAAATAACAAATTAGTAAGTGATTAAATGGTGATAACCTAACTATAGGTACTGTGATTTTTATTAGTACGGCTTTGATACGTACTAATTGAGTTATAGGATTGTGAATTAAATGGATTACAGCTAATGAGATCTTACCACCCTATAATGAGATTAATTCATCCAGGTACAATGACTAATTGATACTCGTGTCCTCATACAGTACTATAATTATGTATACTCGTAGCTAGTAGGTATTCACTCATTACAAAATTAGTTCATACAAAAAATTAATGTACTCTTTAGTCAAACATGAAACAACACCTGAAATCTTATTTTTACAGTGTTGTCATCCAAAACGGTCACTAACTTCTTAAATTAGGTATAGTAACTAGGTACCAACTGTATACTTTTTTTCGATATACTTACAAGTAACCTCGAAAAGCGAACCTACTGCCTAATGATGTCATATTGATTGGTAGGGTACTTAAATATTCCTGGAACCGTTTGACACAATTTAAATTAGAGCCAAGGTAGTTTGAAAATCAATTATTACCTGGAATTGCAGCGGCAAGGAATTTATCTAATACTTAATTACTGGATTAACGACTTCGTTTCAATTACTCAACTTTTGAAGGTCGCAGCAAGTCATTAATCGGCCACTATCTATATGTAGAATTGAACAGTTTAGTCACCACTGGTGATGCTATTTTGATTCCAAGGTTGGGCACAAATTGACTCACCTGCTCACTACCTCTTGAATGAAACGAATTGTGCTAGTATGACTTTAGGAGACCAAATTATCCGCCATTCCAGCCATATTTCAGGCCTCACAGCTGTACGGCCTGTACGGCCCCAGGATGCTGACTCACCAGTCATGGTGAAGATGCCGACGAAGAGGCCGATGGAGCGGCCGGCCAGCATCACCTCCTCCTCCGAGTCGTTGCCCGGCGGCTTCTTGCGGCCGGCCCAGATGCCCACGGCCAGGATCAGCACGTAGAACAGGATGATCGAGATCACCCCCGCTATGTTGATCATCTTGGATGATTTATTTGTCCCTGAGGGGAAAGAACAATCATCAATTTTTCCTGCAATCTTAAGTAATATTAACTTAGATAACAAGTGAGATTTTATACTTTCCAAGTTTACAACAAAAGCATAAAACACTACCCGAAAGAAGTGTTGACAGTGTCTGACTTAACACTTATGGACAAAGTAAAACTACTTTGTACTAGTTTTCTGTTATTTTTTCCAAGCAAATAACTTGAATATCTGGAGGGACCGTTACACCTGTGGCCAAAGCTTACACCTACAGTCATATTTTACGTGGTTCATTATTAAAAGTGGTTGTTTTCTTTCAATTAGAGTAATGGCCAAGCGTTAAGCTCGACAATCTACAAATTACGTACGTAATGTAATACTTACTCGCTCAGAATATATCCCTCGTCGGTCCTCTATATGTATAAGCTCCTTAATTCACACACACCGCACTACAGTCACGTCCATTTTGGAATATCATCCGATATAAACACGTACGATCAAAAATATATTTATATAAATACCACTGTCGTCACTATGCACGGGACGTCACTGGGAGCCTGCGGGCAGCAGTCGCCCCATCGGAGCGAGGTTTTCTGCGACGGACTGTTTCTGGTCCTAAAGCTTAGTCCGCACATGGGCGCGCGTGGCCTGCAGCCCGGGCATCAGCGGCGGGCGCCCGCGTTATGTAAGGCCCATCGTGTGCGCCAGCTCTTCACGTGCGCGGCCTGTGACAGGAGGTCATAATGGCCGAAGGGCGGGCGGATCGATGTGCCTGACGTCATTGGTCGCCCGCGCGCCCGAGCGCGCATGTCTGCCCCGCGCGCCGCGGCCCGGAGCCCACCCACCGCCGAGCTTTCGGCGTCCATCGCTGGCTCGGAGTGAACCAGCCACGTCGTACGCCTCAGGTACTCGGCGATGCGGCGCACGTTCCACCTGGCCGAGAGGCAGGCGCAGGAGACCCGCCGTACCGGGACGGTTCAGCGCCGCGCGTGCTTTTCCATTGACAAATTGATTGATGAGTGGGATTCTTAATGACTAGTCACATTGTTCTGAGATATAAATACTTTCAGCGGCTCACAACATGAGTTACCTATGTCTAATCTTTCAACATTTTATTGGTTTAGTTAAAATGTTTTGGTGGTGTAGGTGTACCTACCCTACATGTTGAAAATAACTTCTCCCAATGATTCCCACATCGCCCACATGATTGGTACATTTGGGTGGACGTCTCACGCTGCGTTTTCCGGTACATAGCCCACACTCCAGAACCTTGTTGCTCCATCAGCCGTCCCGTCAGTTCTGCGTATCATGTGCCCTGCCCATTGCCACTTTAGCTTGCTGATCCGTCGGGTCACGTCGGGTTATGTATGAAAACAACTCATAAACAACTTAGGTATTTAAGAATAAAATATACTACCTAACTAACCTCTTCGTGATTAGATTAAAAAATATTGATACCCTCTAGATTTGACAGCTGTCGCGGTTGACATAAGCTTGATATAAAATCAATCAATCAATCAATCAAGCTTTATATCAAAATTCATGTGCGGTTAAAACACGTTCAAAATTAAATTCAAAAGTTTTTAACACTATCTTGTACTTTACATTCAGTATCGCAGAAAATCTTCCAAAATGCATGACACGGTAAGATACATTTTTACAAGCTTTTTTAACCACTAACTTTTGCCAACGCAATGTCAGGTGATATGCAAGTTACTGAAAATACACCTTGTAATAATATTCTGTTTAAGTATTACCTTTTTCTACATTAATAGTATAGTAAACAAGGTGTAAAAGATAGTATTGCCGTTAACAACCAAGATCTAACCTTAATTTTGTTTGCAACTTTCGTAAGTTTCGTTATCGTAGATCGTAGCTTACGAAAGCGCTACGACGCCCTACGCCGTAGCATAGCTACAGTCTACGACGTGGTTACGACGACTCATTGCTTTCAATTCAATTATTTTAGCGATTTTATTAAACACTCACGTTTTAATTAGTTGCTTTCTATCATCGTCCTAATCACTGTTTTAAAAAGATATTGTTAAAATTTGAGGGTAGGTAATTGTTATTCAAAATTTAATTCGTATCGCAAGGTGTTGCACTACAGCTAACTTAGGGCTCGCGCGCACGGGTGACTTGTCACCGTGACTCTTGGCCGTGCTAAATAAAAGCACTTACTTGGCAGATAGTACGCCTGGCTGACGTGTGGAAGACGTGCAACAAGATCCGCGCCGCCGCCTTCCGCGTGGGCCTCAACCTGTGGGACTGGTACCGGCCGCTCGACCCCGAGGGCAACTCGCTCATATCCGGTAATAACACTATGATTTGTAGATCCTTCTTCCTTCTATCATAAAATCTGTTAAAAGTTACGAACTTGCTTTTTTTTTTAATGGCAACCACATCTCCTCTGTGGGAGGTTTATTTCTGCCAATGTCGAGTTTAATTTTTTATCTTGCAGTAGAACGTGGATGTTTCAGTTTAATTGCTTTTCGTGAATCCGTGAAAATTAGTATTCTCGTAAGCAGGTTTCAAGACGCCGTGGGGTCCAAAGCGGGTTGTTCATACGACAACTCATTCGACACTCGATGCGCGCTCAAATTCGAAGTTTTTAATGTTTTTATACATTATTTATTACTTCACTGTACATTAGAATACAAAATAACACCAAATTTGTACACACGAACTTACGTTGAGGGGAAATGTCATACGTTATCTCCACTTGATAGATAGATATTAATACGAAATTATGAATACTCATTGTATTTTTTTCCTCAACTTTTTGCTTTGGTAGTGATCATACCCGTAGCTCTTTCAGATTATCACTTTCCTACGCAGTATCCGATCGTTTCGGCATACAATCTTTTAAACACTTCAAAAAACTAGGCACGCTCCAACACCGTCGAACGAGGCGTGTTATACTTACGTAGGTGGCACTTGAACACCTACGTGCTTTCGAAGACAGCTTTTACGCGCTTGAAATGCGAATCTGAAGGGCCCTTTTATGTTATTTTCTACTAATATTAAATGTGAATGTTTGTTAATCTTTAACGTAAAAACTACTGAATACATTTTGACGAAATCTTATACAGTAATATTGTGATTATGCAATAAACGATTGAGTATTGAGGCCTATGTTCAGCTGTGGACGATGATGATTACAGTAAAATTGTAACATTTATGGGCTATTGACTATTCGTCGTTAGTGAGAAACCCAACTGTGCGGTGCGGCGCCGCAATACGGCACCGTCTCGCTCAATCGAAGTGCGGTGTGCCTGCGGTGCGGCGCCGGAACGCACCGTCTGGCATATTCATTGATTTTTATATGCAGGACCTGTGTGGCTTCTCCCTAACTCTGGTGTCCCGTTTCAGAGTCGAAGTTCGTGTCGGTGCTAGCCGGGCCCCTACGCTCTGTTGTGGGGCTGTCGGACGCGGAGATCGCGCAGCTGGCCGACTACTTCCGCGCGCAGGACGGCCGCGTGCTCTACCACCAGCTCTGCCAGATCATCCACGGGGAAGGTACGACTCTCGCTGCAGCCTGTCAGCTCTTGTCTACGGCGCTCGGTGGTCGAGCCCTTGCTTTGCTATAACGTGCTAGCTCTTGTTTACGTCAGCGCTTTACCTACCATGTAGGCAGGTCTGCTTAACTCTTTTAAAACCCATGATTTTTGGTTCCAGAAGGAGAAATGTCATCTAATACTCAGATGGGTTTACATTAACTAAGTAGACATTGGATCATAATAAAAAATATCGTAAAAATACATATATCGATCTTTCCTTTTTCTTTTTTTTACATAACTTTTTTTTTTTAATTCTGTCGTCTGGCTAATTACTTATTCAGTTTCCATCCAATATAAAATAAGTGCATAAGCTAAACAAAGCCGCGGGAAAGGTCGATATAAAAAGATTTAATTGAAACAAGGCGAGTAATTGAAGTGGCAAGCACGTGGAAGAGTTATTTTTGCCGCTGCAATTAGCTCAGTGCACACTGCATAGTGCAAGTGCCTTTAGATGGATCACTTCACATTATGTGGGTATTTCTCTGAAACTAGTGATTCAATAAAATGATACCTACCTTACCTGATGATACCTATCATAATAGAAAATGACTTAAAAATGAAATGGAAACGTATAATTTAATCTTATAATAAAATGATTCCTATTCTAATAAGAAAAAGAACGTCAGACGTCATGTTAGGTATATTATTTATAATCGATATTGTAACACATGGAACTATTATTAATAGGTCCCTACTATTATCGCTCTCTTGTGACCGAACGGTCGCGGCCACTGGGTCACGGCGGTCGATACTGAGCCCCAGGTCCCAGCTGAACTGCTTACAAACTAGCTCCACTAACCGACATCTCTCGAGGGTGTAATATTAGTCATTCGACTTATGAGCATCACGTACACGAAGATAATACTCGCTATCCGTCGTTTTTTCGACATTAGAAAGAATTTGTTAGCCAGCAATTCAATTTCTTCCAACTCGTAGAATCGATTCGTCAGGTTTGTAAATTTATCTTGGCATGGAGTAACGATACTTATATTGGCTGTGGGTTGATTGTCAACTCTATTGTAAACTTGTGGCCTCTGAACAGATGCCGGCGGGCGCGACAAGACGTCGGCGGACTGCCTGCTGGAGGCGTGCCCGCCGCCGCCGGAGCCCGCCTGCCACACGCTGGACCAGTGGCAGCTGCGCCGCCTGTGCTGCCTGCTGGCCACCATCGCCGCGCGCGAGATCCCGCTCAAGCCCTACTTCCAGGACTACGAACTGGTACAATGTGACCAATTAACCGCCTCTGTGGTCTAGTGGTAAGACCACCTGCTTTAGAAGCAGAGGTCCCGGGTTCGAATCCCAGTGGGGGCAGATTTTTCTGTTCGGTTTGGTTGGTGGTAGGTATTGTTCTAAGTCCGCCTGGCTAGCTACCACCATCTTACCTAAGTCTGTCGCCATAACAACAATGTTAACAGCATTGTTGTGTTCCGGCAGTTAGAGGTAAGATAGCCAGTTCCTCCGTGGTTGAGGATTCCGGGTGAAGCTCGCTTCCACCTTCGGCCTGATCATCACTTACCATCAGGTGAGATACAGGCCAAGAGCTTCCTCGTTGTGGATTAAAAAAAACCATCTGATTCAAGTGAAATCCTGAAAGTGTACTCCTGAAACACCATCAGTCTGCTTCTCTAGGTGGCGAAAAATGACGGGCGCATAACGTTCGCGCATTTCGCGCGCATCCTGGACTACATCGGCGTGCTGGTGTCGCCCGAGGACTTCAACCTGCTCGTGCGCCGCTTCATCAAGGACTCCTACACGCTGGACTACGTGGAGTTCCTCAAGGCGGTGGAGGCGGTCAAGAAGGAGGGCATTCAGGGGCTTGGCGCTGTGAGTAATTTGATCTTAATAGTCTATTTCGAGAATAGATTTTATGATAGACTAATAATGAAAGGTACCTACAGCCTTGGCCAAAAGTATTGAGCACCCCCTAAATACTGCTTATACGTGATAACTATAAAAGATACTCAAAGATATTTGATAAAAACCTTTCTTTGACAGGTTTTGAAACATAAACTCACGGCACAACGTGCAATAAAACACGTTTCGAGATGTTAAGCTATGATACTGTAGTATTGTTAGTCTTTGAAAAATCATAAAAAATCTTCTTCCGACCTCGCTGCTGAGTTATCAGCTGAAATTAATACGCCGATTTCTGCAAGAACAACTCGCAGAAGACTCCAAGAAGCTGGGCTTAAGGGCTATACAGCCAGAAAGAAGCCATGGCTCTCAGTAAAGACCAAAACAGCTCGTTACGAGTAGGCTTTAAAATACCAAACTTTTACCGAGGAAGATTAGAAAAATATTGTGTGGTCAGATGAATCAAACTTTGAGGTAAGTTAGCCAATATCATGTAATAACAATACGCGACAATAATATTATAAAACTATATTTGTAAAAATAAATATTGGACCGAAAAACACTTAACAAAATTTCGTTACTTTACGATTGTTGGCACACCTGGTGTGACATTTGTCCGTCGTCGAGTAGACGAAGAATTTACCCCGGAGTGTAAGGTACCTACCGTCAAACATGGCGGCGGCAGTGTGATGGTCTGGGGGTGCATGAGCGCCGCAGGAGTTGGGGAAATGTTTGTGTGTGAAGGACGCATGGACTCTACAAAGTACATAAACGTTCTTGAATCCGCACTTCTGCCCTCGTTTACAACACTTTTTGGTGACACCAACATGGAAAGCGTCAAATTCCAGCAGGATAACGCACCTTGTCACAAACGATGGCTTGGTTTAGTGACAATAACATCGAGCTGCTTGAATGGTCTGCCCAGTCACCAGACCTGAACCCCATCGAGCATTTGTGGGGTCTATTGAAGGACAAGGTCCGGCGCCATTGAATAAAAACAAAAGAAGACCTAAAACGTCGCTTGCGGGAAGAGTGGAACGCTTTAACATGTGACGATTGTAATAAATTAGTACAATCTTTACCAAAAATAACTTTTTCAGAAATTAAGGCAAAGGGTGGTCCAACAAAGTATTAATTTTTTGTTGTTAATAAACAATATAAAACTGTTAAAAACTGTTTTGATTCAGACACATGTATAATTCCTTCAAAATTAATAAATATCATGGGTGCTCAATACTTTTGGCCAAGGCTGTATAATAAGAATTAGACCCACATCACCTCGCCACCGGTTTTTACTTTCAGGAATACACAAACCCGAAAGCGGTGATCGACACGACGCTGCCGAAGCTGTCGCGGCCGGAGGTGGCGGCCGGGCTGTCCACGGCGCCGCTGGGCGAGGGCGACGTGTTCCACCCCGCGCTCACGCCGCCGCGGCCCTCGCGCCAGCTCATCGAGCTCATGCTCCGCGTCCAGGAGTTCGTCATGCAGAGGAGGATACGAGTCTCCGAATTCTTGAGGGTAAACTTTCACACTGTACCAATAATATCTAAATATATAAAAGGAGAAACTGACTGACTGACTGACTGACATATCCACGCACAGCCAAAACGGCTAAACGTAGGTACTTGAAATTTGGAAGGGAAGTAGCTTAGGTACCGAAAAGGTACACTAAGAAAGGAATTCCCGAAATTCCCACGGGAACGGGAATTAGCGGGAAATTCCTTTTGTAATTTCGGGAATTAGCGGGAAATTCCTTTTGTAGGAAAAATCTAAACCGCTTAAATTAGACGCTTGAAAGGATGATGGGCACTTTTCTATGGAATCTGGGCGTAAAACCAACAGAAATGTAACTACTATTATTTGTTAGGACTTAATATCAGAAACATATTTTCATATAAATAACTACCAAAAACTCCCGGGTTTGCTTGGAAATTGACATAATGTGTAATAGTAATAGGAGCTGCGCTGCGCAAACAAAAAAATATTATTAATTAATATACTTATCTACTTACATTTTAAATACATTAAGTTATTTATCCATTATTATGTCCAACAAATGGTATATTTAAACCATGTTCTACATTATAAGCGTAGGACCATACCTAGGTACCATTTAGTTTAGAGAAATGACATGAACACAGTCATGTTTCAATGGGATTTCTACCGTTTAAGTTGTAATGTTGTCGCATAATCGATCACGGATCGATTATTAATCGATATTGCCAAATAACGATTTATCGATTAACAATTCGATTAATCGATTTTATTGATTACCATCATTATTATCATTTGATTGTTAATTCAATACCTTATTTTCAGCAATATAATCGATTATTGCAATCGAATAATCGATTATGATTTATTCGGTATACATACTTACTAAATCGATAGAATCGATAGTAAGATATGATACAAAACTCTCAATATGATCAATAAAAGATATCTAATTGACCTAATACTATTTTTATTACCCTAATGTGATGTGAAATACTATGGAAACTTTGCATATTCAACGACCTCTATCTCCGTATCCCCGCATATTTCAGGATTTTTGTCATACTATGAAATGAAGTACTAGTATTAAGCTTTAATTTGGTATACTTTTTGTTTCTGTTGGTTTAACGCCCAATATGCCCATCATCCTTTGCCTTAGTAAACTTAAAGCTTAATAGTTACAACAGGATATTGCAAAATTCCCACGGGAACGGGAGTTAGCGGGAAAAAACATTTGTATGAAAAAATCTAAACCGCGTAAGATAGATGAAGGGGGTAAAACGGGATCCACGCGTACGAAGTCGCGGGCGGCCGCTATTACCTTATGAGTGTTCATCTTCGTGAGTCAATCAGCTATTGGATGATGTGTGTCGCAGGACTACGACCCGCTGAACTGCGGCCGCATCGCGCCGCAGCAGTTCCGGCGCGCGCTGGACGCGATGGGGCTGGGCGCCGTGCTGTCGCAGCCCGAGGTGGTGTGCGTCATGCGCCACTACCTCGACCCCAACGACACCGAGCGCGTCTGCTGGCGCACCTTCGAGGACGACTGCGACCAAGGTTTTGAAATTACATAAACAGAACTTTTGAACGCCCCCTTTTGACCATAAAAAAAATCTGCGCCCCCCATTCTCCAGTCCTGATTATTTATGGGTCGTATCGAGCAGTCTGCAATGTATGCTCTCAGCGGTCGCAGGTTTTTTAATACTTAACACACAGATGGCCCGCGTTCCCCTTTAAAGGTCTTAGTGCCTCCCCTGGGGGGGGGCGCCTCCCAATGAGGGCTATCGTTTTTATACTTAACAGTTGGCACCCCTGGCGATTGACAGGACCTTACTCTACAGTGGCGCCATCTTGATGAGTGCAAATGCGATAGTCCTCCTACCACTTTAGCGCTCACAAGTTGGCGCCACTGTCTTCGCTACTAGCAAGTGACAGGACCTTACTCTACAGTGGCGCTAACTGGTGAGCGCTAAAACGATAGCCCTCATTTGGGAACCCCTGGCTTTGAGTGTGTGTTAACCGAGGTTCTCGCGATTCCTCCCTGAAAAAACATGTAAAAGTACGCTAACGTGCGTGTGTTGCAGTGTTCACAACAAAGGAGCTGGAGAAGCACCCGACAGCAGTAGCGGGCGCGGCGGCGGAAGCGGTGCGTGAGCTGCCCCCGCGCGGCGCGGCGGAGGAGGCGGGCGGGCCGTCGGCCGGCGCGCTGGACCTGGCGCAGGCCGCGCTGCTGCGCGTGCGCGCCGCCTGCCACGAGCGCGCCATCGACCTGCGCCCCGCCTTCGGCGAGCACGACGAGTCAGTGTTTTTAGAAAGTAGCCGAGAACCTTGTCCTAAGACCATTTTTTTACGGGACTATTCCCACCTCTCGTTCCCACCGCTGCAACACCTGTGTGGCCAGACAGACAGCTTGACCGCCATAAAGACCCAACTAATGAAGGTCAAGTTTGTCCCGGGGAAAGTTAAACTGTCATTGGACCCGCAACAAAATTAATCTGAAGAACATAGTAGGAGTTCGAAGTTAAGGTTCGACTTCCCTAGAGAAGACCTAAGACCATTGTAGAATCATAACATTGCTAAAGCCTGGTCCGCGAGCACGTAGAATATTGTCCAATGACCCCAAGCTACCCACACTTATCGCTCGCGCGTAATTATGTTGCTGTCGCGCTCGCACACTCACTGCGGGCGCCCGTCGCACAGTCGCCCGTTGGACAAAATTCTACGTGCGCTCATGGACCAGGCTTTACCTCTTATTTTATCATGCGAATGGACGGTGTGACCTGGTCGGCAGACACAACAACGGGCACGTGTCGCGCTCGGCGGTGCGGCGCGTGCTGGCGCGGCTGGGCGTGCTGCCCACGGCGCCTCAGCTGCGCGCGCTCGAAGCGCGCTACCTGGACGACTGCGGCTTCAGCTACGTGCGCCTGCTCGACGAGGTCAGCCCAACACTTGGCCTTTGGCACTAAGCGAAGTCATAGGCATAGGGTATTTACACCTTTTTTTAACTGGATTAAATCAATCCAGAGGTCGTAATTTCCCAGTAGATTTTTTATTTCTAATTTAGATTTTTCGCGCGGAAACTAGCCACCATGCTGATTCGGCTCGTGACGTCACTCCATAACCAAGTACCTAATACGATTACCAAAAACTCAGTAACAAAATTTATGAAAAAAAATAGTTATAATGTTTACTTACATGGCTGTTTTATCATTTCTCAACTGTGCAGAATAGATAAATCGGGATTAACTAAATGCAAACATTTCGCAACCATCAACGTATAATGATTGGTAGATTTGTAGGTACTATCCGCTTTCACAAAACCTTATTCCATGACGCGATTTTGATAAAATAATAAAACTTGTAAGTCCCTAACGTAATGATAACACAAATAAATTCAACAAAGAAACACAGAGCACGACAAAAATCTAAGTATTTTGTGTAAGTAGGCAGAAGT
Organism: Ostrinia furnacalis; assembly: GCF_004193835.3. Lineage (NCBI taxonomy): Eukaryota > Metazoa > Arthropoda > Insecta > Lepidoptera > Crambidae > Ostrinia > Ostrinia furnacalis. The sequence continues at coordinate 256,337 of NW_021130379.1, read as the reverse complement.
AGGCTATCGGAATAATTATCCCGTAATGGCGAATGGCGTTTCAAAAATTGAAGAACAGATTAAAAAAAGTATTTCAACAGATTAAAAAAGATGTTTTTTTAACTGTAAGTTATAAATATTAAATTAGATTTTTAAGAATAAATATCAACGTTTCTCGTTTGTTTTTTTATTAAATCTTTAAAATCATGAATTTTTTTTCTTACATGGTGTAAAATACCCTATTGTATTATGAGGGTTCTTGAGTGTTCTTGCTCTCCAACTCGATCGAATCCTCAAGACGAACGCTAGCCAGGGGCCTGGATGATAAAGTTGAGAGAACGTACTTTGAGAGAGGCTTTCGTCCAACAACTTAGTGCCATGGACTGATGTTAAAAGCGTGCGATGGTTTCCCACAGATGGAGGAGCGCGAGCCGGAGAGCGCGACCATCGCGGGCCCGTCGGGGCCGCCGCCGCGCCCCGCGCACGCCGCTCACGACCCGCTGCAGACCGACATCGTGCAGATCCTCGCCAAGATCAAGGGCAAGGTACATTAACCATTATTAAACCAGAATTAGCAACTGCTACAACCCGAGCCGTAAACGAACTAAAGTCGATGACATAGCCCAACGGATTAGTAAGCTGAAGTGGAAATGGGCGGGGCATATAGTACGCAGAACTGACGGCCGATGATGGGGCAGCAAAGTTCTGGAGTGGAGGCCACGTATCGGAAAGCGCAGCGTAGGACGTCCACCCACAAGGTGGACCGACAAACTCATAAAGGTAGCGGGGAGGCGCTGGATGCAGGCCGCCTCCAACCGGCCATTGTGGAAATATTTGGGGGAGGCCTATATGCAGCAGTGGACGTCATATGGCTGAAATGATGATGATGATGACAACCCGCGTCAATTTACAAACGATATGGTGACCTTGTGTGGCCACGCAGATGGTGCGCGAGGGCGTGCGGCCGCGCGACTTCCTGAAGCAGTTCGACAAGCGCAACGAGCTGGTGATCCCGCGCGCCGACTTCTACCGCGGCCTGGCCGCCTCCGGCCTCGCGCTCACGCCGCTCGAAATGGACACGCTCATGGAAGTGTGAGTACCCACAACACCACAGTAGCCGACGCCCAAGCACACAACCCTCATATAGGGTCAGCCAGAGCAACACAACTTAGAGAAATTGGAAATGCATTAAAGCCTGGTCCGTGAGCACGTAGAATCCCGTCCAATGACCCCAAGCTACCCATCCCTATCGCATCGCGACTGTGCGACGGGCGCCCGCAGTTGTGCCCGCAGTGAGTGTGCGAGCGCGACAGCAACATAATTACGCGCGAGCGATAGGGATGGGTAGCTTGGGGTCATTGGACGGGATTCTACGTGCTCACGGACCAGGCTTTAGTACCTTTATTATTTTAATCTTTTATTGTCACTATTATAATTATTATTACTGACGGGATTGGTGAACGGTGGTACGGGAGGCAATCGTAATAAAAGACTGCGAAAGAGGGTAGACCGATTTATGTTTTTTTTTTTTTTTTATTCACAACGAGGAAGCTCTTGGCCTGTATCTCACCTGATGGTAAGTGATGATCAGGCCGAAGGTGGAAGCGAGCTTCACCCGGAATCCTCAACCACGGAGGAACTGGCTATCTTACCTCTAACTGCCGGAACACAACAATGCTGTTAACATTGTTGTTATGGCGACAGACTTAGGTAAGATGGTGGTAGCTAGCCAGGCGGACTTAGAACAAGCCCTACCACCAACCAAACCGAACAGAAAATTCTGCCCCCACTGGGAATCGAACCCGGGACCTCTGCGTCTGAAGCAGGTGGTCTAACCACTAGACCACAGAGGCGGTTATGTCTGCCCATAACATCTCACCCGCAAGTTTCCTGAGTTACTCCGTGACCATGGCGCTTGCAACAGTGCCGAAATATCGGAAACTCGAAACTAAGGTACATGGTAGCAATCCCGTCAGTAATAATAATTTGGAAAATGCATCTCTTAATTCGTTACATTACAAGTCTGAGATACATAGGCCTTCATAAATCGCCTACCTAGGATTAACGGCAAAAGCTTGCCGTCAATCCTGTCGTAAAAAAAAGATTTTTTCCACGGCAATGTAATGTGGCCGGCAGTTTCTGCGCGCCGGGGCGGCGGCGCTACGTGGAGTACGAGCGCTTCTGCGACACGGTGGGCGCGGCGCAGACACAGGGCGGGCTGGAGCGCGCGCCGCTGCTGGAGCCGGTGCCGCACGTGCCCACGCTCGACTCGCCGCTCAACTTCCTCTCCTTCGAGGAGCGCAACATCGTCTCCGGCGCGCTCACCAAGCTCGCCAAGTTCCCCGACCAGCTCTCCAACATCTTGGAGGTGTTCAAGGTGAGTGCGGCGAGAGCATATAAGTAACTAAGTGCGGGCCATGGGGATTCATTTGCTTTTATGTGCTAACTAAAGAAAGTTTATAAATGCCTCTTTCGTAATCTGATATTCCAAATTCAGAGCAAATACCCCACTTATCTAAAAAGTATGTACCTACTTATCTATGCCGGACAAACTCGCTCCACCTTAGATTGCATAGTTCCTACTTTACTTGTTGGATGAGGGTTTTAATAAAGAGCAAGCCTATAGTATCCATAAAAAAATAGAAATCCTTTTTAACCGTCTCCGCCAGAAGGAGGGTTATGTTTTTCGAGTGTAGTGGGTACGCAAGTCTCGATCACCGTTGATTTTGAATCCTTCCCTACTGTTATATTGACTGTTATAGGACATGGACAAGGAGCGCTGCGGCACCATCCCGCGCGTGTCGGTGGAGCGCGCGCTGTGCCAGCGCCGCCTGCTGCAGCTGGTGTCGGCGCGCGAGCGCGACCTCGTCTACAAGGCCTTCGGCTACCGGCGCGGCTGCGGCGACGAAGTACGCCCTCTAGAATATCTATTGCAGCTTTCTTAATTTAATCAACATTTAGGATCTCTCCTTAAAGTCTCGCATGCGTTTGCCCAAAGGTCTATTAAACCTGAGCGATATTCGCTGCCGCTGTGGGTAGAGGTACCTACATACCACGCGGGTTTCGCTCAGGTATTTAGTATCAAGTATCGCGGCTAGAGCGACCTGAGCGATATTCGCTGCCGCTGTGGGTAGAGGTACATACCACGCGGGTTTCGCTCAGGTATTTAGTATCAAGTATCGCGGCTAGAGCGACCTGAGCGATATTCGCTGCCGCTGTGGGTAGAGGTACATACCACGCGGGTTTCGCTCAGGTATTTAGTATCAAGTATCGCGGCTAGAGCGACCTGAGCGATATTCGCTGCCGCTGTGGGTAGAGGTACATACCACGCGGGTTTCGCTCAGGTATTTAGTATCAAGTATCGCGGCTAGAGCGACCTGAGCGATATTCGCTGCCGCTGTGGGTAGAGGTACATACCACGCGGGTTTCGCTCAGGTATTTAGTATCAAGTATCGCGGCTAGAGCGACCTGAGCGATATTCGCTGCCGCTGTGGGTAGAGGTACATACCACGCGGGTTTCGCTCAGGTATTTAGTATCAAGTATCGCGGCTAGAGCGACCTGAGCGATATTCGCTGCCGCTGTGGGTAGAGGTACATACCACGCGGGTTTCGCTCAGGTATTTAGTATCAAGTATCGCGGCTAGAGCGACCTGAGCGATATTCGCTGCCGCTGTGGGTAGAGGTACATACCACGCGGGTTTCGCTCAGGTATTTAGTATCAAGTATCGCGGCTAGAGCGACCTGAGCGATATTCGCTGCCGCTGTGGGTAGAGGTACATACCGCGCGGGTTTCGCTCAAGTATTTAGTATCAAGTATCGCGGCTAGAGCGACCTGAGCGATATTCGCTGCCGCTGTGGGTAGAGGTACATAACCACGCGGGTTTCGCTCAGGTATTTAGTATCAAGTACCGCGGCTAGAGCGGTTTTCTCTGCCGCAGACGGTAGCGAATACCGCTTAGATCTGAACAGTATTATTACCGCATACCCACTGGGTTTTCTCTGCCGCAGACGGTAGCGAATACCGCTTAGGTCTGAATAGGCCTTTATTCAAAAATATTTATTTAAGTCAGACCTTGGGTAGTTTCGGCACCCTATATGGTTTGAGTGAATTACATTTTCCCTGTCAGTTCAACCTACGTACATCGCTGAATAGTTAGTTATCTATGGATGAATAATGAGCATCCCCGGCGCAGGTGAACTACCGCGCGCTGTGCAACGCGCTGGACGTGCTGTACGCCACGTCGAGCGGCCAGCCCTGCTGACCTCCTGCCCTCCCGCGCTCGTCCTGTGTGCTGTGCTCTCGTGCTCGCTCAATTAAACGTCCGGTTGCTTCGCATAACATGTTTTATTGATTAAAATGTAGATATTATTGCATAGGTGTTTAGTGTTAAGTATCTTCATCGAAAAGAGGCAGGCAGCGCCGTTCAGTGGAACAGTATGAAGCGGCTCTGAATATCATCACCGGTGTAAGTGGCGGCGTAGCATGGGTTGGCACCCGGGGCGATCACCCCCNCCCTCATAAGTCCTAAGGCACCCCCTACCCCCCAGGATTTTGGGGTTGAAAATTGAAAGACAATCTCAACCCCCGTATCATGAACTTGTCATGCAGATGCGCTAATCAGTACTAATTTGAGCGACTTGTGTCACCCCCTGAGGCTTGGCACCCGGGGCGGACCGCCCTCACCGCCACCCCCCCCTTACGCCGCTAGTGCGGTGCTTCAAACGATCAAAAGCTTCAGCGTGGGATCGCCGGTGGGCGCGTCGCAGCCGGCGTGGTCGGGCGCGTCGCACACGTGCAGCGCCGGGTTGAAGTGCAGGCCGGCGCTGCACTGGCGGCACACGGGCGCCGCGGCCGCGCCCACGCAGTAGTAGAACAGGTTGCAGTCGTCGGGGTGCGGCAGCAGCGCGTCGGGGCTGGCCGCGTCGGCGCACGACACCGGCGTCACCGAGTTGACCGCGCAGCGCGGCGGGATCTCGTTTTTAGAATCGTCCTTGTTGAATTGGTCCTCGACGGGCGCCGCCTGGCCGGCCCCGGGCGCTACGCAGCCCGCCTGCTCCGGCGCGTCGCACACGTGGAGCGCCGGGTTGAAGTGCAGGCCGTCGGGGCAGCGCTGGCAGAATGGAACGCCGTACGTGCACTGGTAAAACAGACGGCAGTCGTCCGGGTGAGCCAGGAGCCCGTCGGTGCCCACGTCCGCGCAGGATATCTGGGTTATCGAGCTATCGGCGCATATGTCCGAAACCTCACGTTTGTTGCTTCTGAAAGAATGTTTTTTAGTCTCAATCTACAATACATCCTTTCCTTAACATAGTTATCCGCGATCACAAACCTCATATATCGGAAAATTGGGTAAAATTGCAATTAAGTAACATTAGGTACCACACAGAACTGACATTTGATAGAGTTCTTGCAACTCACGAAGGCGAGTAAGCTTTAGGCGATTATCACACTGCACCGCGCTCCGCCGCGATCCGCGTGGCGACATACCTACCTAATAATATAAAAAATCCCTCGCGCAAACGCGTTGTCAGTGTGTTGTGCCGCGCGTGTTTTCTATCCTACAAACTGACTTTTCTATCCTACAAACTGACTTTCTATCCTACATCCTACGAACTGAAACGTTACTGCCTAGCTCGCATAAATATTTATAACTTTGTACATTTTAAAGCATGTAAACCTTTGAAAAAGAGGCTGACAATAGTAGTGACTGAGTTTCTTGCGCTGCTTCTTCTCAGCACTGGCCCATTTATTGTCCTGAAGCAGTGGTAGGGTTAATACTGGAACGTGTAAAAGTGCTTTTTAAGCCTATTTACAGAAATAAATGAGTTTTTTTTAATGAGGTAGGTACTTAAAAGAAAGAAAGAACTCAAAACTTTTGAAAAACGAACAGTTGCGAGCCTCCTCCACGATTTCCACACATGTAAAGCTCACTCGCCTTCGTGAATTGCAACAACTATACCCAAATATACAATGTGTCCGGGCATGTAGTGATCAAACTTTAAGGACGAAATCTAGGGACAATATTTTTATCGATAATTAAATACTTCAAATTTGGGGCTTGACCCATTTATCGCAAAATTACAAGGATTTCAGTTTTTAATTTTTAGTTTTCACCTCTTCCTTCAAAAACAAGTAAAAGCGTGGGTAGCATTCTTACTCCCGTAAAATGTATGAAACTTGAGTCTGTTTTCTACTTCTACTAATAGATAATTTTATTGGCTATCGCATGATATGAAATATTTGCTTATTAATGTTAAGCTACCCACACTTTCACTTGTTTTTGAAGGAAGAGGTGAAAACTAAAAATTAAAAACTTAAATCCATATACTTTTTCGAGAAATGGGTTTTCTGGCCTCAAAGAAGTATATTCATCGATAAAATTGTCCATAGATTACGCCCTTATAGTTTGATCACTAAGGATCACTACAAACCCGGACACACTGTATAATTCAGACAAAAATTTTTCGTTATAAAATTAAATAATCCTAAAGCTAATACTTTTATAATAAATCAATTTCTGAGATATCGCGATTCATAAAATCCAATATGCCTAGGAAAGTACAATAGTTAATACCTATTGCTATTTAAAATGATAAATTATTGTACCTAAATATGTAGATTTGCAACAAGGAAGTGATAAAACTTAGTAAGGCGAACTTATAAAATAACTTACAGATGTGAAGCTTTCGTCAAAGCTCTTACAGAAAGCGTAAGGCCAAGTAAAACTAGAATCCGCAAGTAGTTTGCCATCTTGAGCAAAAATGATACGACTGAATATTTACAGATACATTATCTAGATTTATTTAAAGGAGCCCTGAGTGGTTTGTTGGGACTACTGCATTAAGTGGAAATTGAATTGCTTTATCAATGGCAATCTACACTCGACGTCAAATAAATCGCACCTCCCGCGACAAGCATTTTCAAACGTATGCATCCCCACTTCCCACCAATATTGGTACCATTGAAAAGCCTAGTTCTAACCTTCATTTCATTAAAGGAAAGGTTTTTACCCCAAAAATGTCTTTAGAAGGATCCAGTCACTTCTTCAAAAAATGGGTAGTTACGCTAGAGCCAACTTTTATGGCTATAAAACTGTTAAGTTGGGTTTAATTGCTATCCATCTGGAGGACACGTGAAATTATTTTGGTTTTATAACCATAAAAATTGGTCTAATTGATCCCATGGGTGGGCCCCAAAGTGAGGTATTTTTTCAAGTCACATTTATGGTATATTATGTTAATCATTTATTAAGAAATTAAATGTGTTTTTCTTTAAGGATATTTATTGGGCTTTCAAATAACACCAATTTTGTTGGGGTACCATGATTGTGTCAGAAGAAAATCGTTAAAGTTCGCGTCGCGGAAGGTGCGGTTTATTTGATGTTGAGTATAGAATGATAGGTACGATTTACATTATACTTACCTAGGTACTCGCTGTTTATGGAATTTAGATGATCAAGTAGATAGGTACAGTCAGCGTCAAATAGTTCGTGACATTAAAGTGGCCAAAAATTTGATAACAAAACCTTGTAACAAAGACGTGGTTGTGAATTGTGATTCGGTTATCATACCAAATTAAAATCTAAGGCATATGTAATGTTTATCATGTTTCTCCAAAAAAAAGGTTGGGAGAACCAACCCACCAACCTACCTACCTACCTTATCTATCTACACTGCTTCAAGATGTTAGACGATCCTTACTGCCCATGCGATGACTCCAGCGTAGGACATTGACCATTTCATATTATGCTCATGCCAGAGTCTATGTATACATAGACTCCGGCATGAGCCCGACACATTTATCTTCTTACCTATGTTACAACTTATCAGAAACACGTAGGGTAAGGCACACCTTTAGGGTTAGTCCTGACAAGGAACCCTTATAGTTTCGATATGTTTGTCTGTCTGTCTGTCCGAGGTTTTGCTTGGAAACTATTGGCACTAGAGAGCTGTAATTTTGTGTGGAGGTATGTGTATATTAATCTCACGCCGCCATCAGTGGTAGAATAAAATTTAAAAAAAACATTTTAGGGTAGCTCCCCTAGTAGTGGGGATGATTTTTTTTTCATCTTTTACCCCATCGTGTGGGGTATCGTTGGATACATAGGTCTTTGAAAATGGCTTAGGGGTTTCTAAGACTATTTTTCGATTAAGGGATCTGTTTGCAAAATAAAATATGTAAGTTTAAAGGTCTATTCAAAGCAGAGCGATATTCGCTGCCGCTGTGGGTAGAGGTACATACCGCGCGGGTTTCGCTCAGGTATTTTAGTATCAAGTATCGCAGCTAGAGCGTTTTCTCTGCCGCTGACGGTAGCGAATACCGCTTAGGTCTGAACAGTATTATTACCGCATACCCACTGGGTTTTCTTTCTATGCCGCAGACGGTAGCGAATACCGCTAATAGGTCTGAATAGGCCTTAAAGTGCTCTTTTGTTCGAGTAGGGCGTCGTTTAAGAAAGTTTGAAAATTTTTATAGCGCAATCGGGGCACTGAACAAGAGACTCGGTTCTGTATTAAGGCTCTATTGAATTAAGTATGACCTGCGTTAACGCGCGTTACATTACATGTGAACGTAAAACACAAGTATACTTATTCACATTTCAAAAGGAACAAAACCTTTACCTTCCTTATTACGTAGTCTACGCAGTTAGGTACCTACCTACCTACATCTGAGTTTTTCTAATAACTTATTGTCCTCCAAAGGCTCTAAATATTACCAATGAGTTCCTATTACTACTGTAAATAATTTCAGCACTTCATTGGCATCATTGAATAGCTTCTTCTTCACTAGTTAGAAGAGTTATGCCCGTTTTCACCATCAATTCTTAATTTTTAAGTGACCCCTAATGGTCACAGAGCCTATGGTAACACATAACAGGAATTTTGTTTTTATTTATTTATTTACAATACAATTAAGACATTATTAAGGATCACTTAAATTAGAAATTGATGGTTGGTACTCTAACTTATTCTGTGTTAAGTAATAGATGAAGTAAGACTGTCCAACCGATAAGCGATCCTCCTCTCACACATCACCTTCCAGAGCTTCCAGGCACACTTTCGACCAAAAAACCACCTCTTACTTTCTGAAAGGCGTAATTATTATCAGTTGCCGTCGCCCTCGGCAACGCCCAGGCAAGAGGATAGGAACTAAAAAAAGTAGTTTCCTTTCCTCTACAAGTTCGTTGTCACACTGGAAATTTTTTCTCGTTTTTTCCCGTTGAGTCACACCATTTTTATGTAACACTTGAACCATTGTTGAAGGATGTTAAGTGCTCCAAAAAATGTTGAGGAATATGAAATCGTGTTGTGACTTACAGCTGCTGCAAGGGGACAGCAGAGCATATTTTTCATGATTTCAACTTGATACGTATACCTCCGACCTCTTCATACCGTTGTTTCCCGGTCCCGGATTTCTGATATAGCCTGACCAGGAACATAAAAACCCTCGCCATGTTGCGGAAAACTAATGGTACTAATTTCTTTTAATGGCAACAATAACTGAAAACTTCATTGACATGTCACCTTGCATGTCAGTCTATTGTTGTCAAAGTGTAAACAAACTTTATTTTAAATGTGTGCAATTGATTTTGTGAATTAAATTGCTAAAATTTTTTTATAGTCGTGAAAGAAAAGTGGTTCACAATGTGTTAATGTATTTGTCGAAGAGAAATACTAAGGGTTCGGACAATATTTTCATTGAATAATGTTTCCGACAAAGGTTGTCAAATTGACTGACAGTTTATCGTATAGTACAGTCCACTATGAAAATTAGCTGAAGTCTGTTTCAACTACCTATTTCGAAGTTTTTGTCACTTTCTAAGTTTTGAATTTTATGGAATTGGGAAAGAAGTACCGAGTTTGAAGCGTTCATGAGCAGACATTGCAGTTGAATATTCAAGTTCTGAATTTGATTATTGATGAATAATAAAATAAATCATACTAGCTCGATTGATGGTCTTATTGTTTTTTAAGAAGAAAGTAATTTTTGTTAAATTCCTTTGTTTTTTTTTAAATTCTATTATGATTGATCTCATGTCTACAAAAACAGACCAAAAATGACTGCCATGTTTCTAAGCGTTATTTAATTAAAATTTTCAATATTTATTGCGACCAGTGTGTTTTATTTACGAAAACAAACTCATATTCTTATAAATAATGTAATTTATTACATTGATTATGCTGTAAGTCTCCTGAATTTCGGCTTTTTAGTATTACGTCAAAATGACGTCACCTCACCAATACTGTGACCCATATTCACGTCACCAGTTGAAGGTTAATTTATTTAAACCAGGTTACCTTTAATCATATTTTTTCGTTAATTTATGAAAATATCAAATTAGCCCGTAATCCTGAATCCTGATAGGTACATAAATTTAGCCTATTAATTTAACACATGTACGACTGTACTCAGTGTTGCACTATCAAATGCAATTGACGCGCCTCTATGCCAGGGTTTTTATGTTCCTGGTCAGGCTATACTAATAAAGTCATATTAGTACGGTTATGACGTCTAACCGAACTAATGAGACCAAACCATTGGTAGAAGAAGTCTTTTAGTGGAGTGTCTCGAAAGAGATCTTAGTAGTTATCTATCCTGTCCGATTGTATAAATGCTAAACGTGGACCAAGGTCAAAGTAAATTGGCCTAACCAAGTGATAAACACAGACAAAAAGTCAAAATTTTATTTACACATTTGTTTATTGCGACATACACAATGTATATCTTCAGAAGTTTGTTCATGTCCAATCACTTATTCTAAGAATTTAATTTCATCCCTATTCGATGGAAGAAACTAGTTGTATAAAATACATGATTCTGATTGTTCATTAACCAAATTAAATATACAAAACTACAACATTTCTGCAATGAGATCCAGAACATTCATCTGCAAGTGGAGGGCGGCTCCCACACACACCTAGCGCACACATCGCCGCGGCCGCTGGCGGCGACGGGGACACTATTCATTCATATTTTATAAGCTCTGTATAATAGATAATATCAACTATAGTTTCAGTTCCAAGGTCAAAATTGATTCTAATCGGCAATAATACTCAAGTGAATCTATAATCCATACTATATTAATAATAATTTTATGCAAAGCGGCCTCCCGTTCGCGACCGTTACATACGACAGTATTTTTATCCTTAAAAAATTTCTTAAACAGATTACTTTCTTAAATTAAATTATGTGGAATGAAATGACGTGCCCCCGACGCGGCGAGACGAGGCGCGGGGGACACTCATGACCGATGACTTAACCTGGAACAATCAAAAGGCGGGTTATTAACAGGTTCAGCAGACAAGTAACTTTGTTACCGGTTAAAATCTTAGATAAGAAGCGTTAATCTGAAGAGTACGAATCTATACTTCATGTCAAAAATACACCGCTTATTCATAGGTAACATCGGTTAGAAGGGCACGTACCTTACTATTGGACTGAGATGACTATCGGCAGGTACGTGAGTTGCTTAGTAGGGCTGGTGCCTCTGGTTGGCGCGGCCTCCGCCGCCACCGCGCTGCTTGCCTCCTTGGTATCCAGCTGTAACACCGCGACTCATCAAGCTCTCGAATTTCACCTCGACACTTCAATTACTTTTAATGAATGTAAATGTGTGAACAAACAATAGCGTGCGGCATGCATGTGAGTCATGTCGTGGGTGAACAGCCGCGCACTGATTGCAGGTGTGGCTCACTAGATGTTCGATACAAATATATTTAGCTTGTGCTCACAGCACCTTGAGTGGACGCGTACGGTTGAAAATTACTAAATACGTAACGGAAGAGGTACTACTTTTAATTAATTAGGACAATAGGTACTATGAGAACAGGTACACTACTACTTTGTTTCGGAAAGATAAAGCTATGGGTCAATCAAGTAAGATTTTATACTATAAAATAATATACTTCAAAATTGTGTAAATAAACGTTTTAGACATGCATCATTGGCATTAAATTCAATGACATACATAATCACAACAGAACGAAGAACAGTTAGTAACGATGTAATCTTAAAATGTTAGTACATGTTTGAATCAGTCACGATCGAACAAAATGTTTGTCCAGCTTTGCTCGTCAGTTTCGACCGATGTAACAAAATTTTAGATTCTACCCAAATAAGATCAGAACAATGCCAAACGTGTCGCAACTACGTAAGCGGGGCAAACATGATCTCTACTTATCTACACAAATACACTGTTCACAAGACGACTTCAAACGATCCGCACTGCAATTCGAGACACTCGTACGAAAAGAACTACTACTCGCGGTGCGAGTGGCGAGAACACCCGATGTCTAATCTAGGGGTGGCGTTTGCGAGCGTCTTGTGGCGTGTGCAGTAGTAAGTGTGCGGGTACCTTTGCCGCGAGGAGCCGCGCGCGCGCCGTACCCGCCCTCGTACCCTCCGTACCCGCCGTAGTCTGCCCAACACAACGCGCATTAGTGCTGAGCCAGAGACCATTCGCTAACTCTACTCGCCCCCTAACCGTGTACACTTTAATCGGTGTATTTGCAATGGCTATGAGATTTAATAATTTTGAAGGCATTTAACCAGATCCCAATGATACACCTGTTCGATGACGATGAGTATGCCAGTTAGCTAGTCATGCAGTTAGTGTGCCCTATCTTATCGTCGCACCCGAGCGTCATCGTGAAGCGAGGTAGTGGCGTCTAAGGTAGGAAGAGGACTGGGGTTAGATATGGAAACACATTGAGAATTTTTGTAACAGTGCTTTATTCAAAAGCTTTCATCATAGTATCTTTATCACTTTCACAATGTCTCTCCATATTTACCCCATTTCCCAGATGTAGCATGTGGCGGAGTGTCAAAAGGTAAAACAAAAAATACCAAACAAAACTCAGGCAACATTGCTACATATGTCAAAAGTGGTATTACAAATAAAACATACTTAAAACATAAGGCAGGTAACATATGTACAGAATATAGTACCCAGTGAAATAATGATAAAGAGAAGTGGCTCAGCGCTCAACTCGTAATACTTAGCGACGAAGAACGCTCGCCGCGACTCATACAAGTGCGAGAGGTGCCAGTAAATATCGAGCCAAATTAGTATGAGAACAGAATAATGCAACTAATGATATTTTAATCAATTTAAATGAAGTATAATACTATTATTTAGTGAAAACGTTTAGACTGATCACGGTTATATTCAGATATACATTGTCGCCTCCACAACATTCACTACACATTATCTCGATAGAATATTAAATATATAGAAAAATAAATATTTTCTACACACTAAGTTAAATATCTAAGCTTCGCGTGATGTCGATCTCTTCGAATTAAATGTAAGATAATATACGTTATACACATAATGTAAATAGGCATCATCGAGGACGGAGGGTGCTCGTCGCCCCGCTCGCAACCATTATAATATAACCTAGCGCGGGGGCGGCGGCCCGCCCCCCAACTTAATCTACATTTACATCCTAGGGATCAGGTAACATCAGTCGAGGTAATGTGTCGGTGAGCGGGCCGGCGCGGGCTCGCCGCTATACTAGTACTGCTTGCCGCGTTTACCGTAATTGGGGTAGCCGGAGTAATCGTAACCGCCGTAGCCCCCGTAGCCGTCGTAGCCATAGCCCCCGTATCCGTAGCCGTCGTAGCCGCCGCCGTAGCCGCCCTGGCCGTAGCCGTAGCCGCCGTAGCCCTGGCCGCCCCACGCGCCCTGGCCGCCGTAGCCGCCGCGGCCCCCGCGCCCGCCGCGGCCCCCGCGCCCTCCGCGCCCGCCGCGCCCGCCCATGCCTCCGGGGCCGTCGGGCTTCGGCGTCGCTCTCTTCACATCGACCTGCAGAACGTTCAAATATTGTTCAGATGTTCGATTATAACGCATCCAATGTATGGATTGTAACAGTGAATGAATATTGTGTATAAATACTGAATACTGACCTCCTTTCCACCGATGGTCTGCTTAGGTGTCTTGAGTAACTCATTGACGACCTGCTCAGATTCAAATGTGATGAAACAGAATCCTTTTCTTTGGTTCTTTGTTTTGTCAAACGGCATTTCGACTTCGATTATCTGTAATAATAAAACAAGGATAAATAACTAATTTATATACAGGAAACAAAATAAACATTATTTGGATTCGTCAGTGGCCCGGTTTCCTCTTCACTTATGATCAAGAAACTAATATCTCACCAAATCCGGATTTTTCATCATAATTGCAATTATTATCATCAAAACATATTAACATCAAAAAGAAACTTACGGTGCCAAAGTTACTGAAGAAGTTCTTGATTTCATCATCTGAAATTTCACTGCTGAGTCCTCCAACAAATATTTTACCATGTCTTGCTTTTGCTTTTTTGGGATCAACTTTCTTGTTGTTTATTGTGTGTTCTTCGGCTGCCATCACTTTGTCAATGGAGTCTGGCGCCTTAAATACGATGAATGCAAACCCTCTGGATCTGCCTGTGTTAGGGTCAGTCTTCACATTGATGCTCTCGATCTCGCCATATGCACTGAAGTGGTCACGTAACTCCTCTGGAAAAATTCGTCAAGTTGAAAATATTTTCTTTGAACTATGACAAAAAAAAATTTAATTCATGGAGCATCAGAATTGTGGGTAAAGTTGTCTTCAATCATACTCAGAAGCAGAACTGAATTAGGTCATCATAATATCATATATTAATTTAAGGAAAATAAACATGACATAAGAAACTGATTACTTACTGTCTGTGGTTTCCCAGCTCAAGCCTCCCACAAAGAGTTTTCTGCAATATCAAAGCACAAGTATTAACAAGTGTACAATAATCTTTAGACTTGTGTCTCGATTTAGAAACTGACTTATATTACAGTTAATTAACATTAACACTATGCAGTACTTGTTTACAGTACTTTACAGCTACTTTTTTTGTTCAAAACAAACTCCAAGCACTGCAGCAAAACAAATTGTCAACCTGTAAGTTACAAAGGTAAACTGGAAATTTAACATTATCAGAAAGGACAACCAAAAAATGAAACAATATTACAGTGAAATCGCAAGATTTGAAATTGGCAAGTGTGAACAAGGCCCAAAGTTAAGTGGCCTAGGCAAACTAGTCAGTTTGGTCGTTGTTACTTTAGTGTGAGCCCAGCAGATATATACCATGACGTCCTCCGGCGGCGGGTGCGGCGGCTCGGCAGGCTCACACCTGCAGAGAGACACAGCGTTAGTAGCGCCCCAAACTGACCGCCGGGCCGCCCCAACTTGGACGACCCACTGACGCACTTTGCGATACCACCGATTTAAAATCTTGCAAATGCCTACTCTATACGAAGTTATACTACCGCAGTGCTCATTGGCCGGGGCCGCTCACTTGACATCGTACGATACTGCCAAATCACTACAAAAAATCGATAACGGGACTGAACCGGTGCCGGGTGCAAAAGAGACGCGAATATGACGCCATTTTACTTCATGCGGCTCCGTGATAAAATAAAATTTAGCAATAGTAACCTGAAAGTACTCTGAAACTAAAACTATGACATCTAAGACTTGTTTTACATCGCGGAGAACACACTGCGAAGGTGTAAAAGTACAATTTTGAAAAGATCACCATGATTACAATAGATTTACAAGCCGATAATGATAATGCCGGACCGCCGCCATTGTGGCGGGCAAAGATTAGAACTGTGAAAGAACTATAGCAAGCTAAATGATTTAGTAATAATAGAATTACCTCAACTTGTATAGACTTTTAACATAATTCATTTACTAAAAAGTAGAAGGAATTACTGAAAAATATAAATACCTGTCGTCATCGCGTCCTGGGCCATCGCCATTGTCTTGTTGACCGTCGCCACCACCGTTCTCCATATTTCCGTTTAGCTGGTTATCCGTAACGTCTTGTGCAAAGTTATCGTTATTAGCCATAGCTTGTTTAATCACGACCTTAAATAACTAGGTATTTGAATTACAAACTAAAGTATGGTCTACGCACGACCTTCAACACCGAATGCCAAATGAAGAAGAATGAAAGGAAATGCGTGAGGAGTCGGCGCGAAATTTTTTGTTATGTTGGCAGCATTGCTAGGGACGCTTCTTTTTTTTCCTTAGTATTCATCCCCACTTCTAAACGAACCAATGATCGTAAGCGAACGTGAAGGGTCATTGGCTTCTGTCAACAACAGGGAAGAAACGGAATAATAATTATGAATAGGAAAGAAAGAGACACAAAGAGCGTGGTTTGCATAACAAAAAATCAATAGTACTACCAACATGAATAACACTTTACCGCGTCTTTTGGCGGAAATCCAATCGTTCAGGAATTGTAAACATATTTTATTCTATTTACAGGTTTATAAATAAATAGGACAAAATATTTAAGTCAAAATTTTTGTACATTTATAATAAATATTTCTTCATAGTGTTTTTATATATGCAGAAATATATACAGAACATTATACTTTAGTTTATTTAACTAAATAGAAAACAGTTTTTTTTTCCGTGATAATCGTCATCCTGTGGGTCTAGACAAAGTGCAAATTATAATCGCAAACCAGTCGCAAAGTGGTCGAAAAGCCCCTTTTTTGTATGGAGATTTGACGGATTCGATTTTCGATTCGATCAAAAAAGTGCGTTTTGTCTAGGGGGGCTGTTATTCCTGCCTCGTCTCATCTCAATGCCAAACCAGTGGCCGTCTGGCCATCATGCTCATCAGCCATCATGTCACTAAATCCATTGAAGTAATATTAATTATAATATTACATTATATTATCTCAATGACTAATTAAATTAAACAATTTAAAATAACGAAATACGAATTAAATTCAACTTTTTGGATAATCTGGAAACAGGAAAAAATGATTTATAAGATTGAATTTAAAACCTTTCATAGCTATAGGTGTGAAGGGAGGCTACCTGAGGCAGAGCAGATGATTAAAGATTAAATCCAGGTCTAAAAACATCTCAACATTCAACAAAATTGCCTACAAAAAAATGTTGAATGTTGACATGTTTTTGTCGATTGTGTAGGGCAAAACACGCGCTGGAGGGAGACCTTATACCAATATGTTGTTTTGTACTTACGTTTTATTTTTAACTAGCTTTTGCCCGCGGCTTCACCCGCGTAAATTTAGTTTGTGACAGATCGTCATAAATTATAGCCTGTTATTCTGGGTTAAAAACAATAATACTGTAAAGTTTCATCAAAATCCGTTCAGTAGTTTTTGCGTGAAAGAGTAACAAACATCCAGACATCCTGACATCCAGAAATCCAGACATCCAAACTTTCGCCTTTATAATATTAAGTAGGATTAGTAGGATAGGAAGTAGGATAAATTAATCAATATACAAGTCAGCAAGCAAGTCATTGTAGTTAATACATGCAAATACAATCATTCTATGATCGATATTATTTGATTTTAGAGTTATTTTGTTGACTTCCGTTTTAGATTTTGTTTATCTAGTCAGTGCATTGTATGTGCTTTCGTTTAATCCTTTATTAGTCCATACAATTTGTTGGTGATCTTTTAATATATATAATTTTAGTCCGAAATAATATTCAAAATCATCAGAAATATAAAACATTTTTATTTTTTAAAGACTTTTGTGTGCACTCTTCTAGAGATAAAGAGATTCTGATTCTCTCATAAACTATCGAATGATCATATTGATTCTTCTAGCTGATTCGATTCGACAGATATTTTAGAATAAAATACATGGTAGATAATGATATAAACAAATAATACTACGGCGTTAAAGGGTTAAGCGTAAGAAACAAAATGGTTTATAGTCTGTAGCCCTATTTTAAAATACTAGTTTCATATTAACTTAAATTAATAAGTATGTAATAATCTTTTATCTTAGAGAATTAATAAAATAATGCTTGTATTAGGCATTTTATTTTTATAACGAATCCTATAACTTCTCTTGAACTAAACAAAATGTTGGCAACACTACATCAAGGTATTAAAAAAAAACTTGACATCCGAACGGTGAGGTAGGCTCTTTTTCTGTTTTCAGTCCGTAAAATAGTGAAAATTACGCGATTTTCGTGATAGTTTGTAGCAGATTACTCCACTTTGATGCCTAAAATTTACTGAGGTAAGTTTTGTTTGCATAAACATCGATCAACTTCAACCGTGGACCAATATTATTATTGTCGGCGGAGTATATCTTTTTAAAGGTTAATCTTCATCTAATACTATTTTAAAGTAAATTTCGGATATTTACACTATTAAAGATGCTATGTATTTAGTAATTAACACATATGTTGTTAATGTCAAACATTATTTGAGAAGTTCTCCCGAGAAAATGTCTCAGGATCCAAGTGAAGTCGCCATGCGTGCTTTGACAATACGAGCCAGCCAGTTATTTTGCAGGGCACCTCGACCCGTTGTAAAGTGTGTATTTTTGCTCTACAAACACGAAAATTAGGTTGCGGCCACTTCATATGATTGCAAAATCGAGTTTGAAATTGTTGATAAAAAGTTGCGTAGGGTTTTCGGAGCGCAGCACTATTTATTTGTTTATTGCACAGCTCGAAGGACGACAACATTCATGCAACTGCTGCTAAACAATTAGACTTCGTTTAGGAATGTCATTCAAATTCTAAATCCATTAATCATATCTTTGAGCTCTGCTCAGACTGATACAAATTTTCCCATTATATTGAAACAAATATTGAAATGTTTATCTACATTTCAATATTTGTCTGCTGTAAATCATTTTGTTAAACTGTTTTGTACAAACTAAATGAGAATAAAATAAATACTTAAATAACTTTGACTACTTACTTATTTGCCTGAATATACAGTAGAACGCCGATTATCCGAACGCCGATTAACCGAATCGCCAATTATCCGAATCGGTCCTAAGCGTAATATAAATAATTAAAACCAAGTAATTTTTGATTTTTTTGTTTGAATTCGGATATATTTCAACTGAGCGTTATTGTAGCAGTTCTACAATAACGCCAAGTAGAAATATATCTGTTTGTTAAACTAATTAAACTTTATTCTATGTGTGACAGTTGGTTTTTCTCTATTACCAGTCTATGTCCGATTATCCGAATTTTCGATTATCCGAATCGACCCCGGTCCCAATTAATTCGGATAATCGGCGTTCTACTGTAATAAGTACCAAATGTGGTCAAATAGCTAGCAGTCTTACTACAAAATGGTGACACATGCAGTGTAACCTGGTTTAAAGTGATATTTAGTATGAAATTATATTTTAAACTACTAATTACTATAACATGGATGTAATTTGTTTGTAGTTAGGAGGTACTATCCGTTCGCGATAAGTTATGACATCACTCGAAGGAAAGCATCTATAACTATAGCAAACTATATTGAAAATATTTTTTATTTATTAATATTGGTAAAAATTGTGTATTTGCGTAATATAAGACAATTGGGTTTAATCACTAATTAATTGTTGACGCGCATTCCACAGACTGGCAATATTAGCGCGAACGGGTACAAGATTTTTATATATTTTGTTATTTCATAATATTTTCTTTACATTGTTTGCACATTACATAATTACACCTATTAACTAATGCTTCATTAGTAATTATTTTTTATTAATACTACAATAATTTGCTAATTACACTTCTTAACTTAATGTTATGTTATTTATTAAATGCTAACTTAATGATTCATTTTAATTATGAGCAATATTTGGTAGATATTGATCTAAATTATTTACATCAAAAAGACTGTCAAAGTGTCAATTTGCACTTCAGTCAACTCATAGACTGGCTTATTTCTTCAATTTTATTTACCATTGTAAGCAGTGGGTCTAGACAAAGTGCACATTTTAATCGCAAACCAGTCGAAAAGTGGTCGAAGAGCCTTTTTTTGTATGGAGTTTTGAGGGATTCGATTTTCGATTCGATCAAAAAGTGCACTTTGTCTAGACCCACAGCTGATGATACAGTCATTCAGCATTATGAATTGAGAGCATCTGTCAATTCTAGAGGGAAAAATTACCTAGTTGAAAAATATGATATGATTACAATGAGTAAAAAATATACATACATTGTATTGTGGGTGTGTTAAATGTATTTCGTTGCACGATATAGTATTATACTATAACTATGTGCCTCAAGTTTGTAAGTGTTAAAGTTCTGAGTTTTCATGATTAATCAGCAATAACCATAAAAATGGTGTATTAATTATGATTTCATTTTCATATTATTTATCTATACTGGTTAAATACTCAACATTGGCCCATATTGCTTGCTGTCCCAAAGCAGTGGTAGGGTTGGGATCTGCATAATTGCCTTTGGAAGTCTACTTACATTAATAAACGATTTGATAAGGGGGTGTTATGTAAATTTGTACGCCGACCTTGGGCCAAACATAGTGATACCGACTACTTAATTTTTAACACCTGTAATATGTAATTTACGTATGTTCCACTAATAAACGAATTTTGATTTTGGTGTTATGTGTGTCCGTTAGGAATGATGATTTTGCAATTACAGGGCAGCGTATAGCAGAGGGCTGTATTGGCGCATTGTAAACAACAGCGATGGTAATGGAGGCGTCCCCGTCCCCGCAGAGCGTCGGCCGCGAGTTTGTCCGCCAGTACTACACGCTGCTCAACAAGGCGCCCGCCCATCTGCACAGGTCAACCATATTTAAAATTTCTTTTTTTGCCTTGCACTTAATCCATAAATGGTCCAGAGGTGCAATTGTGTAAAGCAATCGTATTCATTTGACAGTTCAAAACATAATATGGTATATTCTGTCAAATGGTTTGTTAAACAGATTTTATCTAGCGTTTTGATCTGTCAAATGAATACGATTGCTTTACAGTACACAATGTAGAAGTTTCGTGATGTTGAAAACATTATATTTCACTGAATGGGATTAAAATATAGACCAAAACTAAAAAGTCAGTGAAGTTATTTTTGAAATCCTGCAGCTGAGAAATTAATTATTTAAATTACCTACATATTTTCGCGTGGAAATTAATAGGCGGTTACGAAACTGTCGAAAATTACACTGTCAAAGTCTTCTTCTTTTTGCATTTGGCCAGGTCTTGGATAATGTCAAAATAATGGTTTTAAAATACATCATTTTTCAAGTTTGATCAATAGAAAAAAATTGGAAACTTCTCTATTGCATCTCAGGTCCAGTGACTTGACTGTTTACAACAAAGTATGTATAGCCTGACCAGGAACATAAAAACCCTCGCCATGTTGCGGAAAACTCAAATTCCACGTATTCAGAATGAAAAAACTGGGTTATTTTAAATTAAAAAAATTTAGATTTATTTTTTTTAATTTAAAATTTAGAAGAAACGGTTTTTTTATATTAAATCCTAATCGAAGCATAGATTTACATTGCAAATATTTTATGGTGTTTTTAGAATCTCACGTGAGATTGTAAGGAGGGGGAGGGGGTCTGGAAAAATCTCACCAAATCTTACCAAGGGTGGTGGGGGGGTTGAAAAATCGCCAAAATTGTCTCACGTAATTAATGGACGCCCCACCAGTAGCCCCCTTGACGCTTGAACACCTTAGGGCCCTCGCCCACAGGTCGAGTCTTATGAAATCTAAAATTAACCATTACATGGCTCATCATCTGTTAACAGCCTATCGCTATATTCCCTGCATAGTGGTTGAGTGAAGTGATGGCTTGTTCACACATCATGCGAGT
This sequence comes from Ostrinia furnacalis, assembly GCF_004193835.3. Classification (NCBI taxonomy): domain Eukaryota; kingdom Metazoa; phylum Arthropoda; class Insecta; order Lepidoptera; family Crambidae; genus Ostrinia; species Ostrinia furnacalis. The sequence goes on along the minus strand of NW_021130379.1, from coordinate 234,739 downwards.
GAATAGACTTTGCTTTTGAGGGCTGGTCAAACCAACATATGCCTTAAATCCTTTATAAAAAAAAAATTCAAAACACATAAAGTCCGGTCGCCGAGCACGTAGAATTTCGACCAATGACCCCAATTATATTCTGTCGCGACTGTGCGACGGGCGGCCGCAGTGAGTGTGCGAGCGCGACAGCAATATAATAACGCGCGAGCGATAAGGATGAGTAGCTTGGGGTCATTGGACGAAATTCTACGTGCTTCTATTTAGCAGAGAAATTTCCTGTTCATAGAGTAACAATTGAGGCACAAACCTGAGCTTCCTCGATGATGTCCCCTTCCTTGAGCGTCTGCTCCTGCTGCAGGTCGGGGCAGGTGGTCGCGAAGATGTCCTTCATAGTCAGAAACGGAGTGTTGCGCGTCGGCATCACGTATAGCACGCGCGCGTTTATCTACAACGCATACGTTTGTCAAAATTACATACATTGAACATATGAAAGGCCGGCAATACACGGACCGCTTGAAGCAGTCAGGGTCGACAGCTTCAAGCTGCGACTGCACAGTGAACTGCAGAGTTCTATGGACGCACATACACGAACCGCTCGAGCAGTTGTAACTGATTCGGGCGGTCTACAGCACGGTGAATTTTCATCGTGCAGTCAAGCAGTCGCAGCCATACACTGACTGCTCGAGCTGTCAACAGCTCTCGCGCAGTTACTTCCGCCCACTTTCTTCATTCCACGGCGCGCGCGCTTGTGATTTGTTGAGCAGTTAATACCAACTGCTCGAGCAGTTATCGCTGGCAGCTTCAAGCTGTTAACTCTTAACTGCAAGAGCGGTCCGTGTATGTTGATCACTGACTAACTGCTCGAGCTGTCCGAGTATTACCGGCCTAAGTACCAAGTACTTAAATTTTGGACTTGCGACATGGGCAAACTATTATTTCGGTCGGTAACTGTAAGTGTTGTGTGTCGAGAACAGTTGAGAGAAAATAGTGAGTTGGTGAACAGTGATTGATGAACGGGAGGCAATCGTAATAAAGGACTGCGAAAGAGGGTAGACCGATATGTCTGCCCATAACATCTCACCCACAAGTTTCCTCAGTTACTCCGCTACCAGAGTAAATACAAATAAGTAGGTCATCTTCATAGAAACGCACCGAGCGCGGTTTGTATGTGAGCGCGCGCTAATACGTATGCGGCGCGCACGCACACACTGACAAAATTCGGGGCACCTCACCGCTAATAAACGCTAAATTTTGTCAGTGTGTGCGTGCGCGCCGCATACGTAATGGCGCGCTCACATACAAACCGCGCTCGGGCGTTTCTATGAAGATGACCTACTCATTTGTATTTTCTCTTTCTCTGCCGCTACCAAGGCGCTTGCAACAGTGCCGAAAGTCAAAATATCCGAAACCCAAAATTAAGGTACATGGTAGCAATCACGTAAATAATAATAATTAGCTTTTAAGTAAATGCACTGACCCTCTGTCCGATGGCGGGCTTCCTCCCCGCGACCTTGTCGAGGTGCTGCCGCTGGATGTAGGCGGTGAGCTCGCCCACGCGGCCCTCCAGCCCGTTGTCAAGGGGCTGCAACATAATAATATAGCTCTTATTGTATTATTATTTACTAACCGCCGCCCGCGACTTTGTACGCGTGGATCCCGTTTTACCCCCTAAAACTTGATTTCCTCCTACGCTGACGTCGGTCGCGTGCATCGGTCGAGCGTACGAATAAACACAATGTTCTATGAAGCACCGCATTGAAACGCCGTCGTCAGCGGCAGATGATTACATAGAACTAGTGTGTATCATGCGCGCTGCTGACGTCGGTCACCGATGTCAGCCTAAAAGGTAATCAAGCCTAAGGCTTTTAAGATTTACATCTTGTGGGCTTAGGATGTTTGCCCAGGTGTAAGCTCCGCTTACGCATCAAAGGTCCGCATTGTATTAAAGCCTGGTCCGTGAGCACGTAGAATCCCGTCCAATGACCCCAAGCTACCCATCCCTATTGCTCGCGCGTAATTATGTTGCTGTCGCGCTCGCACACTCACTGCGGGCGCCCGTCGCACAGTCGGGACAGCAACATAATTACGCGCGAGCGATAGGGATGGGTAGCTTGGGGTCATTGGACGGGATTCTACGTGCTCACGGACCAGGCTTTAGTAGCTCTGGAACTTTCTCTGACGTTTCATAGGGGTCACTTAAAAATTAGGGATTGATGGTGAAATGGGCATAAAAATTGGTAGTCTGTGGGGAGACAAGATTTAGTTTTGTGGGAGACTAAGATTTAGTTTTAAACTGTGGGTCGGTGCTCAATTTCACGATGCCGGTCTCAGGAGCTACCGACCGCACGGGTCACTACGTCCGCACCTTGTGGGTCATTCAACGTACCTTGTCAACAATGAAGTGCACCGAAGTGGCGGGCAGTAGCGCCTTGCCAGGCTTTCTGGAGGACGCCGACCGCCGCACTGTCTCCGGGTCGGTACTCAGCTTGACGATACCGGTCTCAAGAGCTACCGACCGCATGGGTCACTACGCTTGCACCTTGTGGGTCATTCAACATACCTTGTCAACAATGAAGTGCACTGAAGTGGCGGGCAGCAGTGCTTTACCGGGCTTTCTGGAGGGCGCCGACCGCCGCACTGTCTCGGGGTCGGTACTCAGCTTGACGATACCGGTCTCAGGAGCTACCGACCGCACGGGTCACTACGTCCGCACCTTGTGGGTCATTCAACATACCTTGTCAACAACGAAGTGCACTGAAGTGGCGGGCAGTAGCGCTTTGCCAGGCTTTCTGGAGGGCGCCGACCGCCGCACTGTCTCGGGGTCGGTACTCAGCTTGACGATACCGGTCTCAGGAGCTACCGACCGCACGGGTCACTACGTCCGCACCTTGTGGGTCATTCAACATACCTTGTCAACAACGAATTGCACTGAAGTGGCGGGCAGTAGCGCCTTGCCAGGCTTTCTGGAGGGCGCCGACCGCCGCACGGTCTCCGGGTCGGTACTCAGCTTGACGATGCCGGTCTCAGGAGCTACCGACCGCACGGAGCACCACGTCACCATACCTGCACCTGGTGGGTCATTGAAATGAAATTATTTGCAAATTGAGGAGAGCCTTCAATTTAATTATCCTTATTTGTATTGAACAGGGTACAAAAAGAAAACTTCCAAATATATCTCCTTCTCTCTTCCAGTTAATTTTTGGATTATGGTATAAGGATACATTTCTAAGGGCTGATTTTTCCATCTTCTGATAACTTTTATCTGAAGAATAAACTTGTCATTTTGACATATTTCCCATACTGAAACTGTCAATATGTCAAACTTATTCTTCGGTTAAAAGTTATCTGACGATTGAAAAATCAGCCCTAAATGAAATACTCACTTAGCTCCAATTCTGGGTTGTGTTTGCTCTTAGGCAAGAATGGCTTGGTGTTGGGAATGCCTATATCCATAATGTAGCCATGGTCTTCCTCTGACGTCACAGCAGCTTGCACTAGATCACCTGCACACAATATTATACATAGTTTGATTAATAAGACATTAAGACGTTATAAATTTCATATTACATTGGCTTCAGTTACACTATTCCATAATCCAGCAACTTTTTTCTAAAAAAAATTAAGATCTATCCAACACTAATATTATAAAGGTCAAAGTTTGTGTGGATGTTTGTTACTCTTTCACGCAAAAACTACTAAACGGATTTGGTTGAAACTTTACAATATTATTATTTGTAACTCAGATTATCATATAGGCTATAATTTATGCGAACCTGTGGCTCTAAATTTCACGCGTGAAGCCGCGGGCAAAAGCTAGTCTAATATAATGAATGATCTATCTATTAACAGTAAATAAAAAATTAAAATCTGACTAAATTAGATGAAAATGATTTCAGATTTCACAGGACTTCTACCTTCACTAAAAAAATATTAACCTTTCTGAACATCTTCACGTGCGAGACCCCCATAGATGTCTTTCGGCATCATGGACAGCATGAGTTTAGTGCCTTCCACCTCCAACACTTTCACAGCGATGTACTGCCCGGGCCGGAACATTTCAGGCAGCTCTCGTATCTTTTCAGCCTGGACGAAAACAATAGAACAGATTTAGAGGAAACGCTGACGTTCCTTAACAAATTGAAAAAAATAGAAATCTATACTTTCTTGGTTAAGGAAAATTTACACTTAGAACATCTCCCATGAAGCTAAAGCACAGATATTCAGATATCTACTATTATGTACCGATTACATGCATATCAGATTACCCATTTTTATTGCAAATTCGCATAAGATCTCACAGTGTTCAGATGTGCCGTCATCTGTACATATCATTTAATTAAAGCAATAAAAATAAATTTACGTTGACATTGAGTAAAATCTCATGACATGAATAGGTCAAAACCAACAGTAAACAGCATTATTAAGAACACCATTAACTATAAAACTTCGAGTTACCTGATCATTGACGTAAGCCTCCAGCAGTTTGTTGTAAGCCTCGCTAACATGGCACGCCATGACTGAGCCCATCATGTTGCCCGGTAACGACACTGTCAGCTTAGTTTCTTGTGCGCTTCGCACTCGGCCCAGAATAGTCACTCCTGGTTTTATACTCTAGAATAGCATAACAATATAGTTAATTAAGTACCATTTTGTCAACTAGTATAGTAAGACTATACAGCATGTTTAACACATAAACAAAACTTAATCACCCACCTTATAGCTAAGTCTGGAGGCACAGTTTTTGTAAGATTTATCAACGTATTTTGCGACATCATCCGACAAATATCCATCATCATCTTCAGACTTCTTTTTCTGTTTCTTTTTCTTCCTTTCCCCCTTCTCTGCAGATCCTAAAAACTATAAGAAAAAGGGATATCACTCGCTGAAATTTATTATTCAATCATTTTTAACTTATAATGTACAAGTCTTATTCAAATTCAAATTCNATTTATTTGTGAAACACAGGTAAGGAGTATGATGTACAAACAAAAGATGTGTTCAAGCCGTGATCAGCCTTGTCGGCATACAAATGTTAAAGCGTGATTATAAATAAAGAAAAGTAATAATGAGCAAATTAAATGTCAAATCATAAATGTCAGTTAAATTAATTGTAAGATTAAAATAAATAAATGCAGGGCAGTCAATCGGATATTAGTCAATATTAGATTAAATCAAGGTTGTCAAGGAAGAAATTGTAGAAAAACTATTTAAATTGTAGGAATTCATGCACTGAGTAAAAACTGTTACTGATCAAAAATATAAATAGCTTTTGTTTAAAGATTGAGATATCAGTGCACTCTTTAATATGATTAGGTATTTTATTATAAATTTTCGGAGCCATAGCAAAAACACCCATGTCGTAGAGGGCTGTCTTATATGACACACATCCATCAACGGCTATAAGAATGTTGAAATGAATGAAATGAAATGAATGAATTGAAGGTTACTTTTTATTCAAAAAGGTTACATTTTTTTATATTTCTGGTAATTTCTGACAAGACCCGACTGGCAACACTGCATAAATTTTAAATTTTACTGTCTTTAAATATAAATTTTAAATATTTTAATTGTCATTTTTATGAATAAAGATATGAAGAAAAATTGGGTGTATTTTTTTATATCATTTTTTCGAAAACTTATCGATATCAATTAAAAATTTAACTTCAATTTTAACTTCTACCCTTCTACCTCTACCTTCGCACTCACAGCTTTCTGCATAACCCAGGGGTCGACTGGCTGAGAATGCTTAAATAGCATTAAGTCCACCTTTTGTACTATTTTATTGTGCAATAAAGTTTTATAATAATAATAATACATCTATGTGAACCGTACGAAACATACCCAACACTAGTCACATTCGTTTGACAACTGTCATTCTAATCAAGCTATATTGGATAGACTATAGTGTACCATCTAATTAATATGATGGAATATGGAAATGGAAACTCTTATTGGAATATTATTTTAAGACCTCTATATTCGTACACAAAAGATGGGGAGGAAACGTTTATAATGGATTATCAGATATACGTATCTACCCTCCATAATTGTTATCGATTACTGCAAAAATTAAATAAAGTTCTGACGTTGATTTTAATATTTTACTATGGGAACTTTTTTCCTTTGATCGTTTCAGAAAATAAAGCAAACAAAAGACATACTTATTTAAGTAATTTCTAAGTAAAATTACTGTGAGACGTTTTCCTGTTGTCAAGTCAATTCCGCATTTACAGTTATTTCAGCCATTAAAATAAATGTAATCAAATTGTGAATGGATCGGGAATTGGGATTATGGAATTTAACTCATTAAAAGTTGATCAACCAATAAAGCATTAGTGGATTTGGTAAATTAATTAAGATCGTACAGTGGATAAAAATGATCCGACGACGATAATGGTGATTGATATTTTAAACTCGATACTCGAGGTACCTATGTATAATTGGAATGCATTACAGTATCTATTACAAAAAAGTTTAACGCGGATGAACGTTGGTATAAAATGACAATCTCTCTCTATTACTCTAGAATCACTAATTATGCTTAATGACATGATCTAATCAACACATGCATTGTACTCGTAAATGTAACTGAACTCGTAAAAATTATATTGTGCTAGTTGCATAATGTAAATCCAGCTTTAAGCACTCCCGTGTGTAACTAAATGGACAATGCAGGTACTTTGTGAGACTAAGTTTTGCCTGGTGCTTTCCCTGCCTGGGTCTCGGCCTACTAACATAGTTTTAAAGGCGCTTCGAAAACTGTTATGAACTATTTTAAAGAATATTAGTTTGGATTATTTTGAGTACCTTTTAGACTGCCCTGTTTATAGTTGTGATTCTTATTCGGACTTATTTAATTTGTTTGAATGAATATGGTACTGACTACTAGTATGCAGAGCTAGTACTTCAAGTACTATGGAGTATATGTTGTAAAAATATATCGCCTGTATTCAGAAACATTGCTATGAGGTCTCACAGCGCGCGTGGACGCACAGGGTGACACCCGGACCATCACAAAACTCTATTCAACGCTGTGCGTTCGATTTGCTGCTTCACTTAAGCAAGCATCGTTTGTGTACGGGCGTAAGTTTCCTATCCGCGAGTAAAACTTTTATTGAAAGCCCCTTTATTCGAAGTCCAATGGAAAATCGTCGAAACCGTACAATACGTCTTCGGCCGTTTGCACTTAATCGCACGGTCGCGAGCATACGCAAAGGTTCGGATCGCCGCTTACAACCGTTCGCTCTTTCAGCTACATTTGAGCTGGGCTTTAGCTTGAGTACTCAAGGCATAAGAGGTTGCCACAAATAAATAAATAAGTCTTAGCTAGGGTATACGGTCAAAAGCATTCAAGGTAAGGTGGCATCTAATTGGGGAAATTTTCAAAAATCGCCACGCTTGGACCTGCCAAGCAACCGCAGTTTTTCTAGAGAACATTTACTGGAGAAAACGCAGCGCGGGGCATCCACTTACAAGGTAGACTGACGACCTCATAAAGGTAGCAGAAAGGCGTTGGATGCAGGATGCAGGCCGCTACCAACCTCAATATGGAAATCATTGACCTATCAGAGGCCTATGTTCAGCAGTGGACGTCCTGAAATGATAAATAATGATGGTGATGATGGTAACTTATGTGCTATTTTGCAACAAAATTATATACATCGTCGCATGTGCTATCGACTAACATAAATCGTAAAACATAACCGATTAAAGGCAAATGACAAAGTTAAAATAACTTTTATTACCTAACTACGGTTTTAGTACCTACTCATTTAAATGATGAACCTTTGCAATAACTGCTGCTTAATTGCTTTATATCAAAGTTTATATCGTTCATCCAAACCAGCCTCGCTGCCGCCCATGCCTCGGCCCCATAGCAGGGATGCGGATGCGGGCGTAGGCAGTCGCTACATCGATCGCTCGACCCCTGACATTCAAACAGCTCGTGTGAGCTACGGCGGCCGGAATCAGGCCTTACTTACCTGAGATTGTGGTAATAAAAGATACATTATATTTAATATTCCTGTGTTAATAGATATTGTGGTGGTTTTAATGTTACCTTTGTCTGGCTTTGTACAGTGATTTAGTTTGGCGTTCAGTGAGAGTATAAAAATTATCTAATTTTCAGGAGAAAAAAACATGTTCCTATCTCAACTTATCAGAGCTTAGCTTTACTTTAGCGGTTAGAAAACAACTAAGTATTACTTGAATAAATACCCACTTAAGAAAACCATGTTTTAGTATTCAACAGTGTATTGTAAACTCAGTCATAGAAATCTGAGATTGTAAACCATAACGTGTAGAAAAAGGATTCCAAATACATATAACTGACGAGCACGTCAAACTAAATATTCCCCCTAGCAGATACGGACACACTACCACAGCTAGCTTCAATGTAAATCACATACCTACCTACCTTTTACCTAAAAATATTATCTATACATTTACCTACACTTAAAACAGTCAGTGTACAGTACAAGTATTTCGCAGTCTACACATTTTCTTTGCAAAACAACACCTATATTACCAATAACATAAATAATTTTCCTCAGTTTTTACCCGAATGCGCCAGAATGAGGGTTATGTTTTTACCTTGATATTCTGTCGTCTGTAAATCCAATTCGTATCAATGCGACTCATCAATCATTCGCGACGTTACGACATTAACCATCGAAACATGACGGCGATTGTTTCTTGTTATTGCTAAGTGGTCGTTCCAGCTAGATCTAGTTAACGCCCGTATTCACAAACCTTACTATGAGGTCTCACAGTGCGCGTGGACGCACAGGGTGACACACGAACCATTCACAGAGCTCTATTCAACGCTGTGCGTTCGATTTGCTGCTTCACTTAAGCAAGCATCGTTTGTGAAACGGGCGTAACCACCAAAACATGATGGCGATTTTTCTTGTTATTGTTAAGTTAGTCGCTCCAGCTAGATCTAGATTAACGCCCGTATTCACAAACCTTACTATGAGGTCTCACAGTGCATGCACAGGGTGACACACGAACCAGTCATAACGCCCGTATTCACAACCGATGCTTGCTTAAGTGAAGCAGCAAATCGAACACATAGCGTTGAATAGAGCTCTGTGATTGGTTCGTGTGTCACCCTGTGCGTCCACGCGCACTGCGAGTCCTCATAGTAATGTTTGTGAATACGGGCATCATAGCTCTAATCAACGCTGTGCGTTCGATTAGCTGCTTCACTCGTTTGTGAATACGGGCGTAACCACCGAAACATGATGGCGATTTGTTTCTTGTTATTGCTAAGTGGTCGCTTTCCAGCTAGATCTACGCCCGTATTCACAAACATTACTATGAGGTCTCACAGTGCGCGTGGACGCACAGGGTGACACACGAACCATTTACAGAGCTCTATTCAACGCTGTGCGTTCGATTTGCTGCTTCACTTAAGCAAGCATCGTTTGTGAATACGGGCGTAACCACCGAAACATGCTGGCGATTTGTTTCTTGTTATTGCTAAGTGGTCGTTCCAGCTAGATCTAGATTACGTTCGTATTCACAAACCTTACTATGAGGTCTCACAGTGCATGCACAGGGTGACACACGAACCAATCATAACGCACGTATTCACAAACATGCTTGCTTAAGTGAAGCAGCAAATCAAACACACAGCTTTGAATAGAGCTCTGTGATTGGTTCGTGTGTCACCCTGTGCGTCCACACGTACTGCGAGTCCTCATAGTAATGTTTGTGAATACGGGCGACAGAGTTCTAATCAACGCTGTGCGTTCGATTTGCTGCTTCACTCGTTTGTGAATACGGGCGTAACCACCGAAACATGATGGCGAGTGTTTCTTGTTATTACTAAGTGGTCGCTTTCCAGCTAGATCTACGCCCGTATTTCACAAACATTACTATGAGGTCTCACAGTGCGCGTGGACGCACAGGGTGACACACGAACCATTCACAGAGCTCTATTCAACGCTGTGCGTTCGATTTGCTGCTTCACTTAAGCAAGCATCGTTTGTGAAACGGGCGTAACCACCGAAACATGATGGCGATTTGTTTCTTGTTAATGCTAAGTGGTCGCTCCAGCTAGTTCTAGATTACGCCCGTATTCACAAACCTTACTATGAGGCCTCACAGTGCGCGTGGACGCACAGGGTGACACACGAACCAATCATAACGCACGTACCTATTCACAAACATGCTTGTTTTTAAGTGAAGCAGCAAATCAAACACACAGCTTTGAATAGAGCTCTGTGATTGGTTCGTGTGTCACCCTGTGCGTCCACGCGCACTGTGAGTCCTCATAGTAATGTTTGTGAATACGGGCGTCATAGCTCTAATCAACGCTGTGCGTTAGATTTGCTGCTTCACTCGTTTGTGAATACGGGCGTAACCACCGAAACATGATGGCGATTTGTTTCTTGTTATTGCTAAGTGGTCGCTTTCCAGCTAGGTTTAGAGTAGGTAGTTTTTCGTCGGCCGATAGTTTAGTCGGGCAGTTGATCAGTATGGGAGTGCGCACACTACGCAGATTCGATTTGGCCGATTCTTCATACAATTTAAAATCGGGCACAACTATCGGCCAACTAAAAATCAACGGTGTGCGCCTACTCTAACCACCGAAACGTGATGGCGATTTGTTTCTTGTTATTGCTAAGTGGTCGCTTTCCAGCTAGGCTTAGATCAGATCTAGTCCACAGGGATCCAAGTTAGCTGCATCGATCGTGACCCTTGACATTCAATTCTAGTTCACGTCAGCTTTAACATGTTGCTGAGATTAGTTCTGGCTTTCTTGTATATTAACAAGGTGGATACTAATTTATTTAATAAACAAAAAGTTTTATAAAGCTGTAAAAAACAAATAGGCTTACCCCCTTTTTTTAAACATTTTGGCTTAACTCTCACTGTAAAGGCTAATTAAGCTGTAAGTAGGTAACTTAATTTTAAGTAATCAAATTGCATGAAAATAGAATTTAGTAGCAATTTAATTTGCATGTTTACACAGAATTTGATCACTTAAAATGAAGTTAAAACTACTTAATTACTTAACCCTTAAATGGTTTCTGTCCGTTATAAAGGACATGTCAAACAATTGCCTACAGAATCTAAATTAAAGCAATTTATCGACTTTCAAGGGATATTTTATAAAAAGCATGATATTTTATGTGAAACACGGGGCAGTAGTTCCATAAAAAACCGCGAATTTTAAAAATTAAGACAGTTGAATAACTGCAACAGCAAGGTCAAGTTTTCGCTGTTGATAAATATGGCAACACTGTGGGTATTACACTTGTTCTTGTGCTTTATTGACTGATTTTAGAATATTAACGAATAAAACTGACGATTATTGCCAAAACTGTAAAAAAATATCGATTTTTAAAAATTCATTTCAAGGTTACAAATGTTATGTCACTTAAAACGGACAACGCCATGTATGAGTAATAAATACTCACGTTGATTTTTAGACATTTTTAACCCATTTCCCCCTTTTAGGGGTTGAATTCTGAAATAACCTGAAACACGTGTTTATTAATTTATCCATAAGAGTACTCCTGTGAAGTTTCGAATTGAATAGTGCAACTAATTTTGTTTCGCCCTACAAACTTTGGACCCCCATTTCACCCCCCTAGGGGGTAATTTTGGAAAAATCCTTTCTGATAACACCCTTAGACCCTAATAAGGAAACTACATGCCAAAATTTGTGTCTTTATACCCACCGGTTTGGGATTTATGTTGATATATCAGGCAGTCAGTTTCTTTTTTTATATGTCTGGGTATTTTTTGATAAATTTTTGTAAAATCAACAGTAAATATAACGGATGGATTGCAAAAGGCGCTGGATTAGCCAGAGGCTGATTATCAGGGATTCCTGTATTGTTATTAATAAAAGTTGTTTTATGTTTGTTTTCCTAAACTGGCAATGTCCGCCTTAAGTGACATGGATGTAATTCTAAATAATTGGCAATGTCCGTTTTGAGTGACATGTCATAACTTCTATACTAATTGAAATTTTTTCAAAAAGAAAACATTTTTTTCTTAATCTATCAACACAATACCCAAATCCCAAATTTGACCATTTTTGAAGCAAGGGTTCAATGAGTGCCAATTTAAGGGTTAATACGTGTAAATCAGCCTTATAAAGCGCTGTAGAAAACTACCTAGTCACATTGTGTGTAATACTATGAAGGATACAGTGTGCTTACCATGAGTTTACGTTAGGTGTGCTTGCTAACGACTACGCAAAAAAAACATTTTAATGTACGAAAGATTGTACAGCGCCCCTAGCGGCTACTTTCAAGAACTAAAATCTTCATAGAATTTTTTTTCTGACGTACTCACTAGCGAGCACACCATGAGTTTACGTTAAACACACAGATTTCAACGTTTCGAACAGCAAATGTATGGTTACTCTTCTTGTTACATGGTTAATATCTAAATAATCAGAGATAAAAACAGTACTGTACCAGGGTGTTTTCTTGATCAAAGCTTGTCGTAATGAACCATCTTCGTTTGATAGCAGCGCCTCATCAATCATCCGTTCATTACACCGACATCCATGGCATTCGAAACAGATAGGTACGAAGATAGTCTAACACATTAATCTCAAGAAAGCAACACAAGTCTTGCAACTCACGAAGGCGAGTGAGCTTTACTTGTGTGTGTGAGCTTTACATGCACATAACGATAGTGTAATATCTATCAAAACTTGTAAAAACGAGCCACTAACAGTCATGTATCTAAAGCTCACTCGCCTTCGTGAATTATTGCAACAACTACAAGTATAACTGAAATTGATAAGAGGTTCTTTTTGTGTTTTAATTACCTCTTATTATGTAGCAAGTTGATAGCTCTGCATTAAAAGAATTCATTCTATTAAATCGTAATATTCATTCCTTGCATAAATTATTATCGTTTACCCGACTACATCGAAGTCAAAAGGGTTATGATTTTAGCAATTTATGTAGTAGTATAGTTGTATTTTAAGTTCCGCAGTTGCACCCAAACATGTATTTACCTACCTATTTATTGTAAATCAAATCAAATCATTTATTTTGCAAAAATGGGTTTACATCAGTAGGTGTTACAATTTTGTAATGTTAATAATTCTTATTAAATAATATCAAGTTGATGCCATGGGTTGATGCATGAACGGATGGACGTCCAGTGGGATGACGGAACAAGGTCGCATCGATCGCTCCAGCCATTGAGAAGACCCCACACGTGAGCGGTGGAATGCTGGGGACGTAGCCCCGGGTTTTATGCCTCTTTTATGCCTTATTGAGAAAGACTCTACGCCTTTTTAACTGTTCTTATATTATGTTAAATGCGTTTAAAATCATCAAGCCTGTCAAAATTTAGCTATTGGGAGATAGATTTTATTAAGATAAGCTACTACTCGTATCTGAAACTGTATTAGGAACCGATGATATCAGTCTTAAAACTAAAAACTTGATTTTTTGTTTGTTGAAAAATAAATTGTGAATAAAAACTACATTATTTGTGTTGTCTGTGAGACTTAAAGACATAAAACTTCGCCGTACATATTTTAACAGCTTGAGTTGTCGAGCATGACTCAGATGCGAAGTCCTTTTAAAAGTTTTAGTTTTAATATTACTATAAAATGGAGATTCAAGTGTTCATTTTATAAAAGAGTAATAAAAAATCAAGTCTTTCTTTGGACCCATTTATGCAAACAAGAACCAACCCACAGCAGGGTGGTTTCGAGAAAATGAGACTTTTGTAAAAAGAGTGCGCAAAATGCATACATAATATATAAATGAATGATTACTTGTTAATCTTATGTGGGATACTGCAGCCTATCTAGGAATATAAGATTTATAAATTTTGTAAAGTTAAAGTTAAAGTAAATCGTTAAAAACCGGTTGGTTCTTTCTTGCAAAATCATTTTTTGTTGCTTAGTTCCTTCTTGCAAAATGGATGTAAGATTTCATTGTTGTGATTAATCTAAAATTAAAAGTCATTCTATATAAAATATAGATTTTAATGCCTTTTATTAGATAGTGAATTGGAATCACGAACCCTTCAAACTAAAATCACTATTATTATCGTCTTCTACCTCAAAATCGATAGGCCCGGTAATACTGTCGATATGGTCTTCTATGTTGCTGCTTTTCAGGGTTTTGTAGAAATTGTGTGTGTCGTTTTGGTATTAGATGCAGAAAACTTTTAATATTCTGTTAGTTTAGCCTCAGATATAGCTTTTCCTGTAAGCTAAAGTAAGTCCATGTCATTTTTTGTCATCACGGCCTTCCTTCTGATATTTTTCTGTATATTAACTTCTTTGTGCCGTGTGGGAACGGCCATAAAGAATAAGTACTCTTCTCTACCAGGAACAGCGTGTCATGAATGGCGTGTCGTAAGAGGCGACAAAAACTGCAGTACCGGACGGATCTCTAGCCCTGGCAATCTTTAACACTCGCATACTGCGGACTGACATGAGGCTCGCCGAACTCGAGGAAGAACTGAGCAGGTTGCGGTGGGATATCGTAGGATTATATGAAGTCCGAAGAGAGTGGGAGGACACCATAATCCTCAAATCCGGGAATCTGCTCTATTTCCGGGAGGGCGACCAGCAGTCCTAGGGTGGTGTCGGGTTTATCGTCCACAAGTCCCTTGTCAACAACGTGGTCCAGATCGAGAGTGTTTCGGCGTAGCGTAACTTACACTCAGCAGAATCACCAAACGGTATTCGTTGGAGGTCATACAGGTATATACATACGCACCGACCACGTAACACCCCAACGACGAAGTAGATACTATGTATGAGGATATTTTCAGAGCCATTCATACCTCCCGGTCCCATTTTACCGTTATGATGGGGGACTTCAACGCGAAGCTGGGTAAACGAAGCGATAGTGAGCTGAAAGTGGGGCAATTTGGGTACGGCGAGAAGAACGCAGGTGGCCGACTGCTGGCTGGCTTTATGGAGAGGGAGAGCCTCTTTATGATGTACTCCTTCTTCAGGAAGCCAAAGCAGAGAAAGTGGATATGGCTGTATCCCAATGGCGCTATAAAAAATGAGATCAACTTCATTTTGTCGACGAAGAAGCATATATTAAATGATGTATCTGTGATCAACTCGGTCAAAACAGGAAGTGATCAACGAATGGAAAGAGGCACATTGAATATCAGACCCAAGCTCGAGAGGTATCGACTAATGAATTCGAATTTCACGGAGCGTACTCCGCGCAGCGTCCATCCAACTAAAACCCCGAAAGCTTTCAGCTCGAGCTGCAAAATCGTTTCGAATGCCTAGGAGATTGAGAAAATGTGGACGAATACAATGACAGGTTCGTGGAAATTGTTCAAAAGACCAGTAGTGTGGACAATTGGGTCTNAAATGGGTCCCTTTTTAAGGTCTTTTGTATCATTTGTTTGAGACCCACTTATTTAGTACGGGGCAAGAAAAAGTTATACGATTTATATGAGCCAGTGGTTTTGTATTGAAAAGGGTTATGTATTAGACGTTAGCTGAAGTTTGGGAAAATTTTCGTTTTAGTTGCAATTTTTTGTAGATCACTGGCTGAAGCCGTATCTTTCTCCAGAAGCAGTCACTATGCAAGGAAAATCCGAGTGGGGATTACAATTGAAACTCGTTTCGCCTTCGGCCTCATTATCCATTAGTTACATTAATATTACACCTACAGTGTTACTGTAATTACTTATTAGTCGATTTTGTTTATAACACATTTTCACAAGTACATTAGAAGCCCTTAACTTGACACGAAACTCGACCATAAAGCCTAATCAAAGAAAAGTTCTAAACATCATAGTTATAAATAAAATCCGCCAGTGTTGCAAATGCCGGCTGCCGATCCAAAACGATGAATGAGCAAGGTCGCTGCATCGATCGCGCGACCCCTGACATTCAAGCGAGCTAGCTGTTCCGGGTTTTATAAGACCAATTACGTACTTTGCTCTGACGTAGGCAGATAGCGGTTGGAGGAGTAAGGTGGAAGAAAAGAGGAAAATGGTCTATTAGAGTCTAACGCCCTTATTCACAAACGCTTGCTTAATCGAACGCACAGCGTTGAATAGAGCTCTGTGATTAGTTCGCGTGGCACCTTGTGCGTCCACGCGCACTGTGAGACTTCATAGTAAAGTTTGTGACTACGGGCGTAAGTACCCAGCAGAACGGTCTACTTAAGGTTTAAGTTTAGAAGCACGATTTTGATTGTCCCTTTTCATTATTTACTTACAAGCAGTTAATCTTTGTAAAATACTTATAATACTTACAAGACAGATGTAATAATAAACATGTGCACATTAAACGTATGGGGTCTTCAAGTTTGCTCGTATTATTAGCAAGAAACCACCAGTACTTTCTAAAAATACTATCAAAAACCGAAATCTGGTAATTCAGCCAAAAAAAATAACCCTAAACTGCATCTCACACATCAGACGTGATTGCGTTCATACCAGCCTTATTCTGCAAAAAATAAACTTCTAATGTTCTAGTTTCTATCAGTTCCTATGTAGTTTCCATCTCTCCGATAGCCGCATTCAGTTTCATACAGTCACATGTTCCGTACACGTTCTATATGAATTACAGATATTTTATTCGAGTTAGTAAATTATTTCAGCCAGCAATTTAAATAGATTCTTTTGGAGTAACAACACCTTTGTTAGTCTGAATTCTTCATATTAACATAATCATAATCCAACTAATTTAAATAAGTCGAGATTAGAAGATCGATCTTGATATCAGGAAGATAAGTACCTATTCCTGGAAAGCATTTTCTTTGGAAAGATTTAATTACAACTTGCTTAACTTCAGAGAACTCAATCAACTTTTTCTACGTATTGATAGATTACTCCGGGAAGAGAGAATGAAGTAATTTGCTAACAATATTAAACGCAGCGTAAGTAGGTAACAACATTTATTCCTGCAAATAACGGCAACGGTACAATAACTAGAATCGTTATTAAAGTAAAACCTTTCTCATTTGATCAGCGAAGCAAAACCGCCAGGAAATATAACTATTACAGCAACATTGGAAAATAAATCTCAGACGTTTGCAATAAAAATAACTATCGTACGTACGAGCTCATATAAAGCGAGATGTGAGTATGTGAGTATCATCTGATGTTATGGAGGGAGCAGCCCTGGCGATGTAGGGCACGCACACAGCAATAAACATCACGCACTCACACAGGCGCGGGTCGTCCTGCTACGCAGACGCTCGTAGATATTCGTAGCAAATCCCAGTAAGATAAGCCGATTACGTTATTAATCATACACGTTTAAAGACTCAAAGGATGTAGCTGAATACTCAAGTTTCAAATTCTTCAAGCGTTTTGATAGGTGTATGAAATGCAATAAAATATTTTATGCCAATTTTATAAGACATACATAAGAGTCTTTTAGTAGCAGCAGTTAGTCCTATTAGGTAAGCTAAATAAACAATTACATTGTTTTTTCATGCACATTTCAGAACCGTGCTTTTATAATTCATTTATTTAGTTACGAAAAAGTAAGAATAAGAAATATAAATTAATTTTTCAACAAGACGTTTCCCTTGAAAATACTACTGTGTGTGTTAGGGGACTGACACCTATGACCCTATGATCAAACAGTGCATTTTTTCTGTACTGTTAGTTGAATGTGGTGGGGTTGCTTGATATTCTTATCAAATGAACAGGCTTTTCTTCCTGTCCATGTAAGCAGCTACCTGACTTTGTAACGATGTATGTTTAGTCCTTACCCACATTACGCGGGTCCGGTATATTTGACTCGGCAGCTTAACGTCGCGATCCAGGGGTGTGTAACATTTTATAGCCAGCTTTTTCTGAAACTTTGCTCAAGGTTCTTCATATGGTTTAGGCAGGTTGTGATTAATTACGAGTTTTGGCTCCCCGGGAATTCCTTAACGAATTACGGATTCTGGTTGCTATGAGAATAATAAGTTTCGGGGCTTGAAATTACTTACGAGAGTTTTGACCTTTTGGTTCATTGTTAGTTCAAGGCAATTCTGTAGCTGTATTGTCTAAATTACGTACTTTAGACTAAGATTCGTTTTATACGGCATATGATTTACGTTTAAAAGGACTAAGCGAAGTGATTATGAAGTTGAATTTACATCTACATATAAACACTACAGACCTTCCTTAAAGGCAAGTCTTGAGATATCTTACAATAGGTATTTAGTAAAACTTACTTAACACCAGGTGCGATTGCGGTCAAATACCTGCCTTGTCTTGCATAAAAAAACTTTCATAAAGATGTATTTATAAATGGTTTTTAATCACCATTATAGGTGAGTTTATACTTCTTAGACAGCTTCTACCATGTCTAAAAATAATGCATTTACCTGGCATTGTTATTTACCGGAGCAAATAAAATATCTAATCCATTGTAGGTACAGGCAGCACATCAAACTTCACATTTTTCTTGCAAAATCGCTCTTATGACAACGTACGTAAGATGCCTCAGTGTTAGCTTGATGTGATGTCTCCCATAATCTGCCTTCAACAAGCTGGAGCTTACGAGATTAAGGATCTCAGCATTTAGTTTTGTCTTGTCTTGCCTCACAAAGGTATGTACTGCATTGAAGATAACATTGTTTACATTGGATCATTACCCGACTGCGCCAGAAGGAGGGTTAATGTTTTTAAGGGCAAAATAAAGGTCATAAATAAACGTATTCCAAGTCTTCCAGCATTGTTTTTGAGCCTTGAAAATTTTGTGCAGACACTGAAAATAAATGCGAGATGATTTATTAGGTAACTTCAAAACAAGTAAATAAACTCAAGCGCTTATCTATACTAATATTATAAATGCGAAAGTAACTGAACCGATTTTGATGAAATTTGGCATAGAGATAGTTTGAGTCCCGGGGAAGGACATAGGATAGTTTTTATCCCGGTTTTTGAAACAGGGACGCGCGCGATAATGTTTTTCTGTGACAGACAAAATTCGACGCGGGCGAAGCCGCGGGCGGAAAGCTAGTCATACTATACTTTTCTTTTGAAAAATCTTATTACAGTGTAATAGATGCCACAGTATTTAGCTTGAAATGCCATCATCTATAGCTACAGTCAGCGTGAAATAATTCGTGACACCCAAATTGGTCAAAAATTGATAACAAAACAAGATTATTCCAATTGCACCAAAGTCGCGTCTAACTTATTGGCTACTTAGAGTGTCACGAATTATTTGAGGCTGACTGTACGTCCTAAACAATGCGTACCCTCCAGTTTAATATTCGTGGACATTGTCTAAGCTTGTCAAATCTCCGCTATGATCATTATCAAAGTTAGTTATTACAAAGACCCGTCTAAAACTTAACGACCACGGTTACGACTTTCTTTACTATAGAAAATAGAGTTATAGCACAGAATAATAATAAGTACTGTTAATTTGTAATGCAAAGTGGCCAGCACATCACATTGTTAAGATGTATTTTACTGCAAAATAGAATCACCGATCATAAGAGGCACCTTCAAAGTGAGACCTATACCAGCTAAACTGCAGGAGAACCGTCTGTAGTGGTACGGACATGGTTATGAGGCGACTATCCGTCCACATGAACAGAAAAGTGCTAGACATCGAAACTAAGCCCTGAGGACGAGGAAGACCCCGGATCACATGGATATCCGTAGTAAATAAGGACTTCAAAGATGCCCAAGTCAATAGAGAGACGACCCAGGACCGAGTCGCCTGGAGACGTGATATGGAGGGCCGACCCTTAATAAAATTGGAAAGGGCCAGGCAAAGAGAGAAGAAAGTATTGTCGCGGTAACCTTCTTACTTTGACTATGATCGAAGTAGTCCTTTGAACAATACAATAATTCTTTTCCAAAGAATTCTGCGTTCTGAAAGGCGCCTGGAGTGAGTATTTCAGCTTCAGCCTGAACGATCGATTTCACTATAAATGTTTTTGTTAATCTTTTATTTATTCGTTTCGAACAAATGGCTTTTTCGTGTTATCTAGATACAAAGCGTCTTTTTAAACGTGTTATGTTATTACTAGTTCTTTAAAGTTACAGATAGAAATAAAAAACCTGTGACGCAAGTTCTTGGCAACAGACTAGGGCTTCCAATCCCGCACCCCATGCTCGATCCCGGTATTGGCGGGAGTTGGAATTCAAATCCCGCGGGATCCCGGTATTGGCGGGATCCCGCATATTAGTTATGAAAAATATTATGTGAGGCAAATAAAACAATACATTAATCAAATGAAATCAACGTAATTCACTTTAATTAACGTTAAATGAGATCAATCAAATTACACTTCAATTACTGAGATCAAATATAAAAATACAATCAAGTACCTACAATAGAAAAAAACAGATTCAGCTGAATGATAAAGAATTATTTACTTTCTTTCATATTTTTTTTATCATTCAATTGGAAATGTTTGCGAAGAAAACATAGCATGTCTAAAGTGTTGTCTGCCAAACTGCAGCGTATTTTAGAGGCAATATAGCCAGCAGCAGAGAAGGCTCTTTCGGCTTCCACACTAGTTGGTGGTATTCCTTTTAAAGAATTATATATTATGCAAATGTGAGATATTTTCCCATTGACCCTCCGGACTCATAAAGAGTAATTTCTTTTTTTATGATCGATTCGAGACTGTTAGCCCGAGACGGTGACGCGAATGGTCGTGCGCATGTCTCTTTACAGTCCCGCAAATCCCGCGGGATCCCGCACCCGTAATCCCGCAGCACGCGGGACTAAAAAATGATGCGGAATCCCGGAATACCGAGATCTCGGTATTGCGGGATTGGAAGCCCTACAACAGACCAATTTCTGACTTAAAATTTTAACCTTGAAAGCTAAAAGGCTAGCAGCTTTGTTCAGTATTATTTGAAGTGACTACGACAATATAATAAACTGTAAATCACGAAATTCTAAGTTCTTTTTAGCTCTACTCTGTCTTTACAGGCTGGAATTGACCTGCATTTTCAATAAAATATGTTTACATGCGCAATATCAAACGCCTACCCAGCCTACAAAAATGATACAGAAGGATGTAATATCTGTAATTTAGTATGTCTGGGCGAAATTATCCTTTACTTGCTACAGTCTACGTACGGACGACAGCACATCAACCTAAACACAGTGGCGTCTTATCTCGTTGTAATACAGGCTATTTTGCAACAAAAATGTATAGGTTGATGTGCTGTCGACTTAGCTCCCTCCCTAACCCCGTAAATTCTAGGTCACGGCCCGTACATGTAATCTTGCCGAGCTAAACGTGCTTTACATTTATTCGGCCACCTTCATCGGCATTCTGTCCACATTCTATGCTAATAAGTTACCTTAAAGAGAGGGGTAGAGTTTAATTTGTTCAAATATAGCATTAAATATAATTAAACTATGTACACTGTTATGATGTATTATTTGTCGCGCGCGTTATTAGGTCAGAAACACTTTATTTCTTAGTTCAACTTAATGACGCCCACCGCAGGACAAAGGCTTCACCCAGGATTCCGCGACCTTCATTTATTTCTTACTAAAGGCACAGATAACATAATATTCGTCTAAAGGTATAAATAAGTGTTTAAACCGCTATCGCACTATCATGAAAAATGTTTAATTTTCCATTCAAACTTTCATCCTATTTAAACCGCTGAAAGTTTTATTTTTATGATAAAAAGTAGCCTATTTAAGTCTTCAAGGTTTCTCTGTACCAAAATTAATTGCTTCAGCGGTTTTGAAAAGGTAACAGACAGGCAGTAGACTTTCGTATTTATAATTACTTGTATACAGCTTCCAGAAACCGCCCGAATATCCAATCACAACTGACCTAAAACAACGTTATCGTGCGTGTGTGTGCCTACTTTCTATGTGTTAGTGTTCCCTAATCGATAGAGCGGGAGAAATGTTACGCAAAGTGCAAAGGTAACTGCAATCGCAGCTGCTATTTATAGCTCGCCCGGGCAAGCCCCTACTAGGGGTAGGAAGAGCCTGGACCCCTACTAGGGAAATAGAAATTAAAAAAAGTTATGACGACTATTTTATAGGTCTTCTACTAGCGAATTCCATGGTATAAAAAGTTACAGCAACTATTTTATAGGTCTTCAGACTTACTTATGCAGTTTTTCTGCAGATTTCTGGAAATATTTTTCCTTGTAGAAACAAGGCGGTAGGTTTAAAAAAAATAGTAGGTATAAGAGTTCCTACCTATTATGTAATTCAGATCCTGTAAAAGTACAACCACTTTAGACTTGGCTCTGCTTGCTTACTTGCACTGAAATTTTTTGATTACCGCTTTTACTTTAAAGTATTATTTGATTAAAAATTTAAAGTATTATTTGAAGTATTAGTTGATTAAAAATATTGTAAAGCTTAAGCTTTACAATATTTTTATATTCGATACAGAAATATTGTAAAGCTTAAGCTTTACAATATTTTTATCCACGAGGAAGCTCTTGGTTTGCATCTCAACTGATGGTTAAGCACTACACATAGTTTTCCTATCAAAATCCACAGATTTCCTTTAAGATTTTACAATAATTTAGTTAATTTTCAATTGTTTTAAATAAGCATCTTAACAAGATTAAACAAACGACAATCTTTCTCCGTTATGTATATCCAGCTGCCGTAATCCGTATAATGTGGTCCCATAATTGTCAATGAGCAAATTAAATGAGCAAAACCGAGCGTTTTCGGCCATTCAAGCCCACACCATTCAAATAACAGCCTTGTATCGCACGTACAAACAAAAGTTAACAAGTACATAGACCCATTTTTATTTACTCAGATTTTAAATTCGAAAGGTCAGAGCGTCCCGTGTTTGCTGAACCGAGTTAGTTACAGTTTTTGAGATATCTGTCCCTTTCTATCGAGGCCCGGGGAAACCTAGATTCAGCTGCAATATAATTTGAGACCTAGGTCAATCAATTGTGGACTTTATCGCTGGGGGATACGGCCTTTAGAGCCGATAGGAAGCGAGCAATGTGTGAGCTATTCGAACATTGTATGCAGAAAACCTGTTGCGTCCCACTCGTACGTCACGATATTGGAATTAAATCAATATTGGACGTGAGTGCGTTCGGCGTTAAAATGGATGGTGCTATTTCATATCTCTATGATCAAGGTTTCCATTTTCTGCATTGTAAGTTATGAAATGAAGACACCGATAATGGAGATGAATTTGATAAATGTATACTCAGAGACGAAAACATAAATCTACTTTATTTAGTGTATTTTTGAATCGCCAAATAGGTATTAGATAACATTAATGGTAGATTCTTCATTTTCATATTATATTCTCATTACCATACATACAAATTAACTGTACAGCATTATTTTTTAACAAAACGTTTGCTGTTTAACCGTTGAATCATTCGTAGCGGTTCGTAGCATACTATAAAATCATTAATAAGAAAACTAAGATGAAGAAATCAATCGTCCTAAGTCTATCTATAATGAACTAAAATAGGAATCGATTGTTTAAGTCAAGTTCTAGTTCAAGGAAACCACAAATTACTTTTTTGAAAAAAAAAATTATTACTTTACATGAGCCGTTTCAATAATTATTTTTCTACTCGCAGCTCGGATCGTTTGGGTCTGTTTTCAGGAAATATTTTGAATAAAACTAATAAAATACGTCGAGATCAAACAAAATCAAACTGGCATGACGATACTGAGCCAATTAAAGTGGATGTCGTTCGCAGAGGCAAATATTCAAGTGTATTTTGATTATTAATTAAATTCAAAATGAATTTGTAAAGTTCAAAATATTTGGTATCCAGACGAACAGGTATCGGAATGTTAATATTAAATTACTGATTGGAAGTTCTTTACATGATAAACATTTTTGATATACACATAAAAGTTTTTAAAATATTCTACCAACTACGAGTACTTACTTAGAATCCTAACATGAACATCGTTCCCTATTAACTGGAAACGAGGCCACGTGTAGGCCGTAACGCTAACAATGTTATAACTACAAATATAGAATGATTATAATTGACACATAACATTATTTCGCTCTATACACTCACTTATAAGGTGTAAATAAGAGTCAATACATACGATACGTTGCGGCGGCGGTGCGATGCCGGAGCGGTGTCACTGCGTAGTCTTGTATCGCTGTGGCGTTTTTTTTAACGCTGGTTTATTTACAACTAGAGCCAAATCCCACGAGCTGTGCGGCGCCGTGTCGCGCCATACGGCGAAATCTTTGCGGAGCGACGCCGCAACGCATCGTGTGCTTTGGTTCTAAGGTGTAAATAAGCTAGCGTCGAAAAAACGCCTCGAGAAACTCCGTCAACGAATTTCGCTTGAAATTTTATCACTCTCAGGAAAGTGTAATAAAATTCGGGAAGGCAAAATTGGATCACTCCGCAAGCTCCGCTTTGTGAAGTGACGGATAAGAACAATACTTTTAAAGGGCAAATGTACGGACGAGCACGTCAAGCTATACACAGTGGTTTCTTATGTCGTAGTGTTGAGGACTATTTTGGAACAAAAATGTATAGTTTGTTGTGCTGCTGATTGTATAATGTAGTACGCACATCTTGAATGGGAAGCATGACCTTTGACCAAAATTACAAACTTCTGTACTGCTATTAGTCCTAAGTTAACGTGATTTAAAATTAATAACAGTACAGAAGATCAACAACTTAGAAGCAAATTACATTTTAAGTGAAATTGTAATTTGTTTCTAAATTGTTTACGTTACGTTAAACTTAACACTAGCTTTTTCCCGCGGCTTCGCCCTCGTGAATATTGCTGAAAGGTTTTATTGCGCACGTCCCTTTCAAAAACCGTCAAAGCAATTCATAGCTTTGTAAACATTTTCGCAACTTCAAATCTTTTTGAAGCAGTAAAAAAATAGACTCAAGTGTAGATTCCAAAAATTCGAAGCTTTGTTATGCAGAGTACACACAGAACGAAAAGGCCACATACCTTAATACCAGTTCGGGTATCACAAAGGATTCAAAATGGCGTCCGATGGGTCACTCACAATCGGAATCCGCGTCTCTTTGGTCGAATAATTCTGATATTGCACTGGTTTATTAAATACCGCAAATATACCTATGGTTCGTATATCGTTATGACGAGCTGCTATTTGAGGATTGTGATTTAATTACGAAATACATTGGTATCCTGTGAAATAGAAACTGGGTGTAGTTATTTGAAATGTTCTGCCGCCTGCGCATCGGACTCTACATTTTTTGAAGCAAAAAAGCACACACCTATTTCAATCATTCAAGTTTATTGTTCAGCAGGGCGTCAGCGTCACACATAGTTCGTGATCGTTATTAAAATTTCTTAGCGCATAGAGTCGCTTCTTTGGAAGAGCAGTCGCCCGGCAAGCGGTAGGTCGTTCGAGTTCTGCCTTAGGCAGTTCGATTTTTTCAAGTTGTTTATTTAAAAATATAGTTCGTGATGTCCAAAGTGACTAAAAAGTTGACAACACCACCTTTATCTAAGTAAATTGTAACAAAGACGAGTTGCGATCTTTTTGTTATCTCGAACTATTTGACGCTGACTGTACTTGATTTATTCCCTAGTATTTTATTTGCATAAATTCATCATAATGTGCTTCCTATAACCAGAAACCTTAAATAATTTAACGGCATAATGTTACACCAAAAGAGACAAATTCGATATTTAGAAGCTTTCAGCGACACCATTAATTTATTGAAATGTGTCAGTGGATTACCAATTACAGCTGCCTTTGTTCATCCAAATAGGTTCCAGCTCTATAATACCTTCATGTTTACAATAATATAAGTATTTGCGGAATTAAATATTTCAAACCTATTTACCAATGCTATGTTCCTGGAACCCCTAACAAAGGACTGGCGGAAAATCGATACAGCTTTATCATTCAATACCCCCCGTTTTAGGGAAATGTAGGTAATATTTTCGTGGAAAATCGTTATGTTAGGACTAGGTATTATTTTTTATTATGTACCTAGTAGTTTCATATAATTATGTATTATTTGTTTCAATGGTATCACTTTCTAGATATCCTATTGGTACTATCGGGGACTCTTCCGCCTGACCACTTTGTAGAAATTTTAGCGTAAGCGCATCGCTCCGGTCACGTGCTCACCCCGTCTCTAATTGGTTACGCATTTTACTATATTTTTACTACGACCAATAAGAGACAATCAGGGCTTAGGTTGCAATACGAAATACCATTGTGCACTTTATTGTCATACGGTTAAGGTTTAAAACGAAATGTTTCTTTTTCTTCAATCTTTCTTAGTTTTAGGCTGAGTTGCACCACCTAACTTTGACCGTAACTATAACGGTAACCGGTGCTTTTTGTATGGAGTTTGACAGAATTTTGACGTTTGTTAAAGTTAAAGTAAGATGGTGCAACTCAGCCTTAGAATTTTAATAATAGAATTTGGTTACAAACAAATAGATATGTATTTTTTTTAATATTGTGTTTTTATACGAGGTCTGTCTGCTTTTTGCTTTGGCGATCTGTCGACATATTCTCTCCTTTGTTTTTTTGTGAAGTTTCGTGATCAATAACCGATTGATTTGTGTTGACCCGTGCTAGTAATTGGACTGTTTGATTGCCTTTTTATTGACCTCCGCTCGATTACTGAACCATGCCTCTCAAAATAATTCTTATATTTACTTACAAACTTATCTATTCATTGTTAACTGTTTAAGTATTATTTAGTTTGAAGTTTAATTGTTATTGATTTAAGACCTTGTGTAAAGACACTTAATGTGCAATAAAAAATTGAATTTGAAATAAAACTAACTGAATATTATAATATTTACGATAACCAATTACCTGGATGTGAGATGTTCCGTTTTAAAGATAAGTGTTTCTTTAAAACGGAAAACAAAATATGCATTAAAAATAAATAGAAACCTATCAGGTATAAGTTTTTATTTACATTCAAGGATTTAAGAAAGTTATAGCCAGATCTTACAATGGTTGTTTTAAGCCACAAATATTCCTTAACACTTTACTAATTAATTCAATAACATATTGTTTAAATAAGTTCCGAATAAATTAAATACCTATTAAATAAGTAAAATTCGAAAGCAACTGTATGATTTTGTATTTCTCGCCCTAACTAGCTAAACTAATATCATGAGATTTACACTCATAATATCAACAATAATTGTAGAAAGGGCTACTTTTTTCTCGGGAAATTGCATAGTTACCTCGGAATGTGCGATAGCAATTTTGTGACCCGAGCGGGCAATCGCTATAGTCTTTTTCACCTAAGATGATCCGTATGACGTTTCGAGTTTGAAAGATTTAGAGATGTCACATAACTAAACCATAGCGATTTATCTATCGATTTTTTTCGAAGAGTTAGTAAAACATACTTTTAGAGAAATATTTTGTATAGGTGTTATTAATTTTTTTTAATTATAAATATTATTGAAACAATTTTTTATTGATAATATTCAAATTTCATGGTTCGTGTTAAAAAAACGATTCCTAAAAAGTACTGGTTCTGTTTCTTTAAATTAAAAACTATTAATTTATTTTCAATGCGTTTATTAAAGTCAATAATCGAAAAATATAGTTGATTTTTGTGATGTTTTTAATAACTAAGTATTCACTGCAATCGATTAATGAACCGCGGAAATAATCGATTTTATTATACAAGAAATACCCCAGCACTAAATCTATTCCGTTTCACACATTGCGTACATTAAATAAAAAATATTTTTACATCGTATTTAATTAAAATATAATCAATAGACTCAGATTTTACTATATATTTCAAGACAAGTAGTTAATTTTTTTTTATTATATTGCTAATAAAATACAAATATTTTTTCAAAAATATTCTGCATATGTAATATGCGTAATATGGATAACCTTGAAGTGTCATACGGATCATCTTACGTGAAAAAGACTATAGTTCAAATTTTACACGAAGCCTCATATAATATTTTGTAGCGATTCTTTATTGGGTTTCAAATTGACTAAAATGCGACGTTGCCAAACGAGCGCTACGGATGCGGGTAATAAGCAATACTCAATCCTAATTGCTTTACATAGAGCTTGGTTTGCTAGGGCAAACATCTACAGTGGTGCGCCGACGCTGCTTAGACCCGAAATATGAATGAACGGGGGCGGAGCAAAATCGAGCGTGTGTGTGCAAACAATTTAGGCCCTTAAGGTGTCAAGGCGTTCGAGTCCCTGATAGTACATAAAGGATAGCTAGCTACTTTTGCTGAAATGGCTTCATCTAGGCATCTGCTTGGATGGAGACTGTGGTACATATTGATTAATAAATTGAATTGCAGAAAACGAATAGGTATTTTTTGGATACTAGATTTTTGCAGATTTTTTTTTAATTTAACAACGTTTTTTTCATAGACTTTTATTATTTTTATCTTATTTTCTTTTATGCCTATACCTAAGGCAACATATTATCTGGCCATTTACTTCACCTAAGTTCGACAGTAGAATAGTATCTTGAATCTTTACTAATATTATAAATGCGAAAGTAACTCTGTCTGTCTGTCTGTTTGTCTGTCTCGGTTTCACGCCTAAACCACTGAACCGATTTTGATGAAATTTGGCATAGAGATAGTTTGAGTCCCGGGAAAGGATATAGGATAGTTTTTATCCCGGTTTTTAAAACAGGGACGCGCGCGACTAAGTTTTTCTGTGACAGACAAAATTCCACGCGGGCGAAGCCGCGGGCGGAAAGCTAGTTTTCAATATGTGAACAAGTTAGAACAATGTATCAGAAATTCCTCTACTGTCTCGTTTCTGTTGTGACTTAGGCCTGATCCAGGAGGTTACCTGATTACTTGTGGAATCTTTGGGACTTTGAAATTTACGATGCCGTAAACTTTTGGTGCTTCAAGAGAATTGTAGTACTACGGTACTTATCTCAACGCTTTTATGGCACAGGAGTAAATAATGACTCGGGAGATTAAATTCCAACCGCATGGACTTTAATGTCATCGTGTAACAAGTCCTTTAGTGTCTTTGGGTGAATGAGGACCTCGTAAAGTTGAAGTGCTATAGTTTTTAGCGTAATTTCAATCAATTGTTTGCTACTGTGGACTACTGTTTGTTTATATTTTTCGTCTTCTTGTATTATCTTGGATGAGTTCTTAAAGTACAAAGAATAACTTGAATGTTGTATAGATAATTATGGTTGATGCTTGGATTTATTAACTAATTAAAATTGACATTAAATTTAATCATTAATTTGCTCACTCTGTAATCATTCTTTATATTTGCATGATATAGGCTATGACTAAATAGGCCTTAAGTAACATTATATCAAACAAGAACTACTCTGTAACCACCTATTTAAGCCAAATAAATGATTATTTTATTTTATTTTTTTCTTTGTGTTCAGTAAAGTTCCTTCAAATGACTAAAGGCAAAAAGGTAGGGAGAAGTATCAAAGATCGATACGGGACTATACCCACCTCTCGTTCCCACCGCTGCAATTCCTGTGTAGTCAGGATCTATAGCTTGACCGCCAATAAAAACCCAACCAGTGAAGGTCAAGTTTGTTATGGGGATCAAAGATCGATAGGGAAAAAAATCTTGAACAATACTGCTCCTAGAAACAGGGTATTAGAGGACCACTGCCGACAGAATACTATAATAGTAATTATACATAAATAATTTTATAATCAACCCAAAAGAATCAATCAAGTTTATGACTCAAGTAAAGGACCTTGAAATTCAAATTGTCAACATTATTATCAAGACAAGAACTTCAAATAATATCCTCCTCAGATACGTTTGTGAAACGCTATATCGCTGCTATATCTCTGTGTAATGAATAAATATCGTCCCACACGCATGCTAACATAATTACGTTTCTTAATTAACGCATTACCGAGCCAAATGGAATGTTTGTCTTGTCCGTATTTGTCTTTGGTGATACTTAAGTAATGAATACGTTCTTCTGGACCATAGAAATATACGTTGACATTTGCTATTATTATCACCTTTTACTATACTATTATTAATAAATTAGCGTCTGTAAATGAACTCATAAAGATCATGTGTCACTTACGAGTGTATAATAATATCATAGTTGCGACAAACAAAGGTGCTACTGAGGGTGCTACAAACGTAGTGGCGACAGTACGTTATGCCGACAATCAGTGGCGCAACTACACAACACGTCCAAGCCTAACGTTGCAAAATTGACTCTACCAGTAGGTGCTGCGGCATTATAAAGTGAATCAGCGCTGAAAAAGCAGTGCAAGATCACGCTCAACTCGCTACTTGAAAATACTAAGGCAATACATAGCCTGACGGACGCTGGGGACTGTTATACAGCGTGACATAGAATAGGCATTGCGCGTATATTGAGGGACAATTTATTCATCAAAGGCAAATATCGCCATTCTGTAAAGCCCCTCCACGTGTACAATTTAGTATGGCCGTCACGGTGTTTCGATTTTATTTGCCTTAATGCCTTTCAGTCCGTCGTTTATTCCGACCTAATGTTTTAGTCAAAAGCATCACTGTATTCAAATATTCAGGCCTACTCTGCCGAATTAGGGCAGTACGTAGAATCGACTCCTTTAGACAATAGAAATCGATTTCTCGGCCTTTGTGCCTAAGTAAAGGCAAGTTAGGCCCATGTTTCAGTATTCCTAGAAACAGAACTGGGCCTAGAATTTAATCTAGCTGTGGCTAAAGAGATACGATATTCGATTGCCATTCACAGTCTAGACTAGACTAAACATAATCAAATTGTAAACTTGTAGGGTTAAAGATCATTAATAGTTTGGGTTTTGAATGATATTGTATTTCACAGTACTTTAAAAATACAGGACAGATTGGAAAAAAATGCACTACAATATTTTCAGACGATAGTATCAACTTAAATTTTCCTATTTAAAATGTTCTAAACCAGTCTCTCAGAACTTGCTATATTGTGTAATACAGTATACAGTAAAATTAATAATTCATCTATCCTAACCAAATCAAACTTCTTCATTAATCCAGTTGTCAAAGGCAAAAAGTAATATTCATCAATATTGTGTTTGTCCCGAATTTGTCGATAGAAAGCGACCAAATACACGCGTTACTTATTTGTCTTTTGGGGTAACTTCTGAACAAAGGCAATAAAGAAGTAATGATTTGTGTGTTAATACGACTGTGGCGGCCTAAAATATCACCCACGGAGGTTGGTTAGCTATGTCACGTTAATTGTCATTAGGTTCACGTTTCTTTTATTACAAGGAAAAGGATTTTTATTTCTATTTCAGTCCTTATTTTCCTTCCTTTTCTTTTATGCTGTCGCTACAGTTTGCATTGAAGTCTTAAAATAACAACTTGGAAAATGTTTACCAGTTAGACAAGCTTTCAGAAAATGAGTCTGATCTATTTCTTATAGAACTGAATTGTATAGTACGTATCGTTACTAGACTTTCATTTTAAATGCATAAAAATACGTCATTTGTAACCATAATAATTATTAGATCATAAAATTAGGATCCATAAAATATAACACTAGTGTCGAGGAAGCTAGTTCAAGCTAGTACCGTCCTTCTTGGGGTACGTAGTCATTGAAAATGTCGCTCAAAACTTGAACAACCTCGTGTTAAATTTTAAATTTTGGACACACCCGGCCACACTACACCCCTATAAACAAAAGAGGTTGCCTCAAACCGACAACAAGCACAAAGTTTCGCAACAGATGTTATTCATCACTGCCGCAACTGTCGTAAACTCGAGATTCATAACCCGCACGTAGCGACAGCGAAATAGCGTACGTAAAGGTGTGCGCAGACGAGGAACATTTGGCCTTAGAGGACAAAAACCCTTGAATAGTGAAATGAGATTTTCAGACAAATGACGTCGACTGCTGGACGAAGGATTTCCACAACGACCGATCCTGTGCTGCCCACATTCATGTGCTTCACCAGATCGTCGTCCATCTAGTCGGCTGCCCCTACGTCTCCCGGCCCGTGGTCGCCACTTGAGAACTTTTCTGCCCCAACGGTCATCAGCTCTACGAGCTCAAGACTTTTGTCTTGAGACACTGTGATATTTCGGATGTTAATGTGTCACAGATTCGGTCATGAAAAAATTTTAGCTGTTCTCGACTTGCCGCGAACCCGAAATGCACACCTTCTTCTACAATTTATTGTCCTGAAATGTAGTGAAGCGCAGGAGTCGACGCTAATATTCTAAGATTGCGATAGCTAGAGTTCGCTGTGTTCTTTGCTTGTCCTGTCACGTTACTTCTATTTTTGTCTCCCGTACTTTTGCCTAGTCCGGTCTCTTGGAGTTCACGATTATTTGGGGCTCTTTTTGCACGGGGTACTTTCAGTCCTCTGTGTGCGTTATTGATTGACAAAAATGGTTCTATCGTGGATAGTACCTCGTCTGCAACGCCCTTACACGCTTCGGAATCCGATTCGGTGTTGATCAGTTATGAGCATGTTCATTTGACATCTATTTTTAGCTTTTGTGGGCAAATCACTGAATATGTGATCCGTGTATACTTTATACACGTGTATACTCGTACTTTATGAATAAAAGTCAAGTCACGTTCTCTTCTGATACGTTTTAAGAGGTAATGTGGGAATGTATTCCCCTGTTTACTTGTGCTAATGGAAATACAATGTTTTTGTTAGATTCCTACTTTTCTTTATGTTAGTTATTGTTAGAGCTCAAAAATGATAAATTACGTAGCAACGAAATCATTTAAGAAATTTAAGCCAAGATCAATAAAAACCAAAGGGCATAGTTATAATCTTGGAAAAAATATAATTTAAAAATTATAAATTCAGGCAAATACGATATAATATGTAGATAATTATGTAAAATTAGCCAGAGCTATAGTTATTAGCGAAAGAGCGAAGACACGAAACAGGCAGTGAAATAACATATTCTTCTTTTTCAGCACGCGCTTCCTCTTTAGGGAGAATACAAAAACAACTTACTATGAAATATTGCAGTAATCATTCATCATTTTCTGGGTATGGCCTTTAGCGTAATAACGACAGTAAAAAAAATACAAACTTGGGTAAGCGACTTACAAATAAAAGTTTAAAAACGAGACATTCTACCTTCACTCGAAGACTACTTTAGCAAGGAGCGTCATAAAGTTAATTGGCAAAATAAATTAAAAATTATCAACAACAGCAGCCCATTAGTTAGAAGAAATTGGTTCATAAATATTAAAGAGGGTTTTTTAAGCTTAATAATGTACGCGGTTTGTTCTATGTAAATTGGGCTGTTTAAACTTCTTTTGCAATTTCTCGAGTTATTCAAGACTTCTGAAGTTTATTTTTAAATAAATATTAATGCTCTATAAGTTTTTATTACATTATTTTAATTGAGTCTCTTCAAGTAGGTATACTTATTCTCCCACCAATTAAAGTGGTTTGTTTATTATGATTATTCTAGTGACCATAAACGTGCCTGAAAGTGAAAAGTGAGAGAAAACCTGGAAAAATATCAATTATGAAATATTCGAATCAGATGATTGACGTATTTCTGAGGTAACCACAGAGGTAACAAATTACAAATACATAAATATAACAACCGAACGAGAAACTTGAAATAATATGTAGGTTGTATAAAAATACAGAAATAAGTAAGCATTTATTTACTCATAGGTACCTAGACACAAGAAGCACACACAAGCTTTCAGCCTCATAAAAAATGTAGACAGAATTTAATGCTTTCTTGTCAGTCATTCCAGCTCATTCATCACCCTTGAAGTGAATTAAATAAGAAGTGTTGATGGAATAATAATAAGACATCCTGAAGCTACAATTCGCTTTGTACAAATAGGTAGTTCTAAGAATATCTTAAGTAAACAGAAGCTTCTCGAGTTGACATAACACTTACGCGAAATTGTGTGAATCAACGTATATTCCCGCCTTGTTAATGCGGTCCAGAGTACCCAAAACCCTGGATAATTTTAGTAGATTGAACAATATAACGGATTTGTGGACAAATCCGGGTAAAACGTTTATTAGTTGAGGGGGAACCCTAAAAAATTGACCCAATTTTCGTGGTTCAAGATCTAAGCTGTTAAGAAGCTTATCTGCGTCGGATTTCAACGAAATATTCAAGAAGGTACAGTGGTACAAAGAATACTTGAGTGATTAAAAATGTAGTGATTTAATTTAACATATTTTTTTAAAGATATTTTAGTTATTTGTTTGTTGTAATTTTCTGGAGTGAGATCAGGGCTTCCTGGTGGCCAGGAGATGTCACCCCTGCCTGAAATTGTTTTTTTGTCGGAACATGTCTCTTACCATCTAAATGCTCTCATTTGAAGTATGACACGTAGCTCCATCTTGATGAAACCAAGTGTTCCTGTCATAGCCTTGCAAATCTTGCAGCTTTGAAATCAAAAAGCTTTTCAGCCTACCAATATAGCGCTCTCAAAAATTAATCATCCTTTCAATGCAACAAACCAATTAAGCAGGGGTGAAATGTCACTGCCTCTAAGAGGCGCTAATCTCAATCCAGCAGACTTCTTTTAATGGGGTTACCTTATGAGCAGAGTATACTCTAATAATCCAAAAACTCTGCAGCATTCATCCATCCTGAATCCATTTCGAGGTAACTCTAACGAAAGTTTTCCAAAATTTTTATGTATGTTGACCAAATGTTGTAAACGTCAAGGGAATCACATGTACGATCAAATTGATAAAAGAAAGTAAATTTTAAAATAAATTGCATTAAATTTCCCTTAAATTGCAATATTTTCGTTTCCTTGAATTTTCAAAAGTGAATTTTCTTCTGGGCCACCCTGTATTTCGGTCGTTGGATTATTAGGTAATTAATAAATAGCAGCACAGTTCACAAATTAGCTTTCTTTCATTTTATTAGTAAAATACCTACTTGCCAAAAGTATACCACAGATGCACCTGACTGTACCAGATTTACGTACAAAGTAATCCGCAGGCCACTCAGGGGTTAAATTAGGGACTAAACAGGTCAAGGCTCAGGCGAACATTTTAATTTAGTTAGGGATTCGTAATTTTGGGCTCTGGATAAATGATCAAGGGAAGTTCCTCTCAAGAATGTAGAATGAAGATCAACTTGAGGCCTAAAAGTGATTGCTAGAATTTTAGAGGTAAAACTTTAGAGTTTGAACTATTTTGCAAGTTAACTGCCTTTGTTATCTAACTTAATGACCACCTTCAGATGCATCTGACCCAGAGTTCGGGTTCAATTCCCAGTGAGAGTTAATGGTTGATGGTAGGACTGGTAGGGCTTGTTCTAAATCTACCTGCTTAGCTGCCACCACCTTCTTATACGTTGGTTCAGGATTCCGGGTGAAGCTGGCTTCAACCTTCGGCCTGATCATCAGATGAGATGAAGGTCAAGAGCTTCCTCGTTGTGGGTAAACAAAAGTTATTTCAGTATGGACGACGTGTTTTACTATTAAGAGAGTTTGTACATGTTATAAGTAATTTGAACGCACCTTAACAGTGGTTTTGCTTAGATATCAAGTCATGAAAATACAGACCAACAACATAGATTATCATGAAAAGTAGACATTGTAGGCTCACCTAGATACCTGTGTAGCCATGACATACGCTCACACAATAACTTTGGAAGCTACGAGTAGAAACCTCACCCCCGTCAGCAAAATGAGCCCTTTCTTTTGTCTCACATTCCCTTTTTCATTTGTTTTTTTTTTATGCTAGACCTCGTGCCACAATCTGTGTGAATTTTTGCATAGACTACGTGAAGTGAGTATTGAAAATTCTGTTTTTATTTGATTTGAAGTTTAATGCTGGCCAGTAATGTATAATTTGGTAAAAAACCTATATTTTTTATGAGCTAAAATCGTCTAAGGTTCCATATCATGAAATAGACGTGATGTTGTAAACTGAACATACAGGACTATATTAACATGAATTTATATTTTTAAATAGCGTTATTAGTGAGTATCTTTGAATGGCGGACGGGACTACTGGTACCTAAGCAAACGGTGGTCGTTAATTAATAGAGCATATTCCAAAACGGTTACCTCGCTCAAAGTAGGATATACAAATTGAAATAGTACAGAGTAGTAAACCTTTACAGTTCGTGA
The DNA here is from genome assembly GCF_004193835.3 of Ostrinia furnacalis. Classification (NCBI taxonomy): domain Eukaryota; kingdom Metazoa; phylum Arthropoda; class Insecta; order Lepidoptera; family Crambidae; genus Ostrinia; species Ostrinia furnacalis. The sequence goes on along the minus strand of NW_021130379.1, from coordinate 198,793 downwards.
AGTTTGTTTCATTGGACAGTTGTTTATGTATCTTAGACTTTCCAAAGATTCAGGCCCCTCCTATTTTCCTCTAAGTTAATTTCGTTGCGTACATAATAACTTACGTTAGGGCTAAGTTAGTCTTCACTACGGTTTTTTAGTAGTACACATAAAAGATAAGGAGACATGTAAAGTGCCCCTTAAGGGATTCCTTTCTTTTTACTATATTTTGAAGTTCATAAGTGCACCACTAGTGGTCTAAATTGAAAAAAATATTTTTGATTTTGATTTGATTTTGAAATTGCAGAGGTGGATGCGAGGGAAAGAAAATTTAATTATTTATGCTGAGAAATGATATTTACTTATTTAATAAAGTTAGATTAGTAGGCATTTCTAGCTAACACAATATGATTTTCTAGCCTCAAACGACTGCAAAAAAATATCATTCTGTCTTTCTCAACCGTATACTTTGTACATTGTACATGCCTTAGCACAGATTACTTCTCAAGTTTCCTGCCCATATAGGCGAACTCCGTCGTGTAACAGCTATTCATAAGGACGGCTTACTAAATAAAACTCGAGACATTGTTATCAGCGTAGGGTTGCCCCTTCATGTTATATCTAAGCAAATCGAGAAGAATTTGAAAAAAAAAATACAAAAACATAAAACAGATTTAATAAAAATTGCATTTATCTATTGCAACAAATCGAGTCGTGTTTCTGAATCAGATTTTCGTGGAACTCCATTAACGAAGGATGACATTGTCAAAAATATTTATCACTTAATAGGTACTGACTGATTAATATTCTAGCGCTTAATTAAGTGCCAGTCAGTATGGAAGCGGCACGTGAGGGTGTTTTGTAACTTTAGATGTGCTTCAGACCTATAATTTACTAATACAAAAAAATCTTTATAAATGTAAGTAGGACAAGTTTTGAGGTGGCGATTACTAAAATATAGCAAAACAGTGTAACATTTTTTTAGTGTCTCATATTTGTTTATAAGTGTCTGTAAGATTTTTTCTCAAGTTAAGCAATAAATATAACATAAAATGTTACAACTCCATTGTCGGTAGCAGCCCTGCCAAACTTCAGCAATAACAGTTAACGCGAAGTAAGTAGAACAAGTCTCCATGTGGATATTACACTTGAATCGGCCCATTTAAATCTCAAGGAGATTTCTTATTCCGTTTATTTTGATGAAAAGGAGAATAATTGAAAATTATGTTTTTATTACTTTGGAAGAATAAAAAAGCCATTAATATTTTTATTCTGAATTTTTCTCTGAATAAGTTTTTAAGCAATTTTTTACTTGGACATCAATTTCAAAAGTGTACAAAAAATCTTCAGTCATTCTTTAAGATTTCAACATAACATTTGTCCTTCCATGTCTTTTTCTAAGTGTGCTTAGTCTCCAATGAGATTTTAGATATTAGAATAAATAAATAGCAAAGATATTTTAATCAGATAAAAACTTCGTAACCTATTCATACATTCTTTAACTTAGTTTAGGACTGTGTTATTTACAGTTTATTTTCTAAAAAGGCTTTATCATAATATACCTTTTATGTTAAAAAAGGATAGGCTCTCTGTTACATTTTTATGAAACTCTCGTCCAATATATCGGCAAAAGAATAAATTTAGGTTTCAATAAAGAACTCTATCAGTTTCGCTGAGAGCTACTGGGCACGCGTTAAGTGTGAGATAAAGCAACTTTAATGGGCATCTTTGTCCCTGTACAGCCTTTATTGTGCTATATTATCTAAGGGACCACGATAAAAAACGGCTAAGTTAAGTTTAATAGTGTCGTTAGCCTCGGAACTCGTAACGGGAGCTCTTGGTATGAATAAACACTGCCTATCTTGGATTATGCTCGACTTACACTGTTTTACTTTGAACTCCTTATATCAAATTTTGAATACAAAAAAAAAAATATTTTCTTTTCTTAACGTACCTACAATACTACATAACACAGATACACAAAGTAAAGAAACATCGGTATTATAATATTATTATTATTATAGTATTTTAATAGAATTTTTCAAATAATTGAAGATTTTAAGTATTTGACAATCGTGGTTTCTACCTAACCACATCCACATAAAGTTATCAAAATATATTAAGGCTGGGTTGCACCGTCTTACTTTAACTTTAACAAGTCTCAAAAATCTGTCACACTCCATACAAAAAGCACCGGTTATTGTTATAGTTGCGGTTAAAATTAGGTGGTGAAACTTAGCCTAAGTGATAACATTTAAATCTGGAACAATTAGGAAAGTGAATAAAGTATTTATGTGTCCCTGAAACAATTTCAAATATGTGGAGGCGTAATTTAAATTGAATTCAAATCGAACGAAAACATCGAATCAACTTTATTGGAGTCGAGTTTTTCTTCGTTTGAGTTAACAAGAAGAAAATTTCGAAAGCAAATATCGAGCATTTTAGATGTTCAATTGTCTTTTTTGCAATTCATGGGACTTGACATCTGAAGACTTGCATGATATTAATTTTCTTTATGAAAATCAATACGCATCCAAAAAAAATTCTTTCTTTCATCAATTAGGCGACAGTAGCCCGGTGGTGTCGCTATCACATTACCGATTCGAAGGTCCGTAGTTTGATTCCTTCGAACACTACATGGACTACTGAGTAGTGAGCCCACTTACACAAGTATACTATCTATTATTAATTATACAGAATACTTGGAGAAGTTAACATTAATTATAGTATTCTTTAAAAAAAATCAGGTAAGAATTATTCAGTACACATGATAATTTTGACACACTTCTAAAATTGTTATACTTACAATGTAGAGCCTAACTTAGCTATTAAGGCCATAACATACGACCTTTATAACCTATCTAGGCACTAACATCAAATAACCGATTGACCTAACATTAATCCAGATTCCATCTTCGTATCAGATCCAGCCTGGATCCCTGGATGCGACCCACATCGAGCCCGCCCGGGTGTCCCATTAACCTACATGGCGGCGCTGACGTCAGAGCGGTGACGTCACGCCAGCTCTTTGTTGCGGGGTTGCGTTCCTTGCGATAGGATACAGGTGCATTTTGAGTTTCATTCATGATGACTGAACAGGTAGGTGATGATTAGGTACTTACTTAAGTAGGTAATGCTTATATTTTAATGTTTCTAAGTAGACTACTTAGAGAATGATCTCGATTTCAAAGGATAGGTATAGCTCTGACACCTTATTCAACAAAACCGAACTCCGGTAATTTCAGCTGGAGGTAAAAAATACTTTATTCAACAAAACGCGTTGGTTTGTCTTTATAAATTGTAGCCTATGTACAGCCTATTTGAGTTAGTTTATGGTTGTAGAGCAAACACAAATTCAGTAGAGTAGGGTTTGGCGTGGGCTTCACTGACCCTAGTTAAGAATGAGTTGCTAATTTCATCTCTATCTAGATTTCAGTACCTATCACAATTTCTCAAGTATTATTGTTGAGAAGATATCATAAGAGACGTTTATCTATCTAAATTGTGAAACAATCATCGCATATTCATTGTGGATAGACGACACGTGTAAGCGAAAATTTCGTGCCTACATAACGCTTGACACCATTAAAACTTTATTGCTTTAGAAAAAGGTTCAAAATCTATTAAACATTTCAACTTGTCTGTTAAAGAGTAACGCCCATATTCACAAACGCTTCTTGCTTAAGTGAAGCAGCCAATCTAACGCACAGCGTTAAATAGAGCTCTGTGATTGGTTCGTGTGTTACCCTGTGAGACCTCACAGTAATGTTTGTGAATACGGGCGTAAGTACTTATCAAATACAACGTCGTCGTTTCAGCCAAATGGCGTCCACTGCTGGACAAAGGTCTCCCCCAAGGTTTTCCACAATTAACGGTCCTGCGCTGCCCGCATCCAGGCTCTTCCCGCGACCTTTACCAGATCGTCGGTCCACCTAGTAGGAGGCCTCATAGCTCGCAGAATTGCTAAAATCAAGTGGCAGTGGGCGGGGCACATAGCTCGTAGAGACAAATACAACGTGTTGAAAAGTATTTCACTCACAAAGCGGAGAATTTGTAATCACAGTTTTATTTACTGCATTTTTGTTCACTTTTGCAGCGGGACATTTGCAAAAACATTTCAATTTAGCGTCCGTTGCGAACAAATTAAAGTATAAAATGTCGTTTAGAGTTTTAAAATTGTTTAAAGCAGGGCTACTACAAGCTCAGCACTACTATAATAATTTTAAGCAGATACTTGTCAAACTTTGGGAGTTTTAAATTTAAATTAATAATAATATTGGGAACTGAGTCAGCTGAGTGTACTTTCTATAATATCAGCACGAAATCCTGAAAGGTCTGAAAACATTAATCTAAATATTTATCTGACTTTCTCAGAATCGAAATCAAATTAAAGCTTTTGAATACTTTCAGGAAACAAGTTTATTTCATAGTCAATACCTTTTTTTCCAATAAACCTTGAGTTTCGTAGTTGTCAAAGAGAAAAATCCTTTCAAGGAATAGGAGCGTGAAATACCTATTAAATTGTAAGATATTTTTTCATTGGATACAGGGAAAAAGCTAACTTCGAAATGATAAATATTTTCTCTGCGATAAGTCAACAGTTGCTTTTAAAGAAATGCAACAGAGGGGAATTAAAATTTCTCAATAAATTCTTCTACTCTTTGAGACAGAAATCGTCCGCTATACTATATCACAAGTTTTATTTGCGGAGCCAATAGCTGGAGAAGGGAAGGGATTTTGCTGAGTAGAGATTATTAAAAGATACAGTCTTTTCTGTGAGGAAGGTTAATAATAATTACTATAGGTATTTTTATATTATAAATGTGAGAGTCGAATTCGAATTTAACACGGGTGTAAGCTCATCTTCAAAAACAATCAATAACTTAAATTTTATTACATGCCATTGTAGTAAGTACTAGCTGTGGTACTAGTACATAGATAGAGTTTATATTGTATTCAAGTACTATTCAATAGAATCTCATCTGAAGTACTCGTAAGTGTATGTACTCGTAATTTACACTGAAGTGAGCTTTCTCAGAAGAAGCCTATTACTTAGAAGTCTTTGAAAACAATCAACGAAACCTAAATAAAACTACTCATATTTTTCTGTAGAATATTCTCGTAATAAAATAAAGGGTTTATAAAAATACTCGCACTGAGATCTCGAATAAGATCGGAATATATTATTTTAAAAGTAATAGGTACCTTTCAATGTTAGGTGTTTCTAATGGATGATCTCTGACAAAAATAAATGTCTCATATTATGTTTAGCTCAAATTACGACCGTCCTACTTACTCTAGTTTACTTGTATTAACGATAAGTGCTGTGAAAACGATCTATGCCTACAACAACGAAGGATTACTTACTTCCCTGGCCTATTTACCTACTTTTTGTATGTACATACATAAAACATATGGGGAGGCATTATAAGAATCTTCCGAATCCATTTTGTGGTGAAATTAGATAAGTAATAAGTTTCTTAAAAGACCATGATTTGCCACAGTATGAACTTTACTCTAATAAGAGGAAATTCTTTCTCATTACATTACAATTAATCAATAAATAAGAAGCTAACAAACAATGTCTACTCAATGGTATTTATATTAATTTAATGTTTAAGCCCAGAAATTTAAACCCAGGATAGTGTTACACAAATCTCAAATCTAAGCAGACAAACCATAGATGATTTTATCAAAGTCTAGTTTTCGTACTAGACTTGAAACTTAGAACTAATTTCAGTTGTAAACTTTTGCCAAATTGTGTCTAGTATTTAAGCTTAGGACTTCACAGAGTCGAGTATATCCACTAATTACATGTCATCTCAGTGTTTACTTGACCTTTATTCCTAAAGTAATCTTAGCAAACTCAAGTTTTTTTGGTGAAAGAAAAATTCCCTAATATTTTATGTCGCATCAGCTTCTTTAGACATCAGCCTTGATGGGCTAATCTTTTTGCTGAGACAGTTTAATACGACAGTGGTAAGTCTCGTGTATTTTCTCGTCTATCGTGACGTTAAAATATAATTCCTACAGGATATTAATTACTTAGGTATACCGAATATTTTTCAAAGAAATCATGCTGGAGACGCTGGAGTTTTTTCATCTGTTTTTGTCAGCTTTAGTATCTACAGTTACTAAAGCAGAAATATCTTGAATGGCGATCACGGACTAAAAAAATGCAATGTGTTGAGGCCTCTCACTTGGTGGACCGATGATCTAGTGAAGGTCATGGAAGCGGGCAGCGAAGGACCGGACGCTATGAAAATCTTTGAGGGGAAGCCTCTGTCCAGCATTGGACATAGACGTCATTTGTCTGAAACGAACGAACTAATAGAGGTTCGTTCATATTTTAACACTAGTATAAATAGCACTGTTACCATTACTATTAATACAAAACCGGGCATCTCAGAGTTACTAAGCCAAACTTAGTAGCAAAATAGAATTAATCAAGCAGTGTCTTAACAAATAACCACCTCTAGAGCTTAAAGCTTAACTCAGCGCTTTATTGTGTTAAGCGCCTGCTTAATTTTCTAAGTGCATAATCTTTAACCAATTAAAGAGTTTACTAACTTTGTCTCAACTACTGAGCATAACACTTACATAACAGCAAAGGATAGCACATAGTACAGTCACCGTCAAATAGTTCGTGACACCCAAAGTAGCCAATAAGTTCTCAACACTACACGTTGTGTAGACGACTTTTTGCCACTTTGAGTGTTACGAAGTTTTTGACTGTGACTGTACCTACGTGCCAATATATTTTAGCAACTTTGTTCGTTCGTTTCAGCCGAAAGACGTCCACTGCTGGAGAAAGGCCTCCCCCAAGAATTTCCACGAAGACCGATCCTGCGCCGCTCGCATCCAGGCACCTCCCGCAACCTTCACCAGATCGTCGGTCCACCTAGTGGGAGGCCTGCCCACGCTACGTCTTCCGGCTCGTGGTCGCCACTCAAGAACTTTCCTGCCCCAGCGGCCATCAGCTCTACGAGCTATGTGCCTTGCCAACTGCCACTTGATTTTAGCGATTCTGCGGGCTAAGTCAGTCACTCTGGTTCTCCTACGGATCTCCTCATTTCTGATAAACTTAGCTGTGATAAAAATCGACTCGAACAGAGTGGTTAAATACAAGTTTACTTTTTTATCCAGTTAATAAATGAGCCAAAGTATAATTTTACTTTTCTTTAAAAAATATAAAATAAGACTGTATTTATGTATGGACAATATTATGTATCTAAACTCAGTATGTGTGTTTGAAATTTTCAAATTAATGACTTCCAAACTTAAGTTAGAGTGGATTCAATAGATAAGTCACCACAAGCCTATCATTTGGGCCCTATTAAGCTAAATAACTATTGAAGTTAATTTGCATACTGATGAGTTCATTAATTATCACTAGCAAAACAATTGATATCTCAAGACTACTTGACGCATTTGGAAAGCCTAAAACGTAGCTTATGCATAAAATATTCATTAGGCATTAGGGCTTTTATTTATTTAAGACCCGCCTAATCCCAGGCTCAAAATATGTATTTATAGTAACTGCCTACCTGCCTACTTAGGTATGAACGACGGCTCGACAAGCTGAATCGATTTTGCAACAAAATATAAATGTATCAGATAATGTCCTCTGCACCTTGTAATTTCTCATATAAAAAATCTTAATCTTCACAAAACAAAGTTCTTTCTTAGTTATTAAAAATTGCAAAAGGTCGTGGGTTCGTTTCCCACCTTACGCTGCTCGTTTTTTTTTCAAGTGACTTTAAAAATATCTAAAAAAAAACTTCTTATTTGTCCTTATCTGCCAGTTATAATTGATAAATTATTTATGAAGTCCCTGCTAGTCATTAGCAACTGTTAGCAACTGTAAGCAACTTACCTGTCAGAAATTATAAACTTTATAATCCCAAAGTCTAATATTATCTACGCGTATCACTTATGCAAAAGCGTGCAAGTTTACAAGTTATGTTACTTACTTGTAACTTCGATCACTAACCCCAAGTGTGTGTATCTACCTACAGAACGATAGCACGTCGATTACCCCCATTCCACCCCAGCTGTTCCCTTATAGGTCATTAATTGTAAGGACGAAATCAACCCCGACCCGCGACCCGCGCCCCAGTTAAGATGCTGAGGCAATCCCTTTTGGGAAGACTGCTAAGTGTACTACTAGATCCTTTAGAATAAAAAATGTCTTACAATATGTGCAGTTACCTACCAAAAATAAGTTCCAATCGCTTAAACAAAAAATAATGACAACATCTTCTAGGTCTCATCAAACGATATTTAAGTTACGGCTGTTCGTTCGTTCGTTCGTTTCAGCCAAATAACGTCCACTGCTGGACAAAGGCCTCCTCCAAGGTTTTCCACAATGCACGATCCTGCGCTGCCCGCATCCAGGCTCTTCCCGCGACCTTTACGAGATCGTCGGTCCACCTAGTAGGAGGCCTGCCCACGCTACGTCTTCCAGCCCGTGGTCGCCACTCGAGAACTTTTCTGCCCAACGGCCATCGTCTCTACGTATATACGTATAAATTACGGCTGTGGTTTCGGCCAAACCAACGCATGCAGCCTGCGTGCGCGATTGCGATGGCGATCACTGCACGTGCATAGATCGCCGCGACCAATGATGGGACGCATTGATGTGAACTCATCGCTAAAAATTCATACACGACGTCTGATCGCCTTCGCCATCCCGCACGCAGACTGCACGCGTTGGTTTGGCTGAACCTTTAGTTAACAATAATTACACGCCACAACAGCTCGCTTCCAATCAACTAAATGAGTCCTAAATCAAATAAATGCAGCAACAACTTAAAACAATAAGTCTTATTTTAGCATGTCCTGTCTAGTAATACATAAGAGGAAGATTTTGCTTTCGGCTCCCTGATCCTTGACCTGATTGCGGAGGGAAATTTGATAACGCAGGGTTTTACCCCGAAAAAAATATTGTGGTAGGTGTATGTATGAATGAAAGGAACTATCCTCCTTCCTAATGTAGGTAATATATTGTGTAAGGCAGTATGTGTATAGTGCCCGAAAGTGTCTATTTACTCTTACTACGAAAGCTAATGTTCTGGAAGGTTCTAAGGAGTTTCCATCACAGTGGGGAGTTTCAGTTCCGGAACCGAAATCCCGATTTTGGAATGGAATTTGATGGAATGAGTGTGTATGTAGATATATTACTCATATATATTACTACCTACTTACTCATATATTTAACTGTTTTAAATTTACATTATACTTCGTCGCTGCATCCTCGAGATTTTCATATTTACCAGGTAGTCCACTTCTCATTGTACTAGGCATCGAACATTTTAGAGCATACAATACAAAAAAGTACTTGTTATGACTCGATATCCGGCGGTAGTGGGGCACGCTTACGTCACACCCCTCCAACCGTCGAGTCGTCATTCGCTTCGATAGTGCGGGCATCGTAACATCGAAATTTCTCGTTCGTGCCGCAAAAATAAAATTAAATTAAATTGGAAAAAGTGTGTGCTTCGTGTGTGTTTAAATGTGAAATGACCATAAAAGTAAACATTTCGATAAAATACACAGTTATTACGTCGTCTAGAGCGACGCGACATTTGGAGGATAATAATGGCTACCTGTTGGGGAATCAGGAGACCGGATCAAGGCCGCAAGTAAGTGCTCCGCCAACGAAAGTGCCTGCCAAGCTGCAGTCTGCGAGGAATCGCGCCGTATTGCAAAAAACATCACTCATCGTGAATCACAATGATGACTACGACCACTCTGGCAAGAGTGTACCGACCGAGAGGCAGATGAGTTTGGGGAATATTTAAAACAATTATTTTGTTTTTACCCAACTGTAAAAGGAATGGCAAAATGTTTTCGACTATGTTCAATCTGTGCTCGTACATAGGTACGTAATATATTGGATCCTAATTTAACACTGAGTTGTGCTGTGATGTGAGTTGTGCTGTTATAATTTATGGTTAAACAAACTTACCTTAAGTGAAGTTTGACCGTAATTATACGAGTCGCTGCATCCGAAGAGATTTTCATTCCCGCCCTACCCCTAAGTTTACACTTAACTTACCCTTACTTAACTTTAGCGAAATCATACTCTGAAATGAATGACGACTCGACGGTTGGAGGGGTGTGACGTAAGCGTGCCCCACTACCGCCGGATATCGAGTCATAACAAGTACTTTTTTGTATTGTATGCTCTAAAATGTTCGATGCCTAGTACAATGAGAAGTGGACTACCTGGTAAATATGAAAATCTCTTCGGATGCAGCGACTCGTATAATTACGGTCAAACTTCACTTAAGGTAAGTTTGTTTAACCATAAATTAAAATACTTTAAAGAAAACTTTATTCCAGTCTAGTTTTACTCTAACAAATAGGTATGAGGTCTCACAGTGCGCGGACGCTCAGGGTCACACAGGAACCAATCACAGAGCTCTATTCAACGCTGTGCGTTTGATTTTCTGCTTCACTTAACAAGCATCGTTTGTGAATACGGGTAAATCAATTTGCTTGAAAATAATACTAGTAGGTACCTAGTAATTTAGGGTCTATCTCTCTCACTGATACCAGCATGTCAAAAAGAGTGAAAGGGATGGATAGAGTCGAATACAGAGTTTTTTCAGGGTAGAAGCTGGAAGAATGAAATGGCAACATTACATCATTCGAGACGAATTGCCAGAGATATTTTCGGTGCGTCATTCCGCTTTGGTTTCGTCCTTTTTTATCTTGCCTCGTATGAATGAAGAGGTTTACGATGGCCTTATCGTTTTTTATGTCGGAGTAAAAAGAAAATACGAGTGTTAACCGCTGGAATAAAAAAAAACATAATTTTAATAAGGGTAGTAAAACAATGTAGGATCTGTCGACAGAATATTAACATGTTATTAACCGGTAGATACAAGAAGAATTACAAAAAATACTTCACACGAATTATAAAATAAAAAATGCTTCATTCGATTCAACTGTGCCTTGTTAACAAAATACCTACCTATTTTATGCTCGTTTTTCATAATCAATCTTCTATTCCAAGACATAAGAAATTTTAGATCCTATTCTACTGTAGTGTCGTCTTCTACTATAATGTTTCACAAGCCGCAATCGTTTTTTTTTTGCTCGGTTAGCATTCCCTCTTTAGTGACATAGATCATAAAATTATCGCGACTGAACTTTAAGTTATGTTTTTATTTATTCGCTCCAACAAATCGTAAACTTTGGTCAAAAGTAAGACCGTAATCGCTAAGCCAAAATGCTTTTGTGCTCTCAAACGAAGGGCACGAAGCAAGCGAACGGCAAACGGCGGCAAGTAATGCCTTTTATCTATGTAAATAAAAATAAAAGCGCTGCGGAAAATTTGTTCCTTTAAACATTGTTTCCGACGGAGTCCAGATGGAATCGGTGCTTGGTGAATGTTTCTTTTTCGATAGGAGCTGCAATGTTTTATTGCTGTCGGACTTGTAAGCTACTTTATTGTAACTGCATACTATTTGATATTTTGTCTCCACCAAAAGAAATACTAAATACTAATAGTCCCGTTACTTAATAATTATGCTTGTGCGTACACCACAATAGTCCGGAAGCGTCGGGATTCGAACCCGTGTTCTTGGAATTAGATTCGGTCTGTCCGACACCGACACCGTCGGGCATTTTTCTTTCCATCCTCTGAATTACCATAATGTGAGATTTCTTCATTCCGTTTAAGGCTGGAATTGTTAATAGAATAAAATTGTGTTGAGGTAGACCACTCAGGCTATTTTGGTTTACTTTGTGATACTCCTTTTCTATCCTGTAACAACTGAGGTCATAGCCCTGTAATCCGATTGCCAATTTGATTTTAAGCAGACTTGACAATGCAAAAGCCCTACCTAATTGGCACCTTGTCACAGCGAGAACAGAAAATCAATCAGCAAAAATAGCTGGAAAGCGCTGTTCGCGACTCAAAGAAAATAAAAACGCTTTACAGACACACTTGTTAACACAATTCCTAGTAAAGCAGAACCTCCCTCGTTCGTGATAACAAATAAAACGTAGGGAGTACTCTGGATGTGTACTATGGAAGTCACGGGAATGTTTTTGTTGTTTTTTCCTGTACTAGCTTTTGCCCGCGGCTGTGAACAAGTGAGTTTCGGAATGTCAAAGAAAGATTTAATCTCAGCTCTATTCCCGTGGATAAAAACTATTCTATGTTAGGTCTGAAACTATCTTTATACTTACATTATTTAAAATCCATTCAATGGTTTAAGCGTGAAAAGGTCAGCGTAAAACAGACAGACAAAGTTACTTTCGCAATTATAATATTAGTACGAATGTAACCTACGTCGTAAAATGTCTTTCTTCGTAGAGTAGGCACTTTGGACTAATACTCGCAGAACGAGCGAAAGTGTTTGCCAAAAATAAAAACAATCAAGATGTAATAAAACGGTTGTAAAAGTTACGTTTTGTCGAGATTGCTGAGAAAAACGTAACGACCTACTTTCAGGCTTTAGGACGAAAATTAGGCTGTTAACAGCAGATATTAGGATGGGTAGACATTTAAAAAAAGTCGACTTACATCACCTAGGTATTTCTTCTAATAAAATGGCACTTTTAAATCCTGAATTTAAAAAAGTTTTATCTTTATCCTGTCTTCAGCCTATAGTTAATTAAACCTAAAATTGCCATAGAAACCACTTAAAGCCAACAAAAAAGGTCCCTTCAAATCGTGAGCAACAGGAGCCCTGATCAAAGGTATCAATAAATTAAATCATTGGCGGGCAGGCTAAGGCTTACAATGGCCAGCTTGGCCGAACCCACCTCACGAAACGCTTGGCTGGCTGAAGATTTACTAACCCTGTAAGGTACTGGAAAAAAGTTAACTCTGTAATTTATTTATTGAAGTTTTGCTGCCGAAATTTCGGCACTTACTATTTTTTATGAACGACATGAGAGCTATGTATGACTAGCTTGGTTATACTCGTATGTATATGATTTGCCGGCCAATACAAGTAGTATTGGGGCCTTTCAAATATTATTATTGTGTCGTCTTTACAAAATAATAAGTTATAAACAGCAGTTGACTGTATTTTGTGGTTAGTGGAATTTTCATAATTATAATAATATAATAATTTATGATGTCAAAATAATGAAAACCTGAATAGTTCTAACGAAGCTCGGGGCCACTGAAAAGTAATTAAACTCCCGAGCCGAGGCCCAACTTCAGCCCATCTACATCAAGAAGGCGAATTAATTTCCTGATTTCCTAATCTTAACAAACCCTGTAACTCAGTTTAGAAATTGTAACTACTAGTTACAATATCTATACACAGTAGGTAGTACTGGTGGATATAGTAAATACGCAGCCCCTTAAATATTTTCCAGACCACCAGATTGCTTCCGAGCTTAGTTCAATGAAACGCGAAACTGCTAAGAGACCACTATGTACGCAATGAAGTAACAAATTGCTAGTTGTCTGCTAAGTCTTTGTCACAATTCCTTAGTTTCATTGATGATCATAATTAAATACCAATTGCATAAGCTTTTCTTGATTTGAGACTGGATGATAAAAATCACAATAAGTTGTTTTAGTTTAAAGGTTCCCAATACCAGCTAAATTGCTAGGTTTTACCTGCTGAATCAATCAGGATCGGGATAGAGCGGGGATCGTTCCCTCTTTTCTTAACTTAACACCTTTGCTGCGGCAGTAACTTTCTAATACTTTCCATTCCTTCGGTACAAGGTCGGTAAACCTGGTATTAAAACTTACATTGTGGCGGCACAAGGCTTAAAGACCTTGTAATGTTTAAGATATATTAATTTTATTTTTGGCTTCATGTTAATAGATATTATGTTTTTTTTCTTTGAATATTAATAATAATGCATTTATTTACATACACCTGAAGGCGTTCGTGAATAACTTGTTTAGTATAAAAATTATAGCTATATTCAAAATACAAGGCTTATGCACCCTGTGACGCACTGAAGTAGGGAATTCTGGTGGGTATTCTAGGGATGTGAAATACAAATATCGATAGTTTAAATTAAGTTTTAATAAAAATTAAAAAAAGTAACAAACAAACATGTTTTAATAATTTAGTCTAAATATTTTACAAATAAGACATACGTGCATAAATACTTAAATAAGCTATATATAAAGAAAACATATTATTTAATAACATTTAGTTACAACTTCAAATGTTTGTCACGAAAAACATTACTTAAATTAGCAATAAATCGTGTAGCAAATTAAATTATAATCAATTTGCAGTTTTGATTTTGTTTGTTTTTCTTGACGCCATGTCGACATGTGCGTTTCTTACGAATGCGAGGCAACACTGGCTGCACGAAGCTAGCGTGGGGTGCGGTACCAGGTGCGCAGGGTACAAGGTGCTTCGACCTGGTTTCGCATTGTGAAGACATTTTATTACTTCCGTGCGGTACCAGGTCTAAAAACCTGGTATTAAGGTAGGTACATCATTGGATTCTATTTTAAGAATACATCATAGATATATATTCATCACTTTCCTACACCGGACCCAATTGAAGTTATGCCTTCCGCACGACAAGGAAGACTATAATTTTCTTAGCCGCACGGTAAGCGAGACGTACACAAGGTCTATAGACCTGGTTTCGCACTCAACGTGTTAACATACTCGTACCTACATTCACTTACCTATATTTTGAAAAATTTATCAATATTATAATGAAACTTAAAGTTTCACTATCATCATTAATTTCAGCCATAGCACATTCAGTGCTGCAAATAGGGGCATCTTTCAATGATTTCCAAATTGGCCATGGTCAGTTTTCTTAAGTAAGCTAGACTGGAATTAGTTGACATAACAATTTAGTTACCTACTACTAAAAACATTAGCATTATTTTCTCTTTAAAAACTTTCAAACATCATCTCCAAATTCGTTAAATTTTTAGGTTTAGAAATTATTCTCTGCGGCTTTGTTTCTCGGAATATCTCTTTTGATGTTTCTTATTGAGTTATGAAACATTTTTCTTGCCATTATACCTACTTGCCTTTTTATTAACAAGTTATTCCACGTGGTGCGTCATTCGTGTCAATTATGGCCCGTTACAGCGAAGCTTAACCAGCTTAGCTCCTATAAAGAAGTGAAAATATAACTATCCTATGTTTCAAACTGTCAACTAAATACCTTTTACAACGGAATGGTACAGCTCGGTATCAACAACAGAGTAATATGATACAGAGCTACTACTGCATTTTAATAATTTATTGATGCAAAAACAACGACGTGTAATATATTATTTTTCTAAACTATAATTTATTCTTTATTGCTAGTAATATAGGTAAGCTTTTGCACTAAAAATGACCCCTAACATGCTATCGCTATAGGTATTTATACTATTAGGTGCTATTAGTCGTAACCAATAGTAACTGCCAATCATGCAAACAAGCGATCTTTTCTTGAAGAACCGAAGTTTAGTAAAGTAACATTATTATGTAGATTTCCTTATTTTTCGTGACTGGCGCCGTTTAGTGCTGTTTTTAGGTCAGCGCTTGGCATTGAACTTGTCACGTTTGGTTTGCGATAGTGATGTGCCTTGGCAAGAAAGTCTTCATGCGTATCGGCTATTGTTTGTAGATATGCATCACTTGGCAATGACATCACAATAACTATTTTTATGTTCTATCTTTTTACTTTACAATACCTTATACCCGGAAAAATTGTTTGACATTATCGGTATATTTTAATTCCTACTAAGTCCACCAACCCAAATATTTCAGGACAGTGCATTAAACAAAAATCATTAATTAAGTTTCTAAATTACTTATTTTTTGTGGATATTATCTGCAATGTAAATAATTTTAAGATTACAAAACTAATTAGGTATACGACGCAATTAATAAGTATGAGAATGTGTGATTGAGAAGAGAACTTCAAATTAGTGCTTATGTAAAATATTAGATAGAGACAACAAGCTCTAAACACTGCATCTTATGAAGCTGTTATTGGTGCGTTATTGCAACAAAATTTGTGGTTTGATGTGCTGTTGCTGTCCAAGCTATATTTAATTTTATCGATACAATCACACCCCTATCTAAACTCGCCCCTAAGGATTTGACGTTTGCCGTTTATTGTGTTAGCTTGATAAGATTAGTGGCAACCGGGGTCAACCGTCTTGCCTTCTAATTCGGTATCGATAAAAATATCGCTTAACCTCTATTTTAACCGCTTAGGGATCGATTTGCCGTGACCACGCTGACAACGTGTAGGAAAACGTGCCTAAATGCAACTGGATTTTTGTTTAATGCAGTTAGTGTGTTACGGTAATTTTGATCACGTATCACTTGGTTACAGTTAAAATATTTCATGCTTGCATGCACTCTAAATTCTAAAACAAGCTTTTTTCATTCTGGATCAAACTTTCAACTTACCTACTAACTTTTTGGTCAAAAAACAAAGACAACAGCAATTTTAAAATTCTAAAATTCAATGAAGATATCTAACGGTGCCTGAATCCATTTATTTGGGATATTGAAAAATAAATCTTAATCCAGCAGCTCAATAGAAGCGATCACCTGGAAAATCCATCGATAAATCAAAGTAGCTTATTCTGTTCAGCGCTCTTTTATAAATATTAAAGTGACACGACCGACAAAGTCGTGTTGCTGAATTAAAAAGTTCGATGCTAGGGTGAAGCTATGACAAAATAAACATCATACTATTTTTACGTGACTTCAAAGGTAATGGTTTTCTTACATATCTATATGACGAAGATTTTATTACATGTCTATTAAGTTAGCTCTTCTTCGGGGATAGAGTCAGTCTCAAGATCAACTAAAATAAATATTGAAATTTTCAGTTTTGTTTGGAAATTAAAGACAAAATAATGATGTGCTAAGGAAAGGATTGCATTCCGATCGTGGCATTTCAGACCACCCACCTGATAGATTTTCTTTATCTGACTCTCGTATCCTTTCGTGGTCTTTGTGAGTATTTTCCAATTTTCTAATTATTCAAACTTGAAAACGGTTTCAAATTGGTGGTGGATCGTAAATGGCGCTCAAGAACTTGCAGTTAGGTATGCACTTTTGTTTGAGTTGTCTCAAAATAAAATTGTATACCTTCAATTGTTTCAAATATTTTTTCAGCCAACTCAAACAAATAACAAATTCCACCGCTGAGTGAGTGGGCAATCAAGTTTTTAATCAAGTGTTGCTTATTTATTGACGTTAAGTTTCGGATATTTATTATTCAGTCTGCTAACCGTCTAGTCCAGTGGTTCTTAACTTTAAAGCAATGATAGTGTCCCACTCCTCTGCTTAATTCAGTCTCTGCCAAATTCTATTAGCCAAGACTATTGAGAATTACGTACTGCACGACAGACCTACTGCCTTAGGAAGCTACTGCTTAATTTTGGAATTATGCTTTGTATAGCCTGACCAGGAACATAAAAACCCTCGCCATGTTGCGGAAAACTAATGGTACTAATTTCTTTTAATGGCAACAGTAACTGAAAACTTCATTGACATGTCACCTTGCATGTCAGTCTATTGCTGTCAAAGTGTAAACAAACTTTATTTTAAATGTGCGCAATTGGTTTTATGAATTAAATTGCTAAAATATTTTTATAGTAGTGAAAGAATAGTGGTTCACAATGTGTTAAAGTATTTGTCGAAGAGAAATACTAAGGGTTCGGACAATATTTTCATTGAATAATGTTTCCGACAAAGGTTGTCAAATTGACTGTCATGTTTATCGTATAGTACAGTCCACTATGAAAATTAGCTGTGGTTTGTTTCAACTACCTATTTTAAAAATTTTGTCACTTTCTAAGTGTTGAATTTTATGGGAAAGAAGTACCGAGTTTGAAGCGTTCATGAGCAGACATTGCAGTTGAATATTCAAGTTCTGAATTTGATTATTGATGAATAATAAAATAAATCTACTAGCTCGATTGATGGTTTCATTTAATTTATTTAAATCAGGTTACCTATAATAATATTTTTACGTTAATTTATGAAAATATCAAATTAGCCCGTAATCCTGAATCCTGATACATAAAGTTAGCCTATTAATTTAACACAGGTACGACTGTACTCAGTGTTGCACTATCAAATGCAATTGAGGCGCCTCTATGCCAGGGTTTTTATGTTCCTGGTCAGGCTATAGTAATAATATCTGACTTCAGAAAAGTTGAATATCGAATCGTTTCAAAGAATTACGAAATAAGCATCTATGATAATGGTAATTGATGGATATTACGTTAGACTGAAAAAGAGTGCTTCAATTGAAATAAATTAATATGTAATACAGGATGTCAAAAAAATCTTGTAACTGTGCAGTGCAGTACCTCTAGTAGGAAAAACTTTCGAGTTCGTTTCGTTGCGTATTCAAAGTGTCATCGAAAAATTTTGTATGAAAAATTAAACAGCGCCCCCTAGGGCGGCTATAATATAGGGGGCGCTGTTTAATTTTTCATACAAAATTTTTCGATGACATTTTGAATACGCAACGAAACGAACTCGAAAGTTTTTCCTACTAGAGGTACAGTGCAGTGCTGCAATGCTCAAAGTTTAGAGATGTAAATCCCGGCGGAGTGGACTCGTGGACAGTTTATGATATTGATCGAAGCTGGGGCCTGCTTTAATAAATGTTGAGAAGCGCTGCCTTAGTACGTATTGTTTCAGAACATTTTGCATGCAAATGCAATGCAAGAAACGATATCCGACATTTTACATTGGTACCCAACGTTATTAGTTTTCGTTTATATTTTGACGCGCATACAATTTGCTGAGTTCCAGCTGAACTTATTGCAGTCTGATTCTAAACGGTTTTGTCTGATGGAGAGATGGCGGCTAAGTATTAAATTACTTTTTTATGTAAACTGTTTGTGAAATTGTACGTGATACTTATAGCTGCTGTACGGTGCAAAGAACTTGTGGGATTCATCAAATCCACAATTTTATTTATAGAATTTATTTTTGCACACGGACAAGATGCTATTAAACTATACTAGTATATTTTGGTAACCTAAGATATTATAATTTAATTTAACTATGAGCATGAGTTGTCGATATCACCACAGAATAAATAAATAATAATAAATAAATAAATAACTTTATTCTCACCATAGTCAATGACAGTGCAATAGGTAAACTTAAAAAACTAGGTACAATGAAGGTAGGACAAAAAAATAATAATCTCGCAGTATTACAAGTATACAAGAATAATAATAAGAACTATTCACTATCGGTTTGTTGCAAAATAATTCGAAACAGATGGCACAGATCTGGGTACACAGGGCTTAATGTAGAGGGGGATCAAACCGACATTGAAAACTTAGTAATTAATGCCCGCCTGGGCTGGCAGGAAACGCTAGTCGTGGTTGTGGGTTCGAATTCCGTTGGGAGCAAATTCAAGTTCTTTGCCCTCAAGTCATTAATGCTTGTAATATGTAATGCACCTATGTTTTATCGGTTATCTAATGAGCATAGTACTCCACAATATGGAGCAAGGTCATTTGACTTAATGTTTGAAATAATATATCCAACAAAACCCAAACCTACAGATTTCTACCGGAAAATTGGATTAAGCCTCTCCTCTCTGTGTTCAATCTCAAAACTGCATCGCCTAGTATAGTTATAAATACACTCGATAACAAAAGAACTATCGAACCGTGTATAGACAGTGCAGCTTTGTTTGTTTTTAATTTCACGTACGGGTGCAGGGCGCCTCGTCGGGCGAGATAAAAAATTAACGACACGAGGCGTGCTTCAGAATACAGGTAACCACTGGATACACGTGAAGTTTGACTAACGTGTCTGCATAGTGCTTTATGGTTCATAACGGTGTGTATAATAATTATAATGAAAACAGATTTATTACCGACGAATACGATATAAAGTGACTTACTGATCGTCGGAGAGCTTCTCAAATTTTTCAGTGTGTAGGTACCTAAGCCTCTAAAAAATTACTTACTATAGGCAAAGGAATAGCAATTTAACAGAATTCGTGCTTCTAAGTTACGTCAAAACGTTTAAAATGCCTAAAGCGGCTCTAATAATTCGTAAATGCAAAAATAAAATGAAAATATTTACTTCAAATAATGTTTATTTATCAAATTAAGGACGTTCATTACAAAAGAGACCAAAGAAAATGCTACAAAAGATAAATTACACAAAAATACGTCACGCAGTTTATTAACGTCAAATAACATGGTAAAAAAGTTAACGCCATTTTTCTCAAATATTCATATACAATTGAGAATGTTACTAGGTATGCAAAATCACTTGAAACCTATGTTACAGTTAAGCTTTTACATTTACAAATACATTAGTTTTTATTTCATTCAAAAATACCCAGTAGTTATGATTTTATAGGCATTCAAAGTTCGCTTAAATATTGAGTCCCGCCGACGGTCACGTGACCCCGTGTGACGTACATTCACAGCGTCCGCTCACTAGAAAACGGATATAAACATACTTAAATATTTTTTTTTTGTAAATACAAACTTATTATACATATTAACACCCAGACCCATCACAGAAATTAAAATTGAACCAAACCCAAACTTGATGCGATTGTGTCGTTTTATTGCGAATTACCTTCCAGCTCCATCATTAGACCCCGATTACTATATATAATTAAAATACTCATCAATACAAAACGAACGAGCCCAAACTCGATGCATTTAAGTCGTTTTATTATAGAGTTCCTATGGCCACCTTCCAGCTCCATCATCAGATCAGCTCCATGTCATCACAATATTGCATGGTCATCCAAATCACATGTGTTTGCGAAATTTCAGCTTAATCGGTTGCCTGGAAGTGGGTCTTAATTCAATTTGCAAGATTCCACCCATACAAATATGAGCCAGTCGTTGTAATATGACGTCACGCGCAAAAAATGGCGGGCCGGCCGCCGCCCGCACTTTTAAAATTCAATATCTTGGAAACTAATTGACGTATCGAAATAATAGGCTAGTTGCCTAAAAAATTTTTTTTAGTCTGTAATGTTTAATATCAAAAAATATTGGACACATGTAATTTTATTTGTCAATCTAACAAATAATTACATAGTTATGGTGCGTTGAAGTTGCGCACGACGTCACAACGTGCAGCATTTTTAAGCAAGCGTTGACGTCACGGGCCTCTTCTTATGAACTTTGGGGCGCTTTATCTCTTTAAATTTTCATTAGTTTGAAAAAGTGAAAAATACGTGTAGAGTATTTTTTGATAAGTTAACTGACGGACTATTTGAAACTCTTGCTTTTTGACCCAGGCAACATCCCCATTCTTTCACGTGTATTTTTTATTTTTAACAGAGAATACAGAAAGCTAAAAAACAAAATTAGTGAACATTCTTCATTCTCGAAAGTAACTAAGGAAATTCAAAATTATAGGATTGAGTACAAACGAATCAAAGAGAATATTATGTCAGAAATAAATGCGAAATGGGAAAAACATGATTTCAAAATATACGCTTGTGATTTGTTACATCGTTTTCTCTAATATGCATTCCATTGGGGTTTATTCATTCTAAGCTTAATTTTCAAAGCAGTAACGCTATTATAACAATCAACATTTTATACATAGTAATAAACTCCAATTTTATTGCAAACAAATGCTTTGATACGTCATGCATTTTTTGATCCACGAGAAAACTAAAATCAACAAACCACTTAGAAATATCTTCAAAAATCTAATCAATAAATCTAAAAGAGCCTAAAATAAATATTCTAAAGTAAACATTACGCTCAAAAACTAAAATCATCTAAGAAAATTGTCTTAATCGAGGTAGATAGCGAACAGTGTGATCTGGATGAAGGCAGTTGCTGTTTCTCTATGGGATTCAACGTAGTTGTCTCTTTCGAAGTCCCATATGAAGGATATGGCGTTATTGAAGCTCTGGGATCGCTTTTGGCCGATGGTGACCACGGAAATGACGCGGTAGCGGTTAAAGGCCATGGCTTTGATCTTGCGCATCAGTTCCCCTGCTAGACGAAGAGCCAGAGCTGGGGATTCCTGCCAAGTAATAGTAAGATCATAGGTTTTTTTTAAGAATATGAATAATTTGTACGGCACAAATTACTGATAGTCCCGTTAACCCCTCGTGGTAGGCTAAATATGCTTTGTTACGAGTGGGTTCACCACACTACACAAGCGGCTCGGCGACTTAGTTTGAACCCGCGTTCCTGGGATATCGAGCAGTCTGACACCTTTCACCGTTCGGCTATTATCACGTCAGATTCATATTATAGTAATGTTATGTACAAGTTCTGCTTAGCTTTGGAATCCAGTTATTTGTAATACCTGAAAGAATTTTAATAAGTTTTACCTGAACATTATACTTGTGTCCGGCGAAGTTCTCGTCAATCATTTCCTCCACGATCTTTGTGACATGTTCTAGGTGGAACTTTTCGTGGGGGTCTAGTTGGAAGGTAGGGCTGTACACCAGAGGTGGTCGTTTGAATTCGAAGGCGAGCTGAAAGAAATTTTTTTAGTGAGACATTAAAAATTTTCGGCCGTAATGGTTCAGATGGTTTTCTTTTTCGGTTCCCAATAACCCGAAGCTTCTTTTTTTAACTTTGTTTCTTTCATTTCAGCAAAATATCGAGCTGAAATTTGAATTGACCAATGGAAAATATGAAACCACGAAGGAGTTAAGAAATTAGTCTACGGCATTCACCTGGGACGTTCTTTCAACGGGCTTGATTCCAGGAACTCCAGTAAATCCAAAAGATGGTCTTCTAATTTTCATCCTGCTTAGGGATTTCTGCCCCAGAGCTGCCAGGGATTTGGTAGTAGACTGGTTCACAGCCAGCATTGAAACCTTGCTCTTTTTCAATTCGGCGTCTCCCATTTTGAATTTTACTTGTCCTGCTTGATTCTGATAGGCTTTAACGAGATATTAGAATATTGTTTCTTGCTATGGTTGTTTGGTGAAAAATGCTGTTTTGATTCCTCGCTAGCTGTCAAATAAAATGACACCCAAGTATTTTTCTTTAGACAAAATAGGCTATGGAGAACTTACTACCTTTCAAAGTAGGTTCAAGCTACTACGTACAGAAGTTTTACTTCGCGAAGGTATTTAAAAAAATGTATGCTCAATGTCATTAACACTAAGGTGTAATTTAGCCTGTCTCAAGAGTCAAGCACCATTTTGTTGACAAACGTCAGTGATCGGCACTGCGCCGAAGTCAAAGGGCTGACTTCGGTAAAATGATGTGACGTGAGGTGCCAAACTGCAGAAAATGGCGGAAGAAATACATGAATTAGCGTTAATTATCATAAATAATATTAACTACTTATTTACCTCTCAGTGTCTTGAGGCAACTTAAAAAAGTACATTCTGTGTTTTTATTATTATTTAGGCAGTTAAATACTGCACAGTATTTAGTACACCATTTTCTTTATTTTCTTCCATCATACCTCATCATACACAAGAATACGCGTGCGTGAGTCAATGTTCGCTCGTATGTGAGGCCCTGTCGAATAGTATCCTGTAGGTGGGCCATCGTGCGTGTTTTGTTTTCGATGTAAACTCGCGGAGATGAACAGGCCTGGTTTCAGTAAGGTTTCAGCCGAAAGGCTTCCCCCAAGGATTTCCACAAAGACCACTTTTTTTGGAAGCTTAAATGGAAGACATCCACATATTAGTTTTTAGAATTATTATGTAACAATTTTGCAACCCTATCACGCAGGAATAAATGAACAAGACAAACTTACTGAACTCATATAACACTACCCTTGATATACAGATAAAAGACACAATAACACTTATGGAGTCTGAGACGTTAATAACCTAATTTCTCAATCGGTAAGTGCTCGTATTATTGTAATAATAATTATTATGACTATTATGACCGTCTGTACAGAATAATATTTTAGACCTACGTGAAGACCTTTTTTGCAAAAGAAAATACATTTTATTAGGTTCATACATTTATATTCCATAATTGTTCATAAAGATAAAGATTAACCATAAAATTAAGTATCACTAAAACGATCGCAACCTAAAAACCAACTAAACTAAAACTAACTATGCATAATACTAGAAAACGAAACGTTCCTTCCAACCCAAATTCTTGTAAACATTAAGAGATTCTTGGTCCTATAAAACATTATTATTATCATCCTTTTCAGTTCCATCATTCTTTCAGCCACAGCTTGTTTAATGTTGTCAAGTCATGCAACAGTTTTGTAGTCAATACATCTTTAGTCCAGATAAACTGCTAGAACCGTTACTTGTATGAAAGCACTGCTGACTTCCCGCTGCGTATTGACATACGAATCCCTCTCATGGTCCCATACAAAAGCAAGGGCGTTATTATAACTTTGGGCCCTCTTCTGGCCAATGGTGACGATGGTGATGATGCGATGCCTGTTGAACCCCATCGTCTTGATTTTCCTCATGAGCTCATTCGTAAGACGAATGGTCAAGCCAGTAGACTCCTGGAAGCAAAAATGGAAGCTCAGTTTCGGCCAAATGACGTCCATAGCTGGACAAAGGTCTCCCCCAAGAATTTCCACAGGTTCTTCCCGCGACCTTCATCAAATCGTCGGTCCACCTAGCTAGTGCACGCTACGTCTTCCGGCCCGTGGTCGCCACTCGAGAACTTTTCTGCCCCAATACTCAAATGCGTAGAAACTCAGTAAAAAGGTATTTTCCTCTTCTATGTTGTGAGTTGTAATTTACTAAGGTTACAGCTCAGATGATTACTGTAACCTCAGTGAAGAACAGGCTACTGACTGATGATTTTGATGAGGTATACAAAAATAAGTCCAGTATGAGGAACATACCTGCACATTGTATTTGTGTCCAGTAAAATTACTGTCCAGCATTTCTTCAACTACCGCCTTTACTTGGGCTATGTGAAATTTCGGCTTTGGCTCCAATTGAAAAGTGTTAAGAAAGAGCATTGGCGGACGCTTGAATTCTATTCCAAGCTGAAAAATATCAATTTTACAGTTTCAATCACTGATTAAGCCAAACCTGGGGCCCGCAATGGACCTAATATACCGACTATGTTTGTAGCGGTAGCTAACGGGGTTCAACACTACCTAATCCCAACTCTAGTTCCCTCTAGATTGGTGCAACTCCTGTGAAATCCAATTAGACGAAGGCTTATTTAGAGACATTATTCCTGGAAAGTTTAAATCATAGTGGTGCAATGGGAATAATAATTTGTACATTATAGAACCTTATTTGATTGTCATATGGTCTAAATCCAAACAATGTTTTAAACTCATCACTTACTTGAGAAGTTCTCTCCACCGGTCTGATACCAGGAACACCGCTGTACCCAAAGGAAGCCCGTCTCACTTTGAGCCTGCTCATGGACTTTTGATCAAAAGTCGTTACGGATTTCACACTGGGCTGGCTCTTCACACCCATCATCGACGTTTTGCTCTTAGCTATCTCTGCCTGACTCATGATTGCGGTTAAAATTGACTGATCAGTAAAATTGCTCACTACAAAAGCAAAGGTAAGACAATTAATGAAAATGGGAAAAGACTGGAAAAGATCAGAAGTTGAATCTTCTTGTTTTTGTATTGATGTCAACAAATGTTTACAATCAATGTCATCAAATGATGTCAATGTCATATTATTAGTTTAAAGTTTCAACACTTCAATACAAATGAGGTTTTAAAAGACCTAAGCTGCTGATATAGTGCTTCAGCTTGGAAACAAAAATTATAAAATTCAAAATATCAAACACAATAAACTGTTTGCTTGAAGATTCATAACTTTAAGTAAGAATTCGTATGTAGCAAGTCACAAAAATCAGTGATGACGAATTCAAATACAAATCAAAGTACTCATAAGTCACAGAAATAACCAAAACTCGCTCAAACAGAAACTCGTCAGTACAAATGATAGATTGTGTTTGTGTTCGAAATGAAACACAACAAGAACGACTAACTGTCGGATCCATCACCGAGAGGTCTGTCTACCGCAAAAACTTTTAGCGTTATTAAAACAGATACACGTGGCACCTTGTGGTGAAAATGTGGACAATGTTGAGTCATAAAGCACTAGAGGTTCTGTATTAAAAAAATAATTATAATATTTATTGTAGGACCTTCATCATGTTCACCAGAAAGAGAATACGATAAGGGCGTGATTATTCAGGCTTGAATTTAACATGAAGGAAAATCTAATTAAAACTATAGTTTTGTTTTGTGGAACAGGTCGTATAATATTTACCTTTTATCGGGTGGGATTTAAATAAAATTTTTCGTCAAAAAAACCTGTCATACAACAATGAACATGATTTGTTATCATCTTATTGTTATTATCAGTACATTGGCAAACCTTACATTTTAACTCCTTTCACACACCATCCTTATTTTTCCAAAACTGATTTTCAAGAACACTATTTCGGTCTAACCCTAAAATAGCAATGCGCAAAAAACTCTTCACACGTTGACAAAGAGGTTTTTCGAGTATGGCCCGAGTAGGTACAAACGGCAGCACGTCAAGCCCAACACGGTAGGATCTAACTTAATTGTAATAGGGGCTATTTTGCAAAGAAAATGTACAGCCTGATATGCTATCGTCTGTACATTTGGTTTTCAAGCACAGAAAGGTCCAGTTTCGTATTCAAAACACGCTCCGGTGTGCACAAAGGGGTTTACCTGGAATCGTGCAGTGTATTCAGCCTTAGGATCGTAATAATATCTTTGAATGACGAGTCGGCGTTTTGTATGTGATATAACAATATTAGAAAAGGTATGATAATATTTTGCGAAGAATATGGGTTAGTTTTTCTTCTGTACAATTTTCTGTGGGGTTTTTTTAAGAAAAGGGGAACAAAAGTTGACGTCATACGGCTTCTTTTTCTAATTTTAACAACGTCTAGGTATTTATTTAAGTGAATAATAGGATGGGATTTATGACCAACCTAAACAAAACATACCAGTTTTAGATAACAGAAACTTTTCATTAAGTTAAAATTTTGAATATAAATAGCACTGATTTAATAGAAAGATCAATTTCAGATAACATTTCTTCTGCTCTATCCTCCATACAAAACATAGCGTGATGACGAACAGTTACTAAAATTAACAAACAGACTTTATCTTATCAAAACGTAATACAAAATAACACAACTCATCGAGTCGCGTGTATTTCTCGTCCATCAACCTCATAGCAAAAATGCAGTATGAAGCATTGAAATGCAAGTGGCATTGCATTAGACGAAAACGAACGAGGGTTGGGATTGTTATGATACCGTTTTTTTCTCCGATTTGGTATCCGTTACGTAACGCTCTTAAAGTTAAATATCAAAAACAAAATTAACATTATTTTAGCTGACGATTTGATTTTTTTTTTTTCAAATATTTTTTTAACAGATTAGATCTGAAAATTTAACATTATGTCAACTTCAAAATTCCATTCAACTGTGGTGTCCAAATTCAGGCTGACAGGCCCGCCACTCTATTAACCGATGATTTGGTGAAAGACGCGGGAAGCACCTGGATAACAGGCAGTGCAGGATCGTTCGTTGTAGAAATCCTTGGGGAAAGCAGAAGACGTCTTTTTGAAACGAACAAACGTAAATTTCGAAAACAAATGAGAATCACGGGTGGAACGTGTACCAGAAATGGAAAGAATTATTTGGTACCATCAAAACCAATGCCGTCTCTAGTTTCACGTCAGAGCTGGAACCGTAATAGGTCAGTTAAACGAATGTTCACCCCAAGCAGTGGTACGGGGTGGGACCGATGTGACCGATAGTGGATTGGAGATACTTTTTCACTTGAATTAGAAAACATGAGGATTTGGCGTCTTGGCGAAACGATACTGAGCTTTATCTTAACACATGCAGACGGGTAAAACCTTTTGGAATCCATTTAGTTAAGGTTTTTTAACCAGCACGCAATGGGGGCAATCTTTCAGCTCGACCAATGTCACGTTTTAATCTGGATTGCATTATTTTTAATTTATATTCCAAGAAACAGGTAATAGCAACGTACTATTACCACAGTAGGTATTCAAGTTTCGCAAGTAAGTAAAATAAAATAAGTAACAGTAAAAAAATTGATCAATTGACCAAAAGGAAAATTTTTCGGCATTTTTCCCCGCTCTGCAGTTAAAGGGTTTAATTTGGAGATCTCGACCATTAATAAACAAAAACCTTTTCTTAAAAAGTTTGATAAGTTCTTTTAGTGTTAATTTAGGGCTTTCCTTAATATCTAACTTGTTTAGCTAAGAGAAACCACACGGGTCTCTTAGACGGTCGACTTTGGCCATAGTTTGTTGGTTTAGGATACCTGCCTAAGTTCTACGACTTTCGCCCATGTTTATGTTAAGTTGTACACGGCTCACTTTATTACACTTAGGTACATGTAAAACGTGGTGTAAATTTTAATTAAAAATACTAAACGCATTTTTGATGTGACCCAGTTTTAATTTGTTTTCAAAATTCTTACCAAAATTCTATGAAACAAAGATGTATCATTAAAAATTTTAAAAGGTTTTTTGTGTCTTACCTTTCCTTACCAGACACATTAATGAATGTTAATCTAAAAATAAATCTCGAGCCACTCCTCAAATACATTTTCTCCTTTCTTGCGCTAAAATGTAATGCCCTATTTCATAATACAGGGTGAAAGATAGAAGTGACGTCAGAGACCTCGAGGTGCAAGAGCCGAGAGCAATGAGCTTGCACCAGATCCTTGGATAAGGCAAGTAGTTTGTCATTTGAGATACTTTGTATTCAAAGTCTTTAAAAGTTTAGGTACGAAATATCAAGAAATATTTTTCATTATTTTTTCCTCACGACGTAAAACTAAGTAGAGTGTACATTGGCATACCGTCTAGTAACGTGTGTGTACCTACTAAAGACATGTTAAAGTTGTTAATTACTCCGGTTTAAGAAAATGAAAATGACCACGTTTTTTGCAGCGGTAGATATTCAGCATACGGCAGTTCCTACAAGAAGTTAATCTTTTATTTTTGCTGTATCGAGTAATGAAATATTAATGGGTATTAACAGTCATCAGCACACGACCTAACTACCATAAAATGTGGAACTATTTTGTGCCTTGTGCTCTAAAGGTTTGCTCAGCAATAAAGTTGAAACTCCCTTGTGGACCCGTGACATGTTGTGTTTAGGTGACCCGGCGACTGTACAGAAATACAAAATATCAAAAGTTGTAAAATCGACGGGTATTATCAGTAAGCGGATTGCGGTTGTTCAAGGCGAGCCCGACAAATCCGGATTTAACCATTTTTGCTCCACTGCTATTTTCTGCGACCGGATTAAATAGAAAATCTATTCAAACATCTTTTTATTGAGTTTTCCACAACCCAATATGTTTTCCTTCACAATAGGAGTACACACATTATTGTTATCAATTGTTATTAAAAATATACAGTTTATTTTTACTTTTTGAACAATATTCCGCCACAAATAGTAACATTGTCATTAAACGGCTTCCCATGGCTTCGTCCCCGTGTATTCGGCAATGTTAAATAATAAAATAAATATTATTTAGGGTAAGTCCAGGATAGATGCCCCACTTTTTGAAACAGCTCTGTAACTCAGTCAGTAAGTTTTTATCAACAATTTGACCTTAGTATCTGTAAACTTTGGTCTTTCGTCTATGATATTACTATAATTATTTTAGTTTAAGTTATACCGATTCTGAGTAAATACCATTTTAATTGACCTCTAAAAAGTAGGATAGACGCCTAATGTGGGGGATAGAAGACTCACTGTACGATTGCTTCAAAGGATAGATGCCTGATGCAAGGATAGATGACTCGTTAATACAGTTTTTGAATTCTAAGGATCAAGTGCTTTTTGAAATCAAACAAGCCAAGTATTATTATTTAAGATTGTTTGTTATTAAATGAATTTAATATGAAATTTAATATTTTTTATTAAAAATAGTACATAGTACATCCACCCGAAGTCGGGAAAAGAGGTAATTCGATCAGAAGGGCACCCTATTTATTACTTTTCTAAGGTTAGCCGTACTACATTCTTTTTTTCTTCTTACTTGCTACTTGTGACAAAAAGAGCTTTTTTAATAAAAAATATAATAACACAAAAAATCGAATTAAACATAGCTATCCCGTCTAATTTATAAGATAGTCTATCAAATTATATAAAAATCTGCTTCATTTTACAGCTGACAAAAAAATTATCTATTAAAAGATACTTACCAATTTCATTTCGACGCTCGCTAAGGTTTGGCCGCGGAAGATTTTTGCTCTCACTGGCTAAACGAACGCACTCTTTGATGGTTTGCGAGGCGAAAAGTGGTACGGGGAGGTCCCTTTCTGTTATACATACTATAACTTTATGCTAAGTTGCTTGTAACATAGTGTACTTAAAATCGCGGCACCTATCCCACTGGGGCATGTATCCTGGAATTACCCTAACATACCTACTTACTTTTTGTGGGTGTCTGTTATGCTGCCTTACACGTGTTCGTTCATTCGTTTTAGCCAAATGACGTCCACTGCTGAACAAAGGTCTCCGAAAGCCCTGGTCAAAGACCAAACGATTCTGACGTGTAAAAAATACTATTCAATCAACATCTTCATTAGGTTATAAAATCTGTTTTCTAGTTCAGAAGCATGACCCTCTTTAATTTACCAGAAACTTGAGGGTTTAGGTTTACACTCTACACTGGCCAGACATGTTAAGGGGCACCTATACCTTACCTTTAGTCCAAACTGTTTAATAATTCCCACTAGTTTAATATGACACAAAAAACTAAATAGATATGGATGATCTCTTTAAAATGAATTCTAATTTCAAGCTCGATTAGCTCAAACTAGAAAGTAATTCTTTGTTATTCTACTTCGTTGCATTACCATTTATAGAGGAATGAAATACAGGGTGGAAACTGGTCAAAACTTAACATTTTAATTTTGACATAATTTAATTTATAAGTTTCCTGATCTTTTTAAATATTTCTCCATTAGTATAAATGTATTTTTTATAATAATCGAACTATATTAAAGTCTTTATTGTCGACTTCACGTTATGCGTAATTTGTTTGTATTTACTTAGGTAATAAGTGTTTTACACTGCTGGAAACGTTCAAAAACTGTGTATTTTTTTTTATCACAACGAGGAAGCTCTTGGCCTATATCTCACCTGATGGTAAGTGACGATCAGGCCGAAGATGGAAGAGAGCTTCACCCGGAATCCCCAACCACGGAGGAACTGGCTATCTTAGCCACACACAATAATGCTGTTAACATTGTTGTTATGGCGACAGACTTAGGTAAGATGGTGGTAGCTAGCCAGGCGGACTTAGAACAAGCCCTACCACCAACCAAACCGAACAGAAAAATCTGCCCCCACTGGGAATCGAACCCGGAACCTCTGCGTCTGAAGCAGGTGGTCTTACCACTAGACCACAGAGGCGGTTAAAGGTGGTGTATATTTTGTTTCAGGCATATTATTATCTTATTTCAGAACCCAGACTAGCCTTAATCTGTGATTACAGCAATACTATTACAAAAGCAAAAGACAGATGGTATCTTACGAGTACACCCTATATAAGTGAGGGTGGCTTAAAACTTTGTATTATAAAGTACAGATTACATATACCAGTATTAGAGCACGGAGCTCTGCTCAGGTACACCAGTTGAATGCACCGCCGATCACTACATAGCAGAAGAATACGCTTTATAATGAACGATGAAATTAATTAATTTAGAAAAATACCTTTTTATAAGTTGGTATAAAATCTATGATGTTATTGTAAACGCGAAAGTAGTGATTTTGTCTCTCAGCAGCTTTAGGAGAGAAAATTCATAAAGTCCTAACCGCTGAATCAATTTATTAACCTCTTGTGGTATACAAAAAGGTGATGATGGTGTATTAAGAGTTCGACACTAAATACTCTCCAAAGATAGTGTACGATGAGACTTCAAACGGCAGTTTTTGTTAGCTACGAGTATCTATCTACATTTTTAAAACTTTCACATTGATTCAGGGTCCAATTAAAATAACCCTACCCAAAAAACAATATTAGCCTACCAAAATAATCATCTTCATCATCTTCAACATCATCAGCACATTTAGAGTCCCCTGCTAGCATGACTCTCTCTAATTCACGTTTACCAAAGGCAAATCGAAGATTAGGCGTGCACTCCTTGCGCTGGCCAAACAGGTTAGAGGAGCGAAAGTAGGAGGTTTATAGGTTCTTTCAGTTACACCTTTTGAATAAGTATCGTATCTAAATCGTCACCTGTAAAGATCTCACAGTCCGATGCAGTTGCATTCGGAGCGGTGCACTCCCCAAAGTCATTGGCCCTGAACCGGCTTGCGTCACGACCCCACTTGCACTATGTTTTATATTAAATGCATCACGGTACATGTGCTTATGTCAGCACTGGAGTTTATCTCCACGATAAAAAGAACGAAGCCACCGTCCGACAATGCTGGAATTTTCTAGATTTATGGAATATCTGACGCTTCTATTTTCATTTGATGTTGTACAGCGACGTACGGCAAACTGTTTAGTTTTACAGTCTTGTAACTGGCTCTGAAACTAAAAAGTTTATCCACGTCTTTAGTGATGTGTAGAGCTAATTGTGGAATATCCACAGAAATTGGTAGTACAACTATTTATAATACTTATCCAAAATATTTTTTTACCTACGTTAGGTATCAATTAGGTCATTCAGAAAAGTAACTGTAATCATCCAGGCACTATTAATATCCCGTAGAGCATCATAGGTCTATTTTTTACATAACTATTGTATAAGAAATTTTTAAATACTGGCAGCATCTCTAAAGTATTATCCCCTGCTTTATCATCCAGCTCTTGCCAGCTATCCTTCTGACTTCGTCAGTCTATCAATCAAATGCTCAGACAGCCTAGGTAGCGTATTTTACATATTTCCATATAATTTCGCTTAAAACGATCCTAAAGTTTGAGAAACATAGTTTAGCGTAATTACAACTAGTCTGGTAATAAATGTTGAATAACAGATGATTAGTTTCAGTGCTATATCACCAGACGGAGGTAGGTATTATGAAATTAAATGATAACTAAACAGTCTGTCTGGCAGACGAAGTTCTGTGAAACAACGTGTATTTGTTAATGAATAGAAGTAAATACGTAAGTAATAAATTAGCATTTATTATGATAGCTACATCAATTTAATACTATGATTTGTTCTCACAAGCATTTTAGAGGCATATGCATTCTTACTCTATTAGGTATATTCTGAAAAGGTAAAAGCCGCTACCAACCGGGCAACATGAAAAGCATTGGGCGGAGGCCTATGTTCAACAGTGGATGTCCTATGGCTGAGATGATGATGATGATGAAAAGCTGATATTGATATTGAATTAAAACTAACAAATCACGTAGGGCTTCAGATTATGTTTCTGTAATGTCATTTATTTCATTTTTAGCAAGTGCTTAGTAAAAGTATAATTAAATTAGCAATAAGTTACTATGCTTATTTTGAGTTCCATTAGAGATTAGACAATCCCAAAATGGTGTACATAATCACACAGTGGACAAATAAAACCCTAAAATTTGCAAAAAAGTAATTCAACTTTTTACAACGTTGCCTATTATTACACAGTTGGAGTTGTCCAAAGTTTTATTAACGTGCCTCATGTGATACGTATTAAGCCCAGCCTTTAGTCCTTTCTCTTAATTAACCAACTTGCTCAGTTTCAACAATAATTAGCGGTTACCTATAAAGAGAGTTATTGTTTTAATATACGGCCGCCGAATAATGCTTAAATACTTATTTAAATGAGAAATGGCAAAGGTTGCCTAAAGGTAAGTGTTTAATTTATAGCCGTGATTTAAAACATTCTGATATTACTAACTAAAGCAATAAAGTAAGTACCTAAATACTCTGTTAAAATAATTAATGCAACATATTTCGTTCGCTTGACTACGTAACAATAATATGAAACTTATGAAATTAAATTCTTATCAACATTTTTAAAAGTCATTTTTCCTGGGACCACCGTAATAATCACTTCTTTAGAGAAAACAGAATTAAGCACGTTTCACTTATTTAACAGGCTTTTCTTAAACGAAGGTAACGGTTAGTGTTAAATTAAGCCGATTACGTTTTTACGCAACTAAAATAAGAATAATTTTCGAATAAAGCCGTCTGAATGAGGCAGTGCCGCTGAAGTTTAAGGTACTGAAGCTTTTTGGAGCAAAAAACTTTGTGTAAATAAGCGTTTTATATAAATCACGGATTGGGGACAATCGAGAGAGGTCGTTGAACATAAAAGAGAGAGTACGGAATTTATTTTTGCACTAATGAACATTCATACCTGGGTAACATTGAATAATATATAAGTTTCCAAGTAGATTTCATCCCTGGAGAGCTATAAGTCAGCTCCACGCCTGGATTTGCTCGGGATACGTGAAATAATAATGACGATTAGGTTTGTATCTCGTTTGTGGATGGTTGTCGTTATAATTTACTTTTGTAGCCGCTCGTAAACGTTCCGTATGAGCCTTTTTTCCGTTGCTTGGAACATGTTGGGAGGTAATTCGTGTAAGGCAATAAGTCAAGACGGACGATTACAGCGTACACAAGTACAAAAGGAAAACAAAACAAAGAATAAGAAAAGGGAGAAAACAAGTGTTGCATTGCGTAAATTGCCTATCTCTGAATTAGCTATAGGTAGTCCTTTTTAAGCATAATATAATCCGGGAAGAAGCATAATAAGAATCCGGTAAGCATTTGGCTCAGAATACAATCTTAAGGTTTTAACAAGCAAGAGTGAATTTTGAGCAAGTTAGCTCTACATCAAACATTTCTAATTTAAATCTATATACAGTGTGAGTCACGTTAAAGTGTACATATGAAAATAGATGAAACTAGACCTATTTTTATCGACAAAAAAGAGGTCAAAAATTTTTTGAGATTTTTTTTAAATTTTTTATAGATTTTTTTTTCTTCCAATTACTTATTATAAAAAAAACGTAATAACTTTTAAACTAAGCGGTATATCCTGATAAAATAAAAACAGTAATAATGCTAAATAACAGGCAATACTAAAAAAATACATAAAATACACAAAAAAGGCCAACAAATAATAAAAAATTATACTTTTTAAAAAAAATCTGCTTTTAAATTCGTGTTTTTTTGGTTATTTGATAAATTTCTCCAAAAAATGCCCCTATAACAGGTGGTTTTTATTACTTTGTATTATTCTCCATCGTATTATCTTTGTAAAGCCAAAAATCGCATGTCTCTATCCCTATCACAACATTTGCTATGAGCGTTTGAACAAAGGCCTGCCACAACATTATTCTCCGCTGCAGGTAGAGAAAATTTTAATTTTAACTAAAATGCTTATTTTACTTCGAAATCTTTTGTTTTTATTTGAAATTTAACTTGTCTTTATCTAAATCACAAATCTAGAGCCATTTTCAGTTTCGTTGTTAACGAAGCGTTGAATAGCGCGCCCGGAGAGGCTTAGTTCATACGATCATTGCAAATGTTGTGATAGGGATAGAGACATGGGATTTTTGGTTTTACGAAGGTAATACGATAGAGAATAATACAAAGTAGTAAAAACCACCGGTTATAGGGGCATTTTTTGGAGAAATTTATCAAATAACCAAAAAAACACGAATTTAAAAGAAGATTTTATTCAAAAAGTATAATTTTTTATTATTTTTTGGCCTTTTTTGTGTATTTTATGTATGTTTTTAGTATCGCCTGTTATTTAGCATTATTACTGTTTTTATTTTATCGGGATATACCGCTTAGTTTAAAAGTTATTACGTTTTCTTTACAATAAGTAATTGGAAGAAAAAAAATACTATAAAAAATTAAAAAAAAATCTCAAAAATTTTTTGACCTCTTTTTTGTCGATAAAAATAGGTCTAGTTTCGTCTATTTTCATATGTACACTTTAACGTGACTCACACTGTATAAAAAAAAAGATAAAAAAGAAATTAAGCCACTAGGTCATGAAATTTGATAAAATCACAAAATTAACGATAACATCTAAACTACGAAAAATCGTAGAACATACATGGGGGTGAAATCGATAGGTCTAGTCCTCACCTATCACCTGCCTTCGGCTTGACACCTTACAAGAAACACCCTGTATATAAAAGAAAGTCGTGTTAGTTACTCCACTTATAACTCAAGAACGGCTGAACCGATTTAGCTGAAAATTGTCAGGGAGGTAGTTTAGAGCCAGGAGTATGTCCTTCTCCTGGATACTTTTTATCCCATTCGAAATTAAAAAAAAAGTCTGCTTATTTATTGCCATTAAGGCGGAACAAAGTTCGCCGGGTCAGCTAGTAATCTATAAAAATGTACAAACTTCTACATTATTTTCAAAACTTTACTATACAGGCAAAATAGTAGGTATAAATAGCGAAATTCGAGGTCAAACGATTAAAAATTCTGTTTATACTCCTACGAGTCTCTACAGACAATACGACATTTATTATAGCGCCTTAGCCTGTATTATGAATACGAAAAAACATCAAGAACTATTCCGGCTCAGTGAACTAAGAGCATACCTAATAGTTTTTGCTAAGTCTCTGGCCTAATGCTGCGACTGATACACGAATATATCTTTCTTAAGAATATTAATAGGGGCTGAAATGTTGCTGAAAGTATAAATGGACTCGCCCGACTGGATAACGAATGGGCAAGGTTAATAACGATTATATGCTGAAAAACCGCCTAGTCTAGGCTCGACTGTGACCCTTTTTTCGTTGGGCGCTCTGGGCCATGAAATTTCGTCTTGACCACTGGGCGGAAAAATCAATGAGGCAAAAAAACACGAGGATTGTCATTGACAAACGCTTTAGCCGGACTGAGGCTTTGTGTGGTCTTTTTGACTGTAGCTAGATTTTTACGAGCTAACTAATATGACTAATCTATATTACGGTTCAATTTGTCCAGGATTCCTTTGCCATGG
This sequence comes from Ostrinia furnacalis, assembly GCF_004193835.3. Lineage (NCBI taxonomy): Eukaryota > Metazoa > Arthropoda > Insecta > Lepidoptera > Crambidae > Ostrinia > Ostrinia furnacalis. The sequence continues at coordinate 161,958 of NW_021130379.1, read as the reverse complement.
TATAGAAATTAGGATCCCATCAAAAACAATACTTGTCAAAAAAACCAAGTCTCGCAACTCAGTTGTCCTACGGTAAAAAGTTGTGAGATCCATGTAATACCAAGTCCAGGCCAGGAAATCTTTAACGTTTTACATAAATATATTGACTTGGCCATCGCATGAAAACACGTGTAAATTAAATTATTTAGTGCGATATATAGAAAGAACACAGTAAATATTGTAGTTTTCACGTTTTACTACGAGTACATAATTTCAAAAACATAGGACGTTTGACGTTAAAACATTCGTAAACAAATAAAGAAACGTACCTATACATAGGTGTATAAACACTGTGCCTTATACAGAACAAGCCTATTAGTACCTACTCAATAATAATTATTTATTGCATCTATAATGTTACAAAGATGGTAATTATGGCATTATTTAGTAAGTAGTTATACTCGTAGGCACGATTTTGCTATAAATATGTATTTCCCTATTTACTGTCAATTGTACACATCCAATTGCCAATCCTGTCTACATACATGAAAAATCTAATTTGGACTTGAGGCTCGAACCAAAGTTCGATATCGAAAATACATAGGACGTATTTTCGGTTCGAATCACAATTCCCTTCCTTCCCTCAGGAATACAAGAAAAGAATCCTTTACAAATAAATCATATTTCCCCAGAAATTTAGCTCAGCTTTCTTGAACGTATCATTACTTTATACGTCTAGTTTAATAGTAGGTTGTACGTTTTTGCTATAAATATTTACTGTGGTACAGTCAACAGCACATTTTTTTTGCAAAATGACACCTTTTACAAATTTAAGAATGGCGTCCTAAATTATTGAACTTGCATTGCCTAAAACAGTCATGTTATTGCTAGTATCCTTCAGAAAAAAAAACTTTTAAAAAGTAACGTCTTATCACACTCATACAATGTCTTCCATTGCAACCATACGTCTGTTTCTCTAGCGACTAGAGGAAACAAAATCAATTTCTAAAGTCTAAACAATGATTTCGTTTTACATTTCAATCCTGTAAAGTTACTAGATCTTTTGTTTTGTCCGCAATTTAGGAAGCGATTACGATTTAGAATCAAAATTGAATGTAACATTTTATTCAACCGAGTTTGTATTTATTTTTACTTTTTGTATGTCAATAAATAGAAACAATCTTATAATGAAGAAGTCGGTTAACCAACACCACACAAGTTTTTTTAACAAAAATTTACACAAAGTGTGATGGATTATCAACTGTAAAATAATATTAATTTCGCCTGGATGTTATGTAGCTGACTGTATCTACCTAGAGCTCAGACGGAACATGAAGCGTGATTTTTTAAATGCACAGCGTCTCAGCCACCGTACGGAGCCTGTAATTAGTCGTCACATCTAACTGAGTCTTTTTAGTCTTTTTTGAAATAAAAAGCAGTCTACGTCGATATCAAATAAATAGGTACCTAGGTACAAGTTTGTTCAACCTTTTGTTTAGTTAAAGAAAAATAGAACATGAAAAAGTAAGAATGAAAAAGTTATTTACTTACCTACTAGGTCTTTCCCAAAGTGGGCGATAACGCCCCCTTGTGGGCGCTGCAGGCTCAAAGGGGGGCGGTAAGAGACCCAGAAAAAAAAATCCCATCAAAAACAATACTTGTCAAAAAAACCAAGTCTCGCAACTCAGTTGTTCTACGGTAAAAAGTTGTGAGATCCATGTAATACCAAGTCCAGGCCAGGAAATCTTTAACGTTTTACATAAATATATTGACTTGGCCATCGCACTAAATAATTTAATTTACACGTGTTTTCATGCGATGGCCAAGTCAATATATTTATGTAAAACGTTAAAGATTTCCTGGCCTGGACTTGGTATTACATGGATCTCACAACTTTTTACCGTAGAACAACTGAGTTGCGAGACTTGGTTTTTTTGACAAGTATTGTTTTTGATGGGATTTTTTTTTCTGGGTCTCTTACCGCCCCCCTTTGAGCCTGCAGCGCCCACAAGGGGGCGTTATCGCCCACTTTGGGAAAGACCTAGTAGGTAAGTAAATAACTTTTTCATTCTTACTTTTTCATGTTCTATTTTTCTTTAACTAAACAAAAGGTTGAACAAACTTGTACCTAGGTACCTATTTATTTGATATCGACGTAGACTGCTTTTTATTTCAAAAAAGACTAAAAAGACTCAGTTAGATGTGACGACTAATTACAGGCTCCGTACGGTGGCTGAGACGCTGTGCATTTAAAAAATCACGCTTCATGTTCCGTCTGAGCTCTAGGTAGATACAGTCAGCTACATAACATCCAGGCGAAATTAATATTATTTTACAGTTGATAATCCATCACACTTTGTGTAAATTTTTGTTAAAAAAAGAAAGAAAGAAAGAAAGAAACATTTATTGCCATGGACATCACAGAAGACAAAAGATGTAAATAATATAAAAAAAAGTAAATAAGACATAGGTGACATAAAATAAAACATACAATGAAAGTGAAAGTAAAACTGAGCAGTGCCACCCTGTCGCACAGCGATGTCCATCGCAATGGGACCCCACTCAGCATATGCCATGGCCCCCGGTGAGGGAGGCCACGACGCTGGTTTTCAGTGTGCCCCATGCCGAGTGGGAGTCACGGACACTAACCTATACTGCATAAAATATACATACATAAATAATAATAATAGTGCGCGTATAAATTTTAAGTGTAAGTACAGTATAATATTATTATAAAGAAAAGATGTAATAAGATATTATAAATAAAACGATAATATTTGAAAAACAAAACTGTGTGGGTGTACATAATAAATAAATTGTAATGTAATAAAGTGTTTGTGTATACAGTGATTGTAATAAGTTTGGGAACCACTGTAACTAGCAAACGGCAAATAGGTAAACAGAATATTTTCTTTGGTACTTATTCGTAGGTTTATAGAATTTCAAATCGTTTTGATTTATGAAATACCTACTCGTACATAAAAAAAAATTGTAAGCCAGTGAAGGTGGAATGTGTTTGTACTTTTTTCGTGTTTGTCATCTTAATTTTTACCCACATTTTTACAAATAAAAATTGATTTGATTTGACTTACCTACACAGAGACAATACATAATCTTCACGTTTATTTGAATTTTCATAATAATCCCACAAAATCCCATCCATGGATCCAAAATTACATAATTTTTATGTACCAATAAAACAAATAAATTAATTTAAACACTAAACTTTGAACGTTTGATCCCAATTTGATCGGATTCTAATAAATCAGCTAGGCACGAATAAAATTCAATTACTTAAAACTTTTGTATCCAATTTTATCAAAATCTTTGTTTAATTAAAGTAACGTTAGATAAACAAGAACAAAAGAAAATATTTTAATTAGTCAGTCGACAACTCGTTACTGAAGTTTCGCATTCATCAGAACTTTGAAGCTTAAGCTTACGTGATAATTAATTTTAGAGAGTTATGCTGAAGTACAGACAAGCTTAGCACCCCCCATTATTATAGCATAGCACCATTGAAGTGGCAATGGGCAGGGCACATAGTAGAACTGACGGCCGATGGGGCAGCAAGGTTCTGGAATGGAGGCCGCGTACCGGAAAGCGCAGCGTGGGACGTCCACCCATAAGGTGGACCGACGACATCATAAAGGTAGCAGGGAAACGCTGGACGCAGGCCGCTGCCCGCTACCAATCGATCAACATGGAAAGCATTGGGGGAGGCCTATGTTCAGCAGTGGACGTCCTATGGCTGAAATGATGATGATGATCATGACAGACAAGCACAAGTTAAATACTGTATTAATAATAATTATGTGCTATTTTGCAACGTGCATAAAATTGGATGTGCTGTGCTGATTGTAGTACATAAATACTTGCTATTTATCGTCACATAGACAAAAAAACATACTTTTTTTGTATGTTCAAAGTTTACTTCATTACCTACGTGATAGAGTTAAGTGTGGTCTAAGTAAGTATTTTTTAAAGAATATTGGTTTAAAATAAGTAATTGTATCGCACAAACTCCCTCGTTTTGACCTAAACGTTTGTGTTACGAGTTTATTTCAATAGTCCAGCGGCGGGGTTCAAACCAGCATTCCTTGGATCTCGAGTCAGTCCGACTCCTTCGCCAAAAAAATTTATAAAACATTGAAGAAAGTATCGTTTTACTTAACTAGGCATATCCAACCAGTATAATACACAAACAAAATAAATAAACACATTTTCACTTACTTAACGTATCGTAACGTGAAAGCTCTTTTCACTTTCCTCCCAAGGCCGTCACAATATGTATGACAGAGCGAGTCCCATACACTTGAATATAACCCATATCTGTGATATAGTGCCGCCATTAAGGGCCCTACAAAAGGTTTTTGTCTGCATTATTACAGAAAAATACAACTACTCTACCTAGAGGTTGAGGCACTGATGGATCGGTCTGCCACAGCCTGAATTGATCAGCCTCACCATTAGTGTCAAATATACAAGGACATTAGCAAAAAGGGAAATCGATAGATTTGTGTATATAGTTTTAATTGTTTTAGTTGATTTCCTTTTTTTTTCTACGATTGAACGATGTCAATTATGACACAGAGTGAACTAACGTTTGAGATGGCGCCACCGTCTATAATTTTTGGAAGGTGTCACTTTACCGATGTTTTCATTTCTCACTCAGTTGCTGAAGAAGACGGTCGTACAGAAGCAGTTATGTTTGTAGAGTGTTTTATTGAAAGTGCCATGACATGTGTTATTCTGTGCGAGTCGTAATCTGCAAGTGTTGAATCTGGTAAAGAATATACTTTAAAAACAAGTAAGTAACTGTGTTTTTGACAATATTTCTATCTTATATCATTGAATCATATTTTTTTAATTACTTAGGTCCCAATGTGTTCCTTATTAAACTATCGGATCTAGCATCTTTGCATCAAAATTGTGATGGTGAAAGAGTTTCACCATCACAATTTTGCTGAAACGTGGTCGCTTATGGCCTCATAAGAAGGCTCAAGGTCACCCAAAGGGCGATGGAGCGGGCCATGCTTGGAGTTTCCCTACGTGATCGAATCAGAAATGAGGAGATCCGCAGGAGAACCAAAGTGACCGACATAGCTCACAGAATTGCTAAAACCAAGTGCTCGTATGCACATAGCTCGTAGAGACGATGGCCGTTGGGGCAGAAAAGTTCTCGAGTGGCGACCACGGGCTGGAAGACGTAGCGTGGGCAGGCCTCCTACTAGGTGGACCGACGATCTCGTAAAGGTCGCGGGAAGAGCCTGGATGCGGGCAGCGCAGGACCGTGCATTGTGGAAAACCTTGGAGGAGGCCTTTGTCCAGCAGTGGACGTCATTTGGCTGAAACGAACGAAAGAGTTTCACCTTTCAATAAAAACTCACAGTCACATATGAAAGGCCTGGCTGTTTTGGCTACACTGTGTGTTGTTAGGTCTAATTTCATTGATTACCTGATGTAACCTGATAAGGTCAGAAGTGTATGGCTGAGTACAATGAGGTTGTGCCTTTAATGGTAGCTATGATGGTAACTAAGTACCTAGATGGATTTGGCTTAAAATACAACTAGGTGTAATAAGTGATCCAGTTTTATACTTTTTAAGTTATTTGGGCTTTGAAAGAGTAAAAGTTCTAAAAGTAATTTTCAATGTTAACGAATTCATCAAAGTTATAACAAGTTGTTTACGTCGTTTTACTAAAGTTTACTAAAGTTCGAGTAAATACTATTTTGTCTCTTTTCATTTAAGTAACATCGACCTAATATCTGTGCTAATATTGACAACGCTGTATTAGTGTTTTAAGAAAATTTTAAGTATGTTACTTCTTTTTATTCCGAATAGTAATAAATAAGTATAAATTGTAGTTTTAAGCCTTCCTTTAATAGTAAAGTGAAATTCCTTGAACACACGAGTGAATAGCCACTTTCTGAGCAGGCTCTATCCACAGATTGTATCTACCTTGGGTTATAATAGCAAGCCCGATACAATCAAAAATCCTTTTTTAATCTTCACAGTAATATGATAAAAAATAGCACTGATTAAACTTGAAATCATCATTATAGCAGTCTTTTGATCAGCAAACAACACGTTCATTAAGACCTTAAGGCCAGATAATGGAGCATAATTGAAGTCCGGCGACATGTAGCACTCTTTAATTTGCTTCAGCATTAATTAGAGGCTAAGTTTCCATTAATTAAATCGAATAGGGATAGCAAGAGCATCGACTATAGTGCGTTAAACTTTGTCAGTTGATTTATGTATATTCACAAACGATACTTGTTTAAGTTGAAGCAGCAAATCTAACGCACAGCGTTGAATAGAGCTCTGTGATTGGTTCATGTGTCACCCTGTGCGTCCGTTATTAAATTAGTACCTATTTAATGTCTTAGTTTTATAAGTTTTTATTTGGTTTCACCTATCGCGGTCTGTAATGAAATCTTGCAAGTTTTTGACCCACTTCTCGGTTCCTATTGAACGGAATGTTGTTTATTAACTTTAAAATCATTTATGGTCTTTCCAGCTGAATGCAATATATCGCTCCTGTAGTCCGGACCCGTATCGGAACATGACATTGACAATCCAACAAAATAAATCGTTAAATAAAACCAACATGAACGCATATTTCACCAAAACCTATCTAATCTGTCCATATCTAATGTACGCTCACGCATACATCAGCGGTGTATATCTGACATAACAAAAGCCATAGCTTTTCACAACAGTGACACCATAAATTGACTATTGACGGTTATGGCCGCCCAGTTCCGCTCGCGGAAGTAGGCCGCCCAACTACATTTCGGTCGCAGTGTCTAAATAAGCAGGTTTATGGACCGAGTACTGGGGAACCATGTTTGGACTGTTTTTATTACTTATGCCACAGTATACAGCTGTTATTGGTCTCGACATGAAGGAGATAAAAGCACAGTTACGTATCTATAAAATCGTTTTAGTTCAGTATTGGTTCGCTCATCATCAGCTCATTTTGAGCGATGATCATTGATTAATATTCCTTTAGAGTTTAGTTGTAAACGTATAAGTCTAAGTATAAATCCTGAAATATGTCTATTTATTGATTTATTTTCCCAAATCTTGCTAAGTATTACATTTTCACGTTACTATTCACAGCTATCCGAAAATAATTTCTTTGTAGTAATAAACGAAAACCTACCTACGCAAACTTAAAGGTTAAAATGACTGACATATTGATCTAATACTATAAAAATACCAGCCGTAAGTCACATTCAGCTGCCAATCAATCTTTATCAAGTGACGTCATTGGTAATCGTATTGAGTTGGATTTGATATGAAGCCTATTGCTTGTTTTTCTATCTCATGTAACCACGCCTTTGACGACACCCACGCGAAATGTATTCGTGTCTAAAAATAGGTTATCCCAAATGCTTTTATGAAAAGTAAACCCACAGATACATTAGCCCTATAGAGGCTGCTAATGTTAAGAAGATGGGCGTCTTTTGAGTAAGACCAATAAGTTTCAATATATTTACATAACACACACGTTAATTCTTAAATTAAGTTGTTAGTTAAATGCGAATTACCAACTGTAATCATAATTATAATTTCAGTTACAGGAGGTTCACTGCTGAATATATGCCACCTTCAATGATTTCCAGATTGACCGGTCGGTAGTGGCTTACATCTAGCGCCTTCCTGCAACCTTTTGAGGTTGTCTGTCTACGTTGCCCACACCACATCCTACAACGCACCAACTGTAAAGTATAGTCTGAATTCTCAGATCTGAGGGCGTAGTGTGAGTGTACGTACAAACCTGTATACCGAAGATAACTTTGCAGGCCTCGAAATAGTGAATAGCATTATCCATAAGATTAGGGTGATAAAGATAGATTAAAACACGAAATGCCCCATCTATTGCGATAACTTGTCTATAACAATCCCCACCAATAATCCCCATTGTGGCATGGCAGCTTAGCCACAAAAGAGGAAGGTTAATAAATATTTTCCGCTAAGAATAATCTCATTCATCGCAAACAATTTTCCTGTTTGGACGAATAAGGTCACAGGCTTTTGCTCTGACAATGGAGGATAATATGTCTGCCTTGTAAACGAACGAGGGATCCGTAAGTTAGACGTCCCAATGAGTCCATAGAAATTAATTTTTGTTTGAATTTTTTGTTAAAAGTTCTTAATTAGTTCAAAAGTGGATGTAAAAGGTCACATAGGAATATTTTAATGAGCATTTGTGGATAAAGACACTCGTACATGTCTAAATACTTTATCCTCCGGTCTTATCACCGTAATTGGAGTACGATCTATTCTATAAGATTCGCTCACGCATTGTTAAATAAGATAATGGATCCGGCATCGGACTGACCGATTCGAAAAGTCACATGTCAAGCCTGTAACAATAGTCAATGTGTGTGTATGTAAATAAATAAATAAATAAATAAATGTTCGGTTCGATCTAGTGGATCGCTTGACTGTTAGGCGAACCCACTGCAAGCACAAAATAATGTGTTAGCTTATAGCTGGAGGGTCAAAGGGAGTAAGGTCAGGAAGGAAGGCAGTTCAAAAGATTTAAGACTCCTAAATACCTATCAAGTTTGGGCGAGTAAAATAAGTTTTCGTAAGGAACCAAATAACATAATAACATAATAACCGAATTGACTTCAGAAGTCTTATGAGTAGGGAACACGAATGGAACCGGGTGTTGAACCTGAATCGCGTGAGCACCAACAATTTGAGCGTTGACAAATATTTTGTCAAGGACGTTCGGCTTCCAAGAAAGGATTCGACTAAATAGTATCTATTCTTAACCTTCCTAAAGCCTTCCTTTTTGCCTGGTGTTTTCAATATTTCTACGGTAAAAACGTAGACTTTGAATATATAGTCTTTAGAAAGACCAGGGGCTAAATCATTTGTTTTTCATAACATTTATGTTTTTTTTAACCACAACGAGGAAGCTCATGGCCTGTATCTCACCTGATGGTAAGTGATGATCAGGCCGATGGAAGCGAGCTTCACCCGGAATCCTCATCCACGGAGGAACTGGCTACCTTACCCCTTAACTGCCGGAACACCACAATGCTGTTAACATTGTTGTTATGGCGGCAGACTTAGGTAAGATGGTGTGGTGGTAGCTAGCCAGGCGGACTTAGATCAAGCCCTACCACCAACCAAACCGGACAGAAAAATCTGCCCCACTGGGAATCGAACCCAGGACCTCTGTGTCTGAAGCAGGAGGTCTTACCACTAGACCACAGAGGCGGTTAAAATTACAGTGTGAAGTAATGCACGATACTGAAACAAACTATAGATCTAGCACCAGTCAGTTCCTCAGGTAGCAGTCAAGGCCTATTCAGACCTAAGCGGTATTCGCTACCGTCTGCGGCAGAGAAAACCCAGTGGGTATGCAGTAATAATACTGTTCAGACCTAAGCGGTATTCGCTACCGTCTACCTATGTACCTCTACCCACAGCGGCAGCGAATATCGCTCAGGTCGCTCTAGCCGCGATACTTGATACTAAATACCTGAGCGAAACCCGCGCGGTATTTACCGCTACCCACAGCGGCAGCGAATATCGCTCAGCGGGTCTAGACAAAGTGCAAATTATAATCGCAAACCAGTCGAAAAGTGGTCGAAAAGCCCCTTTTTTGTATGGAGTTTTGACGGATTCGATTTTCGATTCGATCAAAAAGTGCGTTTTGTCTAGGGGGGCAGGTTTGAATAGGCCTTTAGTCAGAAGGAGCAGTACGGGAATGGTGACATTGACATTATTATGGCATGACAGAGCATACAAATCTGAAAGAAATCTGAAGTCTCGCTGACGTTTGACATCTCAAAAACAACCCTCCCGTGCCGCTCAGGCACTGACTTAGTTAAGCTATAGACCCTCTGATAGTCTTTTTTTATACTTTAATTTAAGAAAAACTAGTCTGAGAACTAAATATAAATGGGCTTAAGTTTTAATGACGGCCTGGATGAACCGAAAATTAATTTGACGAAACTGCCATAACTTTCAAAGTAATCATAATCCTGGTTTCAAGACAGTGGCGATATGGACGTATATGGGAATTTTAGTTCTCTTGTAATTAAATTGGTAGTTTAATCTTCACTTTACTTAACTAATATAAAATCTATACTTACTACTTAACTAATATAAATTTCTAGTCTTACTTACAAGTTATTAAACAATACTGAAATAGTACGGTTTTCTACCTCTAATATTCCATGGACCACTTTCCCAGAGAACTTGCTATGTATTAATAAATAATGAACGACTTATTGAGTCTAATAAATTTATATTTTCAGACCAACTATTTTTACTTATTCAGTTACTCGTTTCTTAGAAAATAAAACGGCTTCTTCCATGTGACTATTTGCGCCATTTATTTCCGAAGAAAAGTCTTTGAAAGATGATCCCGGACTAAACATTTTCTTCGTAACTATGCAAAATATCCAAACTCACCTCCCGATGTTTATTTAATATTTGGTGCTTTCTTTATTTTCGTAGGCGCCTGTGCGGAATCAAGGTACGCTCTTAAAATATTAATTTCACCCAACCTATAGGAAGATTAGGGTTTGGATGTGGTAAAACTACTTACGTTAAAAGTCCATGCAAACAGACCTATTGATTAGCTATTTTGAAAATAAGACAACTGTGTTCAAAATTGACTGAAATAGAGAAAGCACTTTCTCAAGCTCATGTATAGACAAAGCACTAAACTACACTCATGTATGAACTAAAATATGCTTTGTTTCAAAGCAATTCAAGACTGAAAATATCTTTATTCGGTGAGCTGCTAAAAGCACGCCAAAACGTATGAATCAACTGAAAATCGTTGGGTACTACCCGTACCCAATAGCATGGGAACGGTTATTACTTCATCTCATGTATCTTAAATGAATTCTTATTACCATAAACTCTGTGAGACCTAAAAAAGTGTGCTAGTTACTAAATGTAAAAACTTATAATAGACAAGCAACAGTAAATAATGAAACTTAAAATTGTTCTGAATAATTGTGCTAAAGATATTTATACATCCTCCACCATTTCGCAGCTCCTGCTCCCGTTGGCAGACAGCAGGTTGTTTCCCACCCTCAGACGAAATACGGAGCTATGATTTTTTAATTTGCCCGTGTTTATATTGCCAAATCCGCCTCGGGCCTTGAACCTGTCGTACTGTACTGTAATATAAACTACAACAGGCCTTCGTCACTCGCCTATGCCTGCCGCGATAAGTAAGGCGATTATCACACTGCACCGCGCTCCGCCGCGGTACGCGGGACGACAGATTTCATCATTATATGCAAGTACCTCAGTTTGCATAGAAAACACGCGCGGCACAACACACTGACAACGCGTCTGCGTGTGGGATTCGTTATATTATTATGTAATCACGCGGACCGCGGCGGAGTGCGGTGCAGTGTGATAATCGCCTAACTACAGCGTGCGACAACTCGGAGTTGCAAATAAGCCGGGGCTGCCACGGGCCTGTGAGTACACGCGTACGTACCTATACACGCTCGGTCGATCATCGTCGCAATCAAGGTTTATTGTTCCAACAGCACTGTTGTCTGTTACTTTTCTTTATAATGGAAATTAGTAATACTTATGAGTAATTTTAACTGTGAATATTTTAATAATTAAAAATCCTTTTTTTTAAATAATTTTGAAGGACTTATGACAAAAAAACTCTAAGAAGCAAAAATATTATTTTAGCTAATAAAAACAATAACTTTATTTCACCGTGTCAAGTCAAGGGAAAGTTCAGTTCTACGAACTCGACCTATTTCTACACAAGATTGATAGTAAGTGACAGTTATTTTTGCGTAAGAAACACCAAAGTAATACAAAAACTTAATTTGTAACATCAGAATATAAATTACCTGTTTTCTGTTTCACAAAATAAATAGATTCCAATTCCAGACCTTACGTCTTACCAGTAAGGTTTATATTCGAACACAGAAAAGCTATCGCAAATATTCGCATGTAACGCGTTTGTGAAAGAATTTTACTGACACCACTTGGAATGAAATCTGTCTGACTGAGAATCTGACTGACTGATATTGGCTACGTCATGTGGAGCGCGACGAAAATAACGAACAGGGTAACGTATCTGGATATCCAGTTACATCCCGATGAGGATTTCAAATTGATTTTGGATTCGGTAAAAACAGTATTAATTTTATAAAAGTGCGAAATTGACCTTCAATCCTGGTTGCGCTACTGATTTACTATACTAAGTACTTATACGTTGACCAGGTAGCCAAAATTAAAATTTCAAGTGAATTGCCACGCGGTGTTTTGTGGTAGGTACTAAAAGTTCAATTTCCATGCGAATTTCCCCAAAGTTCTTATAAATATGTTAATGTGTTTGGTGTGATATGATGTAGAACTTAAATTATTGTTTCCATACTTACCAATACAGTACTTATTATTATTCTGTGCCAATACTGTCAACAAATCTTAAAGTAACGAAAATTATTAAACTTGGCCATGAATATCTAGAAACATCTACGCTTTTCAAACGGCACTAGGTAATTTGGGCATTTACATGATTTACCTTTGTAGTCATTAAGCAAATCCAAAACTTTCCGAAAGTAAATTCGGTGTTCCAAGTTCTGATGCTTTCCACTAAATAGCCCGATTCAGAGGGACGTATTACTTTCGAAATTTAATAACGCCAACTTTTCGCTATCTGAATAACAGTTTAGGAGGTGAAGAGTTTTGTAATTTATGTAGATTGTCGGAGCCCGACGGTTGTAAGGTGAGTGCGCGAATCGAAAATAATTTTCTTTAATATCCTCCAGGGAAATGAGACGGATTCTCCGGGGAGCCGGTGTGATTTCATATTCCTGAGAGAAAGTGGAGCGTTTTCAATTATGAACGACACAGTGTGGTAACGTAAATAAGGTTGGATTGGGATAAGTTTGTTTTTCCATTTGTTTGTTTTGGGTATTCATGTAGAACAAAAAGAAACGTTGAAAAAAGCTAATGAAGCCCAGTCACAGGCGTCCTATGGCCTTAGGGGTAGAAAAGAGAACTAGGAGATGTCTCAACATGGCCATAGCTTTACAAGGAGAAGTTCCTTATCAGTCTATTCACATTAAAGTCAGCCTTCTGTGCTCACAACCAGCCGTTTAAAAAGGACTGTTACACGTCCCAGATAATTCCAACCTTTGGTGTATCTTGCTACTGAAGTCGCAATTCACTTTATTTCAATATGCCCAAGAATTCTGACAATACAATTTCTTTTAGAGGCTTATCCATAAATATTTAACTAAACTACGATTCCTCGAAACAAAAACGCCAGGATAATCTCCGGAGCACAGCGGTTGGGTTCTAATCCGCTATACATTATGAAAGACAGCGCGCTCCAATCGGTTTATCTGAAGTCTGGCAACAGAATAATGTTCGGTTTAGAGATATTTTTTGCAAATCTTGTTCTAACCGCAGCTAAATATATCTATACTGCTACAACTTTCGTTCGTTTCAGCCAAATGACGTCCACTGCTGGATAAAAGCCTCCTTCAAGGATTTCTACAACGACCGGTCCTGTGCTGCCGCATCCAGGTGTTTTCTTCACCAGATCACCGGTCCACCTAGTAGGAGGCTTGCCCACACTACGTCTTCTAGCCCGTAGTCGCCACTCAAGAACTGACCCAACGGCTATGTGCCCCGCCTACTGCCACTTAAGTTTGCTAATTCTGCTACAACTGACTAAAAGCATTTAGCTACTTATTACTCTAAATAGGCTAACTGACCCCCTTGAATTTGAGATTACTTGATTTCGACCTACTGTACAAGTAAAAGTGAAAGGAGTCCAAATTATATCGCATCAATCTCGTCATAATCTCGACATGATCGATAAGAGATAAAAAATAGAGTTCATCTTTAATCAATTTTCTTGGGTTTTACTATTGGCTTAGGTGTACTATGCAGAGCAACGAACAATGATAGTCCAGTCATTATAGTAAGTTCACCTTGGAATTCGAGATACCCGGCTGTAAGTCTGTAAATACGTGTATATTGACACCCTAAAAGTTGTCTCAAAACCTACATATGGTAGGGTGTAAGCAACTATTAAATTTCAAGGTCAACGGTCACAAAAATCGGTTTTTTGCGCTTTTTTTAGAAATATCTCATTACCTGTGGGTTTTTTGCTATTTGTATTTATTATCAATATTGTAGAATACTAAATTCTCTACAAATTTTGTTTAAAAACTTTTTTTATACGGTGAACCGTTTTCGAGATAGAGGGCGGAGAGCGCGCGGTCACTGCATCACTTCAGGTCTACTTAAGCGGTTTAGATTTTTCATACAAAAGGATTTTCCCGCTGATTCCTGTGGGAATTTCGGGAATTCNATGCGAGTCTTGCTACGACGCGATACAGTGGAATTCAGCTCGCACAGCACTACGTACCTACAATTTTATTCACCTACAAGTTTTGTCTCTTTCTATCGCGTGCCTCTGAACTCTTCTTACGCTGTTAGGGTTGCTGTCTAGTGAAAAAATAATTAATCTACTTATTTGTAATGAGGTACGTATGTAGGTAAGTATGCAGTCATTATGGAAAACCTTCATAGTAGGTTAGGTTCCTATACTATCCTAAGAATTATTGATTACCTACATGGCCAACATACCTTTCAGCATCTTTGGGAAGCGAAAAAAAAAGATAAATCCGGTAGATTACTTTTCAAATTTAAACACCCGAACGCCGCACAATATTTCTTTCTCTTTATGTCCATTTTTAAATAATACTTCGATCATAGAATTATAATCATACTACAACGCATGCCAGCGTCCTGACGAGCGCGCGCGTGACACTCGACTGATATAATACCCGCCGGCGGGGCGCTTCGCTGTAGGTAATTATCGGATGTACCGCGCGGAGTGAGCCAGGCCTGATGTAGGTGCCTTAGTAAACTTAAAGCTTATTTACAACAAGTAATTACCGAAATTCCCACGGGAATTAGCGGGAAAATCCTTTTGTATGAAAAACCTAAACCGCTTAAGTTGACCTGAAGTGATGCAGTGACCGCGCGCTCTCCGCCCTCTATCTCGAAAACGGTTCACCGTATAAAAAAAAATTTTAAACAAAATTTGTAGAGAATTTAGTATTCTACAATATTGATAATAAATATAAATAGCAAAAAACCCATAGGAAATGAGATATTTCCAAAAAAAGCGCAAAAAACCGATTTTTGTGACCTTTGACCTTAAAATTTAATAGTTGCTTACACCCTACCTACCTACTGTTTTGAGACAACTTTTAGGGTGTCAATATACAAGTATTTACAGACTTACAGCTGGGTATCTCTAATTCCGAGATTCTTACCTAATTTAAGCTTAAATGACTGGACTATGATTGGAAGTAGGTCAAAGCTTGCGACAATTCTACTGTTAAATTATTTTTATAAGTTCTTTTGCAATTCGCCATTAAATTTTCAGTTGATTGGATATTTAATTTAAATTGAAACAAAGATTTTAGGAAACGAACATAAGAACAACAAAAAAACTATTCTAACACACATTTAATAATTGTCGGCCGTTTGGTGTAGTGGTTCAGAACGGACTACTATGCCGAGAGGTCCCGGGTTCGATTCCCGAAATGATGAATTTTAATTTCTGTGACGGGTCTGGGTTTTACTATGTAAAATAATATTATGTATGTATTTACAAAAAAAAAAGCATTTAAGTATGTTTATGTCCGTTGTCTAGTGCCCGTAGTACAAGCTTTGTTTAGTTTGGGACTAGAAGCGTAGTCTAAAAATGTCCAAAGTTATTAAAATTTTAGAAGATCCGATTAATCACGTATAAAGTTTTCCATTCTCATCTTTCCATCCTAATATCGTTTCAATACCGCGTCGCCAGTATCCCCGCCAGCAATTCATCAAGCGGCCCATCCATCATTGTCGTGTCGGCGCTGCAGTGGCCTTGTGGACTTGATAACGAACAATCGCACTCAAGATTAATTGATCGCAACTCGATTGTATCGTAAGAAAGTTTTGATTTGAGCACTTAGCGAGATGTAACACGAAATTAAGGAAAATGACAAATGAAAAGCGAGAAGAAGAAACAAAAAAGAAACGATATTCGGCAATAAAAAAAGATTATCGTTTTCTTGCTGGCCAGTGTAGAGTGTCCAAGGAGTTTCCATTTTCAATTTTCTGTTCACATTCTCCACCAAAAGATGGACTATGGTTGGTACTATTACTTATTCTGTGACTATGGTCCGGTTTCTGAATTGAGATTTCCAGCGTGTTCATATTCTGCTCAAAGATGAATCTAATATATGAAAAGTTTATACTTCATTAGAAGTTTAGCACGATCAAGCGACAAATCTCAACGTCGGCACCCTTTTCAAAGTCCAACACTTATTATAAAAATAATGATTAACCCAAAATAAACTCTTTTGTTTCTAAATTAGCAATACGTCGTTAATTTGTGGTTTCTCATGTTTCTATAGGAGAAAAGTTTGGAACTCTGACGCAAGTCGCCGACGCGCACGTTTCACCCACGTTTCGGTTCTAAATGTCAGTGACGTCAGACTCTTTCAAAGTAATGCCTGCAATCTTGTTGAAGGATTGCCGCTGCCTGAAATTACCCAATTTTAGTAGATTCTTATGTAAGACGCCCCGTATAAGAATAGACGCTTGTTGTTAACAACAAGTTTAAAGCATGTATTTTAATTAGATTTACAGGTAAGAAAAGCTCTCAAGTGGCGTAGACGCGATGGAAGATAAATAAATAGTGTAGACAAACCTCCTACTCAGTCAATGGACCGACGATGTAGTGAAACTTTTTTTTATCCACAACGAGGAAGCTCTTGGCCTGTATCTCACTTGATGGAAATGAACGTCAAGGAAATGAAAGGTAGTGGAAACGAACGATAAAAAAACTAAAATATAGCTGCCTTACCCCATTACTTCGGCACAACATATTTTATGGGCTGGTGCTGAGAAAAAGCTTAAACAAAAAAAGTATCTTTGATTTTCATTACAACTATAAAAAAACCGTTTAATGAAGGAAAATATTCTAAAAATAAATGACTCAATTAAAACTTCAAAGATATTAAATCTCCATTTGACTAGTTGCAACATCTAAAGTGTAAAATCTGTCAAGTCTTAGGGTCAAGTTACTTTGAGAATTTGTCTAACTTTTGTTAATTCAGGTTTTGCTAGACAAACTTTAGTCGGATCCTCGCGGTGGCTGGTTAACAAACTCTACTGCCAATATTTATAAACCGATCCCTTTTCCAACAACTCGTTAGTAAATTCCATTTATTAGGCCCTGTTGACAAGCCTGTAGGTTGTCTTGAACTTACGTAACTCAAAGTGAGTGCAATCTTGTATTATTTTTTCAAGCAAACTATAAGACTGTATTTTCTTGTTTTTAAATAAAAATAATGATTACTTTACATTTAAATAACTTTAAAGTTAGCAAATATTATTTAACAACATTGAATCTGACTTTGTTCACAATATATTTCTCCGAGGCTCATCGGCTAGATTTAGCCTGAAGCTTAAGAACTGAGTTTGTGAGCTTTTTCTCAACTTTAATCATGAGGAAACTTCTATTTTGTTTCATTTTTAATAGTTACACACATGTTAGTTCTTAAATGAGACGAATGCTATATCAGTTTCCTTTCTTTAACCAGAGTCTAAAATATCTGCCTCCCGTCTCCCGTGCAGTCTATGGAAGAAAACAAACGAATAACGTCTAAAAGCAAGATCGGTGTTTCACTACGAGCACAAGATCTGTCTCTCTAATTAAAGAACAAGGTGAGGTTTAATTTATCTCAGGTTGGAGTTCACTCGCGATGCAAAGGATCCAAATGATTATCTCAGTCCCTAACTCGGCTTCATAGAACAATGGCTGACTTCAAAGTTAGATTGAAGATGGGATGGTTTAGCTGAAACGCTTGATTCCATATTTATGATTTTCATTGCATTCTCGTTTGTAATTGATGTCAGAGCCACGATTCTATATTGATCTTAATGTATTAAGACTTAAAAGTACAGTAGTATTAAGTACTAAAAGGAATTGATGGTATTAACGTAACAATTAAAGTAATAGTGACAATTTCATATATAAATTGTTTTTGTGCCATATTCAAAACAGACTGGATATCGACATTCGACGCCCATTAACTTAATTACTTTCGACAAAATGTCGTCAGTGTCCTGCCATAATACTTTTTTGTTTTTGCCGCGATTCTATTTTGTTTTTATTGCTTCTGAAAAAAATATTAAAAAGAGACATTCGCCCTTCTAGATAAAGGTTAGCGCAACTCAAAATAATCCAAAATAGAGTTATTTCCATTATCGGAATCTGTGTCAAAAACTAAGTAAACTTGCTGTTCCTGTAAAAAGATGTATTTTGATTTGTACTTCTATTCTACTATTCTTCTATTATTATCTACTAGTAATTACTGTGGTATATTTGCAATACATATCTTGAATTCGCTCTATTTATTCGAGTATCAAACGTGTTCGGTCGAATCATCTTCATTTCCCAAATTGTTATTAGTACAGCGTATTTGCTAATAAATTTAGAAGGGATTATACGGGTCTGTAGGCCCCTGGATATTGGCACCGTTAGTGTTATCTTCGCCAAATGTATGTATACCTACTATGGGTAAGGGTTTGCCCTTTATATTAATAGTTTCCAATCGATTTACGTTGTCTTAGTTTATTCAGTTCATTTGTGAGGAACAATTAGAAGCTGGCTAAGATCATTTAGTCAATTAGTAATTAATATTTGAGTCATGTAATCTATACTATAATTATTATTATTGTTATCTCCAAGGTATCTCGGTCTGTTAGTTTGTTTAAGCAAATCGTTTAAAATTTAAAGCTGAGTTGCACCATCTTATCTTGACTTTTACAAACTTCAAAAATCTGTAAAACTGCATACAAAAAGCTCCGGTTATTGTTAAAGTTAAAATAAATTGGTGCAACTCAGCCTAACTGTCCTAACTCGGATTGTCAATATTACTCGTATTTTTGCATACTCAGGAATATGGGTACATAAAGATTTTCACAAAATATCCCATTCAACCAACATAATAATAGAAACCAGATTTTCTTAAATAATAAACCGCCCTACGTCAATGGAGTCAGTCGGAAATTGTGTTCAGAGCTCATCATGCGGGTAGGAGCAGAAATAGACCCGACCTTATTCCCCGATATTGCGTAGGCGTAATAATTATGCCCCGTTTCTTCTATACGTTTCTTTGCCTATGTATAGGTACCAATCTTACTATGACATAGACCAACTTTTGATGGCATACCCGTAACTATGACGATAGGATTAAAGGTGACCAGTAGGCCTAAGATGCGCGCCCTGATAACTTTTATCGACGTCAAAATGTATGGGCAAAATCGATAAAATGGCGTGATAACCGCTTATCGCGGCGCGCATCTTAAGCCTACGGGTCACTCAAACATGGTTGAGATTGACTGTTAAAAAATCTGTGGTTAGAGTAGCTACAAACGATATCACATCAACTAAGCACTGAGGTATTTTATGTAGTTGTAATAGGGGTGAATATGCAACTAATAAGTACATGCGCTGTTGAGAATACATACAAAAATCATAAAAATAATTTTGTTTCCTGTTAAAAAGCGCTTTTACAACTCCCAGTGGGTATTACTTTAACCCTAAAACCGCTTCGAAACAATAAATAAACCAGTACTGAGAAGAACCAGCGCAAGTCACTCAGTCTCACCTTTGTCAGTCAAAAACAGTATAAAAGTATTTTCAGGGGTTTATAATTCGTTATTTACATCACCTTCAGTAAATATGCACCAAAGTCGGCCACCAGACGGCCCTATCACATTATTTTCGTGTACATAATGTAGTATATAGTTAGTTCACTCTAGCTTTAACGTTTACTGTAAGTGGTGTACAAATTAGGACAACTTGTCCCCCAATTAAGAAAGACCCATTAGTAGAACAAAGCGTCACTTAGATTACAGCTCGAATATAACGAACAACTCAAACTGTACAAGATAAAGATAGTAAGGTTTTAAAAGTGCATTTAGGCAGTAACTTCAGGTTGTAAAAAGTTCACTTTGCCTCAGAAACAACAAGGATTAATACATTTTTTTACACACAATACAGTCCTATCTGGGTTATTTTTGGAGACAACTCTAAAAATGTTTGTGCTACTTTTACTGAAACCCTTTTTGAAAAGCTACTAGAGAATAAAGCTAGTACAATAACCACTAATAATAACAATTAATAACCATTAACAATGCAAGACTTCAAATTATGTCTTCAAATTCCTGGCTGGAGATTGTTAGCTATCCCACGGGACTACACCACCTTTGCTGGTAGATTTTCAAAGTCGGCCATGGTCTGAAGAGAGATGGAAAAATTCCAGAACGGGGCTGCCTATGTTATAAGACGTCAGTGTTACGTACGTAGAATTATGTGGATATTTGAAGAGAAAATAAGTGTTTGTATTTTATCTTATTCATGTACTGGCTGTTCAATTTGCTCTGTGATTACTTTGCCGTGAATATGTAAGGTGCTTGGATTCGTTAGTAATGTTTACTACAAATATTGACCGTTCTAGTTGTCTAATATTTACATGTTCATTAACAACACGACTTAACTCTCAACGTAAACACCATAATCAATTTAATTTGTTTAGAGTTCAACTTTTCATATCGTTAGAACTAATTACTAAATTGACTTAGCCTAAATTTTCAGACTCAAATTTTTTAAACTAGGTGATAATTTAGCTTAGTGATAGACTAATAAAATAGAATGAATCTACTCTTACTCATATTTGGCCTACAAAAAGTTACAAAAACACATAACCTAAACTGATATTGTGCTGTGTACTATCCCAAAAAATAAATAAATATTAATGCGCACACACAAGTTGCACTTAGAGGAGTTTTTACTTATAAATATTTGAACCCACCTTTTTATACATTAAATAATTCCATCCAAAAAATTGGACCGCTTTCAGAATTCCTAACTGGGCAACCAAGATTGCTTTTAAAAGCGAACTTAATTAGTGATTGGCAGACCTTAAGAAATTAAGTTAGTCAGCCTAAAGCTACTTTTGAGATTAAAAATTAACATGAACATAACGAATAGCGAGATATTTTTTCGTAACATTTTTGTTACAAAAATTCCATAAAATTCCAAAAAATCAAGTTTCTATAAAGCCTCTGTGGCAGGCTGAAAACCACATGGACGAAGCAGCCTCTGATTCATCATAATAATATCTAATGTAAAAAGCACAGGCTTAAATGTGATGTAGTACTTACATAGAATAATTAATTTCCCTGGCATTTTTAATGTGACGAAAGGCTTCGAAATTCGTTCGTTTACCCCAGAAACATACACTCTTACGCAGCACAGGCAAAGTTGGGCCAACTCAGACCAATCCTAAGTCCCGAACCAACAAACTAGATTCCGAAATCATTGGTTCGAACACAAACTACGGCCAAACTAGCCTCTGTGTCCTTATAGAAGTAATATAAACTCTGTCCAGTTGTGATAAAGTAGATATTCTGGTAAAATTCTTGGATAAAACAAATACGATCGCTTAACAACAGTAGTTACTAAGAATATTAATCAAGCTAAACACTACGCACTGCTCCACATTCAAAGATTAAATTACATGAACACAAATAAGTTGGTTGAAGACGAGATTAGGCAACTGTCTGTAATACAACAGTCACATTAACATTCAAACTGGGTTTGGGCAGTGACTTAGAATGAAATACTTAGTTGACGTAGGTTCGTTTTATTTACAGCAACAAAGGACGCGAAAAGGGAGTTTCAAAGGACAAATCAAACTAATTACATAAGTTGTCATTATCACAGGCTTAGGTATTTTAGGTACAGCTATCCTTCCTCTTCCAAAAATTACATTATCGCAATGAAAATGCGTTTTAAATTAGCAATGAACTTGAAAATATTTACAGAGATGCTTTGCATAAGATTGTAGGTCGGTATTTTGTTGGCAATCTGAAATTAGCAAACCTGTAATTTGCTGCGTAGTTACCATAATTTCATAAACATTTATGTATCATTAAAATCATCTCAAATGAAAGCCGACAATTGCCAGCGATTATGTGAAACGCGCTGCGTATCCCAATGTCATTAATATCCTCATAAATAGAACAACTAAAATTATGCCGGAGGCGCAAACTAACTCACTTTACCTACATGTCCTCTGCGCACTCGTACATATTCATGAGTTAATTAAAACAAATGACTGGGAGTATTAATTTCTAGACTCATTCCGACTGAGAAACACAATTCCTTTGAGGGAGACGCGGTAAAATATTCACCGTTTATTTGGCGACATTTTGGAAATTTTATTTTTAAATGGCGCGTTGTTTGTTGCCAGGAGCGAAATCTCCCGGATAAAGAGGTACTATGCGTGGGTAGATAAGCACCAAAGGGATGCCAGTCATAATTTCTTTTTTAATGTAGAGCCTCTTAGAAAGCTTGTGGTTGAGATAATCTTTATAGGGATTTTAGATAGAACACGATAGCACTTTAGTACCTAATGCATACGACGTCAAGAAGATAGTGTTTTTTTTTTATATTTTTTATTTTATACGTTACATCTACGAGTAAGTACTAACAAAAATATTATTTTTTTTGGCTAAAATTATTGTGAACTTCGCATTCTTTTTAAGCCAAACTGTGAGCAAAACAAGTTAGTTCAAGGTACGAGTATATACACATGTACAGCTTTTGAACCTAACAAGCCGCTACGCACCCAATCGATTACCAAAACAACGAGCCACATAATCGATTGTAACGCTGAAATTGTTTTAACTGAATCGTTAACGGTGACTTGTTTTCGGTTAAGCTGGCAACAGGTTAGTTACGTATACGATAAGGAGTTGCGTAAGAGCGGCCAGCTGATAAGGCAAGGTAAACAATTATGGAAAGGTTTCTGTGTGGGTGTATCAAAGCTTCCAGTTTGGACTAGGCAATTTCATTTGTTTGGAAATGAATATCGGATATTTGGTAAGAATTTGGGATACGTCAGACTCTGCCCACTCAAAAGGGTCAAATCATTCCGATCCCTCGACTCACGTGCAGCAAGATCAAGAAAACAATTAACATAACATGTGCCTATTCAATTAATATGTATTTCGACTACAATTACATATGTATAATGACGATAACCACTCAGTTCGACGTTATGGAAGTTTATTGATTACCAATCCGCATTTGTTCGCGAATCGAATATTACTTGCAAACCGATTGTAGGTACTACAATAAACAGAAATGAATATTTCTCGCGTGCATTCACAGACGTTCGACTTCCATTGATCTAAATATTATTAACTTTCTGAAACCTCTACTATAACTTCGTTCGTTTCAACCGAAAGACGTCCACTGCTGGACAAAGGCCTCCCCCAAGGATTTCCACAAAGACCGGTCCTGCGCCGCTCGCATCCAGGCACCTCCCGCGACCTTCACCAGATCGTCGGTCCACCTAGTGGGAGACCTGCCTACTAAAACTTAGTTAATGTTTTTTTACCATGTTTATAAGTAGGTAGGTAGACAATCGGTGGTGATAAAAAGTACATACTTATTTTGAGATAAGTTTATGTATTAGCTAGGTAATCCTAATTATATTAATGCTTCTAATTATAGCAAGAGATTCTTGATGTGTTTTTGGTAAACTGTAACAGTGACGCAATGGAGATAAAAAGAGTTACGCAAGCCACTCTTGAATTTTTCCTGTACAATATTTATTTTGCAAAAGCGGAAAAACCGCGTATACCAAAAAATACGTTTTCTAGTATAGCCCAGTAAAAAATACACGCATATCGTTGAAATAACTCTTCGCAAAGTTATTACGTTTAGCTCCACGGCAAAATGTATGTTTTTTATTTCGATTTTATCGTAAAGCATTCGCGTTTAGGATTTAGCGAGTAGAATGGTGCACTCGATATAACGAACACTAACAGGAATCGAATGGATGGAAGATTAAAGATAGCGTTCATCACAGCCAACATCGATCTGCTATGAAGCTCAATAAAGACTTTCAGATATTGATTTTAACTGTGATGCGATAATAGCCCAATGTTCAGCATAACACTGCAGATATGTAACGTCACTAGTTCGATCTCTATCGAACGCTGGACTAGGTATTATGAACTCATAAGGCGCTCCAAGATAAGCTAATATCTAGGTACAACTACATCAATAAAAGTATTTTTTCGTTGAAACACAGAAGAAATAGGTACTAAGTAGGTACTTGGTTGAACAGTTTCAATGTGTAGTTGAATCAGTAATTAGTGTTTAATACTCATCACTTAACCAATAAGTAGGTAGGTAGTTTAAGTTCCTAAAAAAATATGTTTAACATAAGAAATTCTCATACAAAAATGCTTCCCTTAAGGTTCCTTGAAGGATAAAAATGAAATCACCTTGAAATAAACTCACCTAGATATAATATCTAGAGGTGAGACTGCTGCCGAAATAGTACCAAGTGAAATTCCCCGTGGAAATGGGCCTTTTCAATTTTGTACAAGATTATATTACGTCAAAGAATAAAGTAATAAAAGTAATTTATAGACGCAAATCTAATATAAGAGAAAAGATTTTTTATTAATCAATGAACCTCGGACCGAATTAAACCATTTATTTTTGTAGAATAATAAATGTTTCATTTGTATTACCAGATAAATTAAAAGAAAACAATTCTTCAGAAAGGGTAAGATGTATTTTTAGGTTTCTTAGAAAAATGTTGGTTTAACGTCGAGAGTTGTTTTCATAAGTAAACTGAGAAAAATAATTACAGAAAGCGTTTTTTCGATCTTCGTGATTCTTTCAGGAGTCGAATTCGGGATTCCCGGATCGAGAGAGTCAAACTCTCTTACCACTAGACCACTCTAACGTTAACTATAAGAGTATTAGGCTGAGTTGCACCATCTTATGTTAACTTTAACAAACGTCAAAAATCTGTCAAACTCCATAAAAAAAGCATCGGTTATCGTCCAAGTTACGGTCAAAGTTAGGTGGTGCAACTCAGCCTTAGTGTTACATGATAATATGTAGGTATGTCGAATATATATCATTATTTTATAGGATATTGCTCAATCATACCTACACTAACTACTAAATATCAATGGGGTTGCTCTACTTTGTTCTTAATTAATGTTTTATTTATTACTTAGGCGAATAATCCACTGTTACTTACCATAAAATTACAAATACATTAATGACCAAATTTCTATTCCTCACAGGGTCTATTCAACACGAGAAGCGTTATCAGGGCTTATCAGCGATCCATTCAATTAGAGGAATTTGCGGCGAAAATTGCCGTTTTGCTCCGCTCTTAATTATAGCTCGGATCTGCTTTATTTTAAGGCCCGGGTTATTAATTGCGGTCTCTTCTGTTTTAGATTCAAAAGGTTACTTTTTCCTTAAACAATTTAGCCACTGCAAGATTAATTAAAATATCATCAGGAACTGATAATGTACGCAGAACTGACGGCCGATAGGGCTACATGGTTCTGGAGTGGAGGAGCGTGGGACGTCCACCCACAAGGTGGACCAACGACCTTATAAAGGTAGCAGGAAGGCGCTGGATGCAGACCGGTACCAACCGGACGATGTGGAAATCTTTGAGGGAGGCCTATGTTCAACAGTGGACGTCGTGTGGCTGAGATGATGATGATCAACTGATAAAGTTACTTACCCGTACCTGAAGTTACGACCAACGATAAAATTATAGTCCCTCAATTTTACACTTTATCACCCACACAAATCATAAAATGAAAGTCGAGGGAAGCACCTGGATGCGGGCAGCGCAGGAGTGGTCGTAGGAGTGAATATCCTAAAGGAATGCTTTTGTCCAGCAGTGGACATCATTTAGCTGAAACGAACGAACTAATACGCGCACTAATAAAGTTCGAACCCGACACCGAACTTTAAGACTAGGCGCAGACCATCGATTTTTAGTTGGCCGATAGTTGTGCCCGATTTTAAATTTTATGAAGAATCGGCCAAATCGAATCGGCGTAAAGTGCGCATGCCCAAACTGATCAACTGCCCGACTAAACTATACGCCGACGAAATATCGATGGTCTGCGCCTAGGCTAAAATGGTACATCACTATGTAAAAATGGGACGGAACTAAATAAAGATGTTACTCGTTTTTGATACGATTTATTACTGAATCCTCAAATTCTTGGTAGTATTGATATAACATAGTCTACTACGTCACATAATATTTATGCTGCTCATAGTCATAGTCATTTATTCCAAACACATTACTATTTGACTCTATTTGTCTATAGAATTTTGTTCCCAATGTTAGAATATTACATTATTACACAGCTTATTCTTGATTCATAAATCATGCTACGATTTCGTTCAGACAAATGACATTACACGTTTAGATAAATTTATCGACATCCCAATAGTTGATTAGATATCGAAGATCAACACTTAGTTGATTAGATAGTGAAGACTCTACGCGTGTAGATTTACGATAAGAAAATTCGAATGTAAAACAAAAGACGGTCGGTATTCTTAAAAAAATATTCTTTCCAGCCAGTGCACACTACTAGGAAGCAAACTTGAAGCTAAAGCAGTAGAAAAAATAAAATTAATGCTACTTTTTATAATTCACTATTATTCTAGGAACGAACTAATAATTCGTAGATATTCGAATGAAACATAAATTAAAATCAGACGTACTGAAGCGGTAATGAAAACGCGCTGACTAGGAAATGCTTGATTATTCAATTTACTTGAAAAGGGCAAAACAACCGAGAAACACGTCGATAAATAGTTTTTTACCAATTAGTTTAGGGAAGAAGGAAATGCATCCCAACCTTGAATGCAATTGCTATGGTCGGTTGAACGTCAGCAGTAGGTTTGACATTGTATTTATATCGGATTCGGAAGTTTGATCCAATAATTAGAAAAAGTGACTACGCAGTTGTTTACCTTGTTTAATTATGTAAGACACAAAGAAACCCTTGGATCATCATCATCATTTCAGCTACAGCATATCCACTGCTGAACATAGGCCTCCCCCACATCAACCGGTTAGGTGCTAGGCAGTAGCGGCGTAAGTACTCACTGGCGCATCTGCATGGCAAGGGGACGGTCATGATATGTCTGATATATGCATCTTCGAATCGGTAACCCAAAAATCCTGGGGGGCACCAACCATTCTGGGGTGCCTTTGCCCCCCTCTGTATGTATAATTATTATGGACTTATGACATGATCGCCCCGGGTGCCAACCCATGCTACGCCACCACTGGTGCTAGGATAAAACGTTGGATGCTCGGCCTAAAACTATAAGCCTCCTAACCATTATCGGGTCATTTAGTTTCTGCTGCAGGAGGACGACCCTCTTTAATTAACCAGGGCCAAATGGAGAACTTGGCCTATAATGCCCACCCTGGCAAGACTATTAGGGGGCCACATATTCGCATATTTGTACTTGAGTCGCCTTTTACGACATCCACGCAAAGAGTGGAAATGGTCCAATTTTACTTTGCCGCATTCTTAAATAGAATTAGGTACTCGTACCTATATACTTATTACATACCTATATGGTTTAGCGAGCAGGGTTACTTGAAACAATCCATCTAAGCTCGCCCCAAATTCGCTTCATAGAACATAGCTGCCCCCGATAAGGTAGGGTAGGTAGGGTAGGGGGTAATTGTTTTCCAAGAGAACTGATAAAAACAAAGGCCTATCTATCCCTTTGAATAATATATGAACCGAAGGCTCCGAGCAGTCTGCTTACCTTTGGCGAAGGAGACGTCAATGTCAGAATGGATGATAGATGACCATGATCCTAGGTAAGAAAACTGTTTTAGTTTATGCCTTCTAAATACTAGAAATACATACGAGTAAAATGTTAACACTCGCAATCATGACTCATGAGTCCTTAGTTCAACTTTATTTTCATAGATGGTCAACCAATTATTATAGGTAACTACATTCTTCTGTTTTTGGTGCACACTTCTAATACAAACTTATAACTTTTTAGCTGAGCTAGATCGTTACCGGGAATTTTTAAAATCCAAAACAAAATGGGCTCCTTCAAAGTTGAATTGTTGTGAGGTCATCGCACTACATGTAAACACGTGTGTTATCCCATTTCCAGCTAAAATTACAAAATCTTTTTTTGCAAAAGGGACTATATGCCTACTCCAATGTCAACATTGAATCAAAGGCGTTAGCCCTAATCTCGTCTCGAAATATCAAAGGTAAAGGTCACCGCACAAAGGTGTCGCTTATTCGAAAAACGTGTATCAGTGAAACATTTTCTTTAGTACACGTTTTATGAAAAATATATAAAGGTAAGTGAAAAGGCAATATATTATTTGTATCGTCAAATATTAGTTACGATGTATCGTGAATTTTAAAAGAGAATTTGAGAATTTCCAATACATTATTTGAATTTACAAGCGGCGCCGAAAGACTGGCAATATTTCTATAGCATTTTATTATACCTAAGACCTAAGTGTTTAGTAAGTAACCAGTATTATTCTCTTTTGAGTTATCAAGATTTTTTCATTATGAATCGCGTTAGAAAGAGTCCTTGCAGTCACATACCTAGCGGTTGAATAATTTTAACTGAACATTCTGTTTACACAGGTCATCATCATCATGTCAGCCACAGGACGTCCACTGCTGAACATAGGCCTTCCCCAATGACTTCCACATCGTCCGTTTGGTAGCCGCGAGCATTCAGCGCCTTCCTGCTACCTTTATGAGGTCGTCGGTCCACCTTGTGGGTGGCACGCTGATATTACACAGGTACCAGGCACGAACTAGGATAAACTTGTAATTGTTCTTAAAGGATCAAATATTATAATTTTAATTATGAAACCTGTGTTAATTTTCATTATCACCCAAGCCCGTAATAGAACTTCAAAATCACGGGCGCTACAAATTACTTAGCCTCATAATGGCCGCTGATTTCCACGCGTCATGGGGAAGCAATTTATCAAACTGCACCGTGGATCACCACACACCAATCTCGCCCATACTCCACCCCCATAAAGGTGATACTCGTCTGGTATACCCAACACACTGGTGCTCTATATACGCGGCTGAGGCCCGTATCCTTACCCTCGTGCCCTAACAATGGGAAATCAATATTTTATGTTTAGTCCGCACTTTCTACGAATGTTATATTTCCGAGGTGACTTGTACTTTTGGAATTTGAGTTGCTGGGAAGGTCATCTTGCGTTGTAGAGAGGAGCAATGCTAACATAAAATTGATATCGAACAGCTGACTTACCTAATTGTAGTCAATATCTCTATCTCTATTAAAATAATAATAATATCGAAATTAATAATGAGGAGTGCAAAATGCATTTAAGACGACAATAGTCCCACAGAGTCAGGATCTGCTAATTCGAGATACGAGTAACGCGCTTGTTCCATCGCCGTAGTGAACTCAATCCTTAGTAGGGTTTTATAAGTTTAAATTTTTTATGAGAAACGACTGTTCGGAAATTAATTTGTAAGACAAAATAAATAAAAAACTTCATAGTCACGTTTTTATACTAACGCTCAAAATATTTAGTAAAATCTGTAAGTTCAAGATCAATCTGATTTACAACTGAGCTAACTGGATCGGCCATGAGTATATGTCCTTTTCAATTATTGGATAATTGGTACTCGTGTATAAACATCCTAATGCACTTCTCGTTTTATAAACAGGATAGTAGTAATTTAAAGATATATCACTTTATTATACTTTAGGTATTACCATTGATTCTTAATATTGCATGCAATTTGTAGCACGGACAACAGTGTACGGTACACGCATTAATAGTATCTACTCATTTTATCTAGTAGTTGCCACAGAAATCTGTTTAGGTACCTAACGCTATTCACAAACATTACTATGAGGTCTCACAGTGCGCGTGGACGCACAGGGTGACACACGAACCAATCACAGAGCTCTTTTCAATGCTGTGCGTTCGATTTGCTGCTTCACTTAAGCAAGCATCGTTTGTGAATACGGACGTAAGAATAGTTTGATTTGCTGTCGACTGTAATACCTACGTCATCATTTAACTATAATACCTACTTATTATTATACTTAAAGATAAAGTGACTGACTAAAGACAATTTTATTACCTATTTACTCGCACTTATATGTGAATGATTTTCAATGCCAGACCAATGCCAATTTAATGTACAGTAAAAAATAAGTCCGAAAAGCCTTTTCCAAGATGGTTTACCTTATCTTCAAGATCCTCTTCCAATACCTCAAGTGATTCCTCAAAACTCCAAGCTAAGAACCTTCGTAATTTAACGATCTCTTATCACTGATAAGAGACTCAAAATGTTCCCTTACTTACCTATTTAATTTGAATATCTACCGGCTTCTCCAAATTGCTTTTCTTGATTACCTTTAATGAGTTTCAACGTATTTCCTTTTACTTGTTAAACGTCCCGAACTCTTGAATACATAAACCCATATTCCCTTTTTGGGTCCCGCATTGTGTACTTAAAATTGGGAAATAAAACACGAAATGGTTCCTTATACACAGGGTACAGTGTTCTATTGTTGAAAATCACTAGGCAGAAATTGTAAATATCTGCTGCTTTTATGAATGAAAAAATGCGATACGAATAACTGATTCTAAAAGAGATCAGTAAGAGATACCTAATCTTTCAATTAAGGTGTCCTTACCTGGAAAAAGAAAATTATTGTTTTCTATACGGGCTTATAAGGTCAGCCGTTAACTACCTGGTAGTCTTATAAATGTAAACACAACAACAATTAATTTCCTAAGCCTTAATAAACATTTTTTCTATCTTTCTTTAAGAAATGGTACGGAACACTGAATATCAAAACATATCTCACACTCGGTCGGTTTTTTGCGCCAATTTTCTACGAAAAGCAATGTGTTGGGCATTTCCAACGAAAATTGGGATTGATTTTCCCTCCCGAATATAATGAAACGGATCCTTTCGATTTAATTTACATTTATATGGAAATATTAATAGGATTAGCGAGTTTTAATCTCTATACATTTACAGTGTTTATAAATTTAAAGTAAATAATATCTTTGTGTTGCTTCTGTCTGTTGTCTGTGGTAGTAATTTGTTTTGCTTTCAGTCCTCTTTATGTCAAAAAGAAACGTTTAAGGTTAATCTATTTTTATTCATTATAGGCTTTTGGTTTTTCTGTATCTTACAATATTTATACCTACTCTACAGATATTAATCCATCTTATCAGATAAATTGAATGAATTGAATTCATTAAATAAACTTCTATTCAAACAGTGTTTAATAAAAGTATCATCTAAATTTACAGTGTAATAAGCTCTATTCTGAGAAATATCCCATCTCTAAATAACATACGAGTAACTAGAAATCTTACTTAATAAAACTTTGGACAGCTTAATCTTAAAGTCTACAAGTGAGTGATTTAATGTGAATTTTTAAAATTAACTTAAGATCTGTTTAAGTAGGTATCGAATAAGTAACACACAGAGGCTACACTAAACGCATCGTAACAACAATTCTTACTTTTAAGTATAACCAAATTAGCGCATTTCATGACCATCTAAAAACGTCTCCGTATAAATTTAAAAAAATCTTCGCAGCAGCCTGGTATGATATATTACATCTTTAGTTAAAGGGTGTGGTTTTATCGTGGATAAGTAGTAAGAATTTACTTTAAGAAAAACCAAAAAACACTAATCCAGACTGAAATTTGCCAGTTGACAGGCAAAATTAGATGGATTTGGAAGGAAAATTGAATAGGGAAAACGAGCGTCAATAAAAAATTGTGCATAGAAAACTTCTATAAAAATGCATAATGGCATCCATTGCTAAGCATTCATCTCGAACATGCTGCATTGCAGATTTTGCATGCTCTACATAGCAAACACAAATGCTTTGAAAGTACTAACATTTGCCTAACTAGTGGAAAGGAAAACTATCTCATTCACTTATCTAGAACGATCTTTTTTTTTCTATTTACAGCTAACGCCCTTATTCACAAACATTACTATGAGGTCTCACAGTGCGCGTGGACGCACAGGTTGACACACGAACAAATCACAGAGCTCTTAATTAAACACGTTTACACAGACTCGTTTATAAAATGCTCTATGTAAAGCTTATTTAGCTTAACACGAGGGGCTAATGGGACTATTACTAATTTGAGCAATACAAATTTCTAATAATCTTTTATAAAAAAAAAAATGAAATAATTATGTAACGGTTTAGAGCTTACGAACAAGATCCAAAACTTCAATAGTAACCATTCAATAAAATTACTTTTTACCACACACAACTATTAATATTAAAACAAATCTCTAGGCTTATAAAACTTACTTTCTGAGCATTTGAAGGTCTCATATAATATGAATGTCGTGAGACCCCAACATGAATGAGACCAAAATAAATCATTTTAGACGTTATTCTTTCGTACGAATACTAAGCCTTATGCAATGTAATTTCCATAATTTTATCAAAAGTCCATATTTCTTCATCCATAGTTACCAAACCCAGCTTCAATCTCCCTGACGTGATTTGACGTTTGGAAATATCTGATAACACTGATATCAGCTGTTTCATATCACTCTTATACCAAGATAAAGACGAGAGACGTGAGCAAAGTTGCGCAAAAATTTATGTTCAAGTAGGGGCACGTCCACATGCAACGGCGATTCGTGATTTTTGACAAATCGTCTTCCTTTTATTATAATTTTTGGCGATAATGCTAAATCCTGTTTTCTCACACATCACGAATCGTGAAAAATTTACGGATATTATGTCTTAAATCAAGTATCAAAAAACACGAATCTTGTTTTTGTTTTAGATAAATCTAACGAATCTTGATAGGCCACCTCAAAATGGTCTAGTGCCCACCCCAGAAAATCTTAGAAATAGAGAATCTACATACTTTATGATACTAATCGCGCTACTTCAAGTAAAGGTACCTGGAAAATGATACGCCAAAAGGTGATAAACCGCGATTCCGTATGCAATGTGAACGTCCATTCGTCATGAATGACGTATCGACTTTTTTGACGAACCGATAATGACGGATGCCGTGTGAATACGCCTTAAGACGCTACTTTGCTTGTTAGTCGTTATGCAAAGACGAGATTTGAAAGATTATACTAAGCATAGCATTTGCATAGAATAATGGAAATATGAGATGGTGATTGTTTTCTTGGACACGTATTTTTGGGCCCACTTAATTTAAAATACGCCTTCTGGTATAGAAATTATGTAAATTATGGGGTTGGAAGTTCTATTAAGTATTCTTTACGAATATTATGTAATCCTGAATTATTTTCACATTTACAAGTGAAAAAATAACTTTTTTGGTACTTTTACTTACATGCCTAAAGATCGCAGTATCATCTTGACTTGGAAAAATATTAGGTACTGACCAGACTTAAAAACTATAATGTACGCATGTACTCATACTTTACACAACTGACAATCTTTGAGACAGCACTAACTGCTGACATAAGTGTCAAAACAAAAGAAAATCGAAACATCTCCCGGTTTTTGAACCTTTGGAACGGCAACTTTTAAATTAAAGACAGTGCATATGACGAGCTTCAACTTGCAGCACTAATGTACAGCCAGCACATGAGCTATACATTTTTATTGAAAAATCGCCTCTATCACAACTTCATAAAACGCCACAGTATTTAGTTATACGTGCCGTTGTCTGTATCTACTACTACTCTGGACATATTATGGACTTAGGAATGGTTCAATGAAAAATGTCTGCGGGGACAGACTGGTGATACAGTCGTCTATATGTACTTAGAGTGCGACAGAAGTTTCGTAAAGTATCTTCTATTAGACACTGATGTGTCTCTGACTAATTCGGAATACTAGAGAAATGGAGTTGATTCTTTGCAAGGAATTGTTAAGGACAATACGTTCCATCTATTGCATTAGGAATATTGGCGATCTCGTAGAAAAAGATTTAAGATTAATAAGACTTAAACAGTAAATACAAAACTGATAAAGACTGCATAATCTTCCAAACATGAACGTAGGCGGAAACAATGCATGCACTGAAAAAAAAATGTAGAGCTTTATTGACAGGTACCTATATTATTATCTCAAATTCATTTTGCTTTTTATTCTCGTTTTATTTAATGATAAATTTTAATACGCAATCACCGTTAGTAGTCTTCGATCCAGTATTTCATTAACATTTACCTACTGCAGGTACATTTAATTTGCGTTTCAAATCCGAGAGCAATCTCGCAAATTACTATCGTCAGTTGTTTCAGTTTTCGAAAATCTATACTTATAATAAATCTGTAGAGAGGTCAATTCTGTACATGAAATATATTTTCAAAATAGCTATCAGGGGGTGATCGATACTGATGCCAAAAATGCAATCACTAAATTTTTGTCTGTCTGTGTCTGTCTGTATGTTCCTTATAGAAACAAAAACCACTCGACGGATTTTAACGAAACTCGGTACAATTATTCTTCATACTCCTGGGCAGGTTGTAATATACTTAGGAATTCCCACGGGAACGGGAATTAGCGGGAAAATTCTTTTGTATGAAAAATCTAAACCGCTTAAGTTAGACGCTTGAAATTTGGTATGCAGGTACCTTAGTAAACTTAAAGCTTAGTTACAACAGGATATTGCAAAATTCCCACGGGAACGAGAGTTAGCGGAAAAAACATTTGTATGAAAAAGAAGGGGTTAAAACGGGATCCACGCGTACGAAGTCGCGGGCGGCCGCTAGTCTAGAATAAAATTGCAAGCTAGAAATTGTGCCGCCCTCCGTTATTTGATTTGAAACGATTCGCACGACATGTACGTCATTGTACGTACTCGGTTGATCGAGTTATCGATTGCTGGGCCTACTTGCATACGTCATACACATCCGCAACATTAACATCGTCTGGCTATCACGCTGTTAATTGAATTGTCCATCCATAATTATGTCCATTAATAATACAGGTACATAATATTAATCAAATACATACCCATAGCTCTAATACGTATATTAATACTACTACGTAAATCGTAGCGCGTAGCAGCTACGAAACTGCGATTATTCCCCAAATGGATACCTGTAACGAATTTATTCAGTGAAAAGTAATATTATCGCGGCAAAACGAAATCGAAACTTTATCCATTTCGCTCAAGAAAAAACTGTAACTGTGTCAATTTTCTCTTCGGCGAAGCCTTTTGTCTTTTTCCTGCTCGTTCCTTAAACGAGAATGGGAAGGGAAAAAGGTATTCAACATTTTTGATTTCTTTGTTCGTAGATGAAAGTAGCAGTGCTACGAGGCCGTAGCCGCGTTGTGCGCCTAATGACAAGCAGTTACGTCCTTAAACTTGTCGAGTGTATCAGCACGGTAGAGTGGGCAAGTGCAGGCAGTCCCCGTGACCTACATCGAGCGACCCTCGCTCGGAAGCTGCTAATTTCCACCATTGCGCGCTGAAGCCGACGTCACGCAGGGGCAGGGAGGCACGGCCGGCCCGCTGGCTGCCGCTCCGGGCAGTCCGCCGCACCACTCGGAGCCGCGAGCACGCGCCACGGCGCCGTCATCCGCGAACGAACAACCTCACCGACGCCGCCTCATCGAAAATTTATTAATGTGCAAACCCTTATTTTTGTAGTGCGAAAACGGTGAAAGTATATTTTTTAATTGCAAACTGTGATACGACGGGCGGAGGCTCGGGTGGGGCGCGTTCCGCTGACACAGTGGCTCAGTCAGCCGCCGGCCGCCGAGTGGCAAGCACCATCGATTTTCTCCATACAGTACGCGAGGTACGTAACTATCACGTGGTCGTATTTTCACCCGTCTATTTCCACGCGAGTATTTCAGCCGATCTGCTTAGAGCGTTCAAGGCCGCGCCGGTTTGTTCTAGCGTTTACGCTGTGTCGTACTGTTTTGATTGTTCGAATGCGTTGTTTTTATGCGTTATCACGTGGTGGATTGGTAGGGAAACCAGTGATTTTCACAGTTCTCGGGAGGCTGTTAATGTAATGCGATAACGCGTGTGACCAAGGTTGCGGGCAGTGACGTGAAGGTTGTGATTTTCTCGGTGTGTAGGCAACAATACAACCGCGTATGGTAACTTGGAAACATGCAAAACGCGAGCGTGGTGTAATGTAATGTTTATTTATTGGCTGTAAAGTGGATTTTATGGTTTGTGATCAGAATTTACTTTTTTGTGACTTTTTTTACTTTTCGAGATTACTTTTTTTTTGCCAAAGATGCTGGCAATCACTTAATAGCGGGTACAGTCGTTGGCCAGGTGTGAGTGCGCGTCGATCATAAAGCTGATCATGACCTACAGATCATATACTAAATCTAAATGAGCGTGATACGCGACCTGGCAGGCGTTCAGACAGGGATTCATTCAACAAACTATACTTTGTATACATGCAAGTTTACATACAGGAATAGATCGTAGATCGTAAGATAGACCCTCGAACTGAAATCACATGACTTACCATAGTTACCAGTTTACCAGTGGTTTGTGATCATTGTCGATATAGAGTCGCTTACTTTTACTGATATGGAAATAAAAAAAAATTAGGTATAAACTGTGCAAATACTAGAAAAGTGATAAATACAAAGTGACATAGTATTCATTTTGTTTCATTCTTTCTTGGTATTTTTTCAAGATAAGCTGAAATTTACAGTTAATTAACAACAAAATTGATAATGCAGTTATTTCTTTTGTTTTCAAAACACTCAGGCATCTAAATTATTTATTGCTAAAACACTCACATGAAATAAAAATCGTTACGAACTGTTCATTATCCCGACATTGCTCAAAACAGTAATAAATTTTCAATTTTTAATTCTACTTTATTCAATTCAGAATACAATTTCGTTTTTACAAGAAATATATGATCAACATTTCGTTAAAGTTCGTGCTAGTCTTTAATAACAGCAAAATTTTATATTTTATCGAGAGCAAAATTCCAATACTGTCTTCTAGCCTTGTCATGTCTAATACATTTGATCAAAAACAAATAAACATTGCTTTAGTTAGCCTACAGTGTACCTACAATGAAAATGAAAAAAGGCTTGAAAAATGAAAAAAGACTTTAGTTAGCCTACAGTGTACCTACTAAAATGAACAAAAGGCTTTAGTTAGCCTACAGTGTACCTACAATGAAAATAAAAAAAATGACAAGTTTTTTTAAAAGAAGGTCAAATTTTGATTCATAAAAGTTACTGGCAACTAATAATTATATTTTTAAAAACAATTGAATAACAGTCTGAATAAAGTAAATTTATACGTAGAGATGTAAGAAGAAACGTAAAAAATAAACTCACCGATTCAATAAAAGTACTGGTACTACGATTTTCATTATTATTATTATTGTATCCTTCTCCAAAATACAATTATATTTATTACTAATTTTGACAAAATTATGATGTTATAACTTAACTGAACATCGTATTTAAATAATTTGACAATCCTTTACTATAAAAGATGTTGCAAATACCATTTCTGTAATTAAAACACAGTTTAATTAAACAACTAGATCATCTAGCAATTTATTAAATGAGACGTGAAATTGAGATCTTCAAACTTACGTTTATAAGGAAGTATTTACGAAACCAATTTGATACCCGATTTAAATTACCCAATAGTTATCGGAACCGATGTTAACTGCACCAAGGTCCTGTCGGTCACATCAGCTGACGAACAAACTCATTGAAATTGTATCTCTATCACTGGACAGTAAAGCTTAAATTTGCATTTTTTAGATTGTACAAAAAAGCAGATGACTTTACGCGCCGCTGATTTTGATTATCTCTATGAAGTTAACTAAAATTGTATTTGAATTCGAGTCTGTTGCTAATTTTTGTTTTTAAAAGTATGATTAAAAACTTAAATTTTAATTATTATAAACTCAAATTACTTCTTCTATAAACTGACATCTAATAAAATTCTGCGTATTTTTTTAACATTCTACGGCTCGTACTTTATAAAAAAAAAATTTTTTTAGGACATATTATTTTCTTGTAAAGTGGCTCTTAACGTGTTTAGATTCGTACATAATACAACTTATTAGGTACGTACGCGTGCCCGCAATTTTCATTATCGTTAATAATAATATGTATAACTCTTGATTGCCGTTACCAGATTGACGAGTTAATTTAATTACCTACCTACCTACCAATTAAATACCTACTCCACTTTTTGGATGCACAAATTATGTAAAATAAGTCTTCTACGTACTGATGGTATCGTCAGGGCCGATTTTCTTTTATAAAGTTTTGTTTTCTTTATTATGAGACAAGCACTTATTTTGATAAATAACTCTACATTTTCAAGTTTTTACCACGCAAACCTACAGTTGAATGGCATATCAATTTATTAATAAGATGAAGTAAAAAGTACAAGATATTATTTTGACTCGTCTGAACAACTGAGTTGCAACGAATACAAGTTTCTTTATTTTATCTTTGAGATGTCGAGAGCACCACTTGTTTCGTGAGATGAATTCATTGTTATTCTCAAAGGAAACCCACCCATATCTTTTTTATCTGTTTATTTGTTCTTATCGTTTGTCTATGAAAAGGAAACGTGATTCTTGTTTTTAGTTTGACGCAATATCTTGCAACACTTCAAAACATAACTACCAAACATGTGAACTGAAGAAGATCATTAATAGTAAAGACTTTTTAGTGTGATTATACCTACTTGGGACAAAATAATTTTAGAAGAAAAAAAAAACAATCGAGTGTCGTGTACTTAATATTGAATAATCAACCATAAGCTATAAAACAAAAGAAGCCATACCCTTCCATGGGTGGGAAAATTCGAACGCAATTTAAAACCGTGAACACAAAACAATTGAACATCGAAAACACAAGTACCAATTAGGCGACCTCGTCCAAAGTGCAAACGAATCACCAAAACTGAATGGCGGGAGGTTGCCACTGGCCTATAATGTCCACGTATTGGTGTCAAGGGGACGACGTGCACGTCACGAGTCATCTGGCATCACCGGAGCGATGGCACCGCCAAAATCACTGTGACAACAAAAAATGCATTGATAAATGACGTTGGAAGTCAGAACTACGCCATTTGATGGTTGGTTACTGCAAAAAAGTTGTTTGAAATGTATGACTGTTGACTACGCTACACAGCACATAGCGGGCGCTAATTTTGTCCACAAATAGAGCAGACATCTTTTATCAACTGCTATACGAGTATAGTCATGCCTCAACAAGGTCGCGCTTTCATTATCACATTGCGTCATTAAGTGCACGAAAAATTCGTTCGAAAATTAACTGTTGTAACTCATCACTAGCATACAACGCCACTCTTGTGGCGGAATTTTGGGCTGACTCTGTGTAGGTTTGTTGTCGACACGACAAGAAGATCACTAGAATAGAATAAATTAGATAAAATAAGAGCCAATTTCCTTTATAGAATCACAATCGTTATAAAATTGCCTTAGTGATTACCTAGACGTTATCAGTTTATCAGCCTTTAGTTAAGCGGATCCAGGCTAGTATTAGCATAACGATGTCATTTCGGAGGAAAAATACCCGAAAGGATCTAGGTCTCAGACGTAAGTCAGCCATATATCATTCGGAGA
Organism: Ostrinia furnacalis; assembly: GCF_004193835.3. Lineage (NCBI taxonomy): Eukaryota > Metazoa > Arthropoda > Insecta > Lepidoptera > Crambidae > Ostrinia > Ostrinia furnacalis. The sequence goes on along the minus strand of NW_021130379.1, from coordinate 122,408 downwards.
CAAATATATGGCCTATAAACGTGACAAAATAAAAAATATGTGACCTTTTTCGTATAAATATATATTTTATAGTCAAACAAACTTTTCCTAAAATGTTAGTATAAAAAATAGAGCTCATTTTTAATTGAATAAATTTTCATTATACAAAACAAACGTGCTTTAAAGTGACTCTAGCAAAGGTAAAAATAGAAAAGCTCGCGTAAAAACTTCACTACATTGAATTGATAAATAAATTAATGCTTAGTGTAATACGTAACAGGTATAACGTAATAGGTATATCAAAGCTAAAACGCAAAACACAAAGTCATATTAAAAAGCCCTTACGATAATAAATCCTGCACGCATACTTAAGTTAATACTCATTAAAGTTATTATGCACAATAAGAACCAAGTAAACTTATAAGGTTGAGCATAAAACATGCCACTACACACATGACAGTTCGAACCACGAACCACGAACCACGGACCACGGCCTATTTCATACCACCTTCGCTTTTACCTCGTAGGTCACGCGATATTGTAATCGAGGGCATTTTCCTGCTTATACCGTGTTTTGTTTTTATTTTCCCTTACATCTCCTGAGTTTACAATAAATACGCTTTACTCCACGCGAGTGGAGCTATTTTTATATGCGTATGATCTCGGAAGTTTTTAGATAGATATACATCATCATGAATCGTCAGGTCATTTAGTGTAAACTCTAAACTGCAGGAGCACGACTTTCTCTAATTTAGAATCTCACGCTGGTCAGACAGGGGGTGACCAGACGGGTGGATACATACTACATTATGTACAAATGATACAAATTTATAATCCATACTTAATTGTTAATCTTTAAAAAAAAACATGATAAAAGCAAGCCATGGGATAAGACTCTACCTTCTTCCATAGCTTTCATCTAATGTACAGTCGACGCTACATCGTATTTTTTAAGAAAAAAACGCATAGTTATTTCGACTAACATAATTTTATAGTGTTACCTTGAGATGCCCTCGTCGTTACTATGATTAGGTTATCATTAACAGCTTCGTGGTCAACATGAGAGGCTTTGACAGACCAAAGGTCTTAAGTTTGATTCCCAGGTAGATACAACTCAATGACACAAGATGATTCTAAGATTCAAGAAGCACAATAGATAGCGAAAGATGGCATATGAAGTCACACTGTAGGACGAAAAAGTATGTTTTTTTATAATGTATATGAGCTTGACCAATTTTCGCCCGTATTCACAAACATTACCATGAGGTCTCATAGTGCGCGTGGACGCACAGGGTGACTGACATACGAAGCAATCACAGTGCTCTATTCAACGCTGTTAGTTCGATTTGCTGCTTCACTTAACCAAGCATCGTTTGTGAATACGAGCGTTTATGTCTAAACAAATAAAATGTTTTTGATTCTAAGATAGCGATAACGGACAATACTATTAAAAGAAAGCCCACATAAATTGAACCCAAATACGACGTTTCAAACTATTACAACGTATTACGTGAGCGACACACAAACGATAGAAATAAACGTCTAGATGGCCCGATAAACACGCGATACGACTATTTACTGAATGAAGTTTATATTGTTAGTGTGAATACATACATACTGTGATGTTTTGATATCTTTTCATGCTATAATAATCATTATAAAATTATAATAAATAGCTATAGAGCTATTGGAAATAGCCCGCGTCTTCAATTGAATGTGACAGCCCTACAGCATGTGAATGTGAGCCCTAAATACTTAAAGGTTCATTAATGAAAACTTATTGATTGGATTCTAAGAAAAGTAAGAGATGTGTTCAATGAGCTGATTCATTCATCAATATAGCATATTTTCATTGAAAAGAAAGAAAATTACTATACAGTAGGAGCTTAAAAAACAAAATTTATATTTGGTTTACGATAAAATGCGTTTATCTTTTTATTCATTACCTTATTCAATTACTAGCTTTTGCCCGCGGCTTTACCCGCGTGAAATTTAATTTGTCACATATCGTCATAAATTATAGTCTATATGTTATTCTCGGTTATAATCATTAATATTGTAAAGTTTCATCAAAATCTGTTCAGTCGTTTTTGCGTGAAAGAGTAACAAACATCCAGACATCCACACAAACTTTTGCATTTATAATATTAGTAGGATCGTAGGATGTGTACTGGAAATAAATGTTTTAATAATTTATTGGCTCACTCTATCACGACTGTAAACAATCTTATGACAAATTTTTTTATTTGTACTATCTAAAGAACAATATACAAGTTTTAAATGTTACAAACCGTGACGTAAAAATTTTCATCATTACGTATAAATCAAGTTTCACAAACGATTAAACAAAACTGAATGATCAAAGCACGTCGCACGTCACATTTGAAATTTCGCGAACAAGCAACATTTAATTTTCATAAATTAATATCGCCCGAAGTGGTTTGGAAGCTATAATTAATACCCAGAGAGTAAAATGAGCCAACTCTGACATAATATCGCGTAGTGCCAAAATCACCGGCACTTCGAGGGGTTGACGAGCCATATTTGCATGGACGTGCCATGGTAACATGCCATTTAGAGCAAATTGTTTATGGTGTCAAAATTTTCGAATGTTTTACGATCGCGATCTGCTATAGTTCCAATATACTGAACTGTCCTATCCATGACATTGACAGCGGGGCGCCACCGTCTATACCGGATCGCAGGTTCCGATTTTTGCCATGTTGGAAAACATATAGTTGAACGATGGTAGCGCCCGGCCCCCTGTAATTGAGTTTGGTGGGACAGTTCAGCGTGGGTCATCTATAGCGATGCCCTGCCCCCCTAGACAAAACGCACTTTTTGATCGAATCGAAAATCGAATCCGTCAAAATTCCATACAAAAAAGGGGCTTTTCGACCACTTTGCGACTGGTTTGCGATTATAATTTGCACTTTGTCTAGACCCACTGAGCTGGTTACCATGACAGATGTCGTTCAAAAATGAGAGTTTGACGCACACGAGCAAATTCGATCAAGCGGAATAAACCATAAATAATTCTAAAAAAATCGCGTTCAATGAATGAAAGTTATTTATAAAATTATCCAAAAAATTTGTCTATTTAATAAAATTTTTATATGACATCTACCTATCTTTAATCATTAAATAGGTAGGTAACCTTGTGACCTTAAATCCTAAATTGATCTAGGAAGTTGAATTTTGTAATTACTTATTTACTCGTAGAAACACACAAACAACCAAATTAATAGCAATAAAATCATTTTATCGATCAAAATCGCATCTCTACGCTTCCGCTTTAACCCAAAACTTCAAAACGCACGTTTCGTAACTTTTAGTAACTCTGACTACATCGTTTGATCGCGCAAACGCACATTTGGCAATTAATATCAATGTAATCACGATCTCATTAGATACTGCGGTGTTCGGAGCATCATAAACACGTGTTCCGACGAAACTTTGAGCCTGCGATGAATATTGGCGACTGTACAACGATCAAGATGCGTAATGTTACGATAACAGCTGTTTCTAGTCTAAAATGTGCTATTTATCGAACGATAATTTAATCAGTAGGCCTAAGATGCGCGCCGTGATAACTTTTATCGACGTCAAAATGTATGGGAAAAATCGATAAAATGGCGTAATAACCGCTTATCGCAGCGCGCATCTTAGGCCTACAGGGCTTGAAAGTGTCGATCTTCAACTCACAATTTGTTAATAAGATGACAAAACTTTTCTTTAACTTTAAACCATAGATACTTATTTATAGCCCTATTTACAAACAAAAACAGTGACTGAATGCTTAACTTTCTAAATAACTTTCTACCAAATGTTGATTTTCATCGTAATTAATAGAGACATGACAGTGTTTTAATTAAAGCAATATTGTAAGGCTGTTGAAATTATAATAATTAATAATAACAACCACACATCAGTTACTTCTGTTTATTAAGGGAAATACTAAATTATATGAAAATGTTATCCTTTTTCCTAATTGCTTAAATTGGGAAAGGGAAATTTTAGTTTTTCTTTTTTTATTGTTTTTGTTGTTATTGGGCTGGAAGACGTAGCGTGGGCAGGCCTCCTACTAGGTGGACCGACGATCTGGTAAAGGTCGCGGGAAGAGCTTGGATGCGGGCAGCGCAGGACCGTTCATTGTGGAAAACCTTGGGGGAGGCCTTTGTCCAGCAGTGGACGTCATTTGGCTGAAAAGAAAGAAAGAAAGAAATTGTTTTTGTATCGTGATAACAGGTGACATCCCTAACATCAACCTTAATAACGTGCCCTATGAATCACAGAATCATCATCAACACGTCGTTAACTTAAGTCATCACCAAAACGGGAACATTTAGGTACAGACAGAGACTGATGTTTCTACCAATTTGGATTCCTATATCGCCCTAGTTTCCATTACCTAAGCCTAGGAGCAGACCACCGACTTTTAGTTGGCCGATAGTTAGACCCGATTCTAATTTGTATGAAGAATAGACATGTTGACACCACCAATCAATTGACGTACTTTTTAAAACTGTCAAAACGAAACTCTCCCATATATTTTGTACCTATGGCACTACAAGCAAGTGACGTCACTATTTTGTCAACTCAATTATACTACTTTTTTCAATTACAATGCGACCAAAAATCGTAATTTACAGGTAATTTAAAATTAATTAAGTTTTTAAGACCAGAATGAAGTGTTTTTTTTAGAAAAGTTGTGATTTCGAATTATTGGAGAATGGTGTCAAATTGTCCATTGGCCGATACCAAATCGGTGCAGTGTAATGTGCGCACTTTCATATATCTCCATACTGATCAATAGCCCGACCCAACTATCGGCCAACTAAAAATCGGTGGTCTGCACCTAGGCTTAAAGTTCTAAATTAAAAGTATTTGTATACTAAATCCCATTTAGGTTTGTTTAGTACCTACCTATCGATGCGCATAGGATTTATCAAACCGCAATCGAATGACGACATGAATTCGTTAATAGTATTAGCCGATTGGATTGCTGGACCCAATAAATTGAAATTGCTGTGTGACAGCCATATTAATGATGTTACAAATTTCTATTATTTGACGTCAAAGGGATGAAGTATCTACATATTAAGTTGATAATAGATTACGTAGTAGGTACGTCAAAATTAGGTTTGCGTAAGTAAATTAAAAAGAAATGGACTTATAGTATTATTTTGAGCTTCTTTTTACTCGTTTCTGAGCTTTAAGAAACTATAGTGTCATTGACTCCAAAATATACGCGTCTACTAAATATATCGCACATAATTCATGAAGAGACAATTAGCAAAAGCATTCTCTAATTACCTTAGTCTCTACACTCTTGCATTTTCATATTCATTTTTTTTTATAATCCTACATTATTGTTATTGCGCTAAGTAAAAATCCTCCTAACATACATTGTCCTAAGCCGTATTTACGTAACTAAAGCCTTACTATTTTTCCACGTGAACATCTGAAGGTTAAATCCCTATGTTATTATGCAGCCGTTATTACAATACCAAATGAAATGCCATCTCATCTCGCATCGTAAACAATGAAACGCCAAACGTAATTCGCGCTATTAGAAACTGCCAATTTTTTTGCAAATAAAGCCGCACCGTGCTTTCTATTTAACTAAAGCATTGTGTCACTCTCATCATTTGATGAAAGAATCATTAAGATCGCTTCAGCCGTTTAGGAGTAATAGTAGGAAATTTCTTTGGTGAAATTAAGATTTTTTTCTGTCAAAACTAATAGTTGTAACAAAAACAACGAACTACATTTTTTTAGTTTAAGATATTATACATCTCATACATATTTGTTTTTCTTGTTTGCATCATCGATTTAGGAGTATTTAGGGATTCAAAGGGAGTTCTATTTTGCAGTTTTGCCTCACCTGTCGCCTTAAAGATTGATTTAAAAATTCAACAAATGAATGCACCTTTTCACTAAATGGTGTGATTTTATGTTATGTCTCTATCTATTTATTTAAGTAAACTTTGATTGACAATTACATCTTTGATTGAGTGATATTAAAGAAATTGCCAGTTTCAGTTGGCGCGGCCTGTAGTCTCGTATAAATCCAACATTTATTGTATCAAAGGCATTCCTGCTAGGCTTAATACAAAGGCTCACTGTTTAATTAAATATGTACTATACGAAGTACGTTTGTATTGGTTTTAAAAAGGAATAGTTCGAGTCCATAAGCTTCTATGATCCGAGGTTGGTTGGTTTTGTGGTTATGATTATTTTAATACGTCTGATACTCCAAAGTAATTTTAAATGGATTTTAAATGTTTGTTAAAATAATACAAGTGTGTTTGCTTACAATATTCAATTCATTAGCTTGTTTATCTAATTACTGCAGACGCCAATCGCTTAATTAATTTTGGTTTATATGTTTACATTTATTTATAGAAAGATAATTTTAATTATACGGTTATAAAATATGTCAAATAAATGTTTATGGAAGAAAGTGTAGGTAAAAATTCAGGTCGCCAACAGTCCCTATGCCAAAAGCTGGGACATTTCTGCTATATTTTCCAATTTTATCTGGCAACCATTCAAAATACAACATAAACATAACATACTATAGTCATAATACTTCCGCTGCTCTTTGTCATACTTTTGAGTTGAATTTCAACTAATTTCGAAATATTATGAGTGACCAAGATTATTTATAGCAACGCACGCGACTTGATACTCTTGAACCACAAACAGAAGGTAAAAACTATAACTGAGTGAGTAATAACATAACGGCTCTATGATTTAGTAGGTAGTTGGACTTTTTTGATCCGACAGTGATGGGTTTAAATCCCGAAGGGTGCACATACGTTGTTATAATAGGTAAGTATCATATTGAGTAATTTCAGTTAAGAATGCACCCGATTTTTTTTCGTAGAATGGGTATTCTACGAAAAAAAATCTTGCTTTAACTACAAATACGCATTTTTACTGCGTAGTGTTATTTACGAGGATATAACAAGCAATACCAAGGACCAACGTTACATAATATCTCCGTAGCAAATATCATAATGGATCAACGTTTCCAGGCCATTTATCCAGTTAATCGTGTTAACCTTTGTCATATTCGGCCTTCGTACACAGTCAGCTGTAACGTTATTATCCACAAACACTGAAAAAAACAAACAAAAACTACTCCCACATTGTCCAATTTGTGGTTACAAATGACATGTCATCTGTGTATATTGACAGGGCATTGTTCTTTGGTATCACAAAAAGGCGACACTCCCATCGTATTCGGATGTATTATATTTAATAATCTACATTGTTTCTTGTAGCTCAAACGTCAGACCTGAAAAAATAAAACCTCCGCCGTTTGACGTCACGTCTCGCTATTAAACATAAGAAAAATGTTCGAAATTCAAATTTTAAATTCAGACAGAGTCAGGCTAATAAAAACAAAATGACACTCAGAAAAAAATAATAAACAGAATGGCTTTGAGTTCTAACCGGCCAGATACACTGTTGACATGATTTCGCTGTCAGTGTACAGTCGTCAAACTCAAACTAGCACAATCAAAACAGGTCGATATCAACTCTGTTTGTTCATCCTCCAATCATTGTTAGGACAGATGCCGCTATACCAGCAACTAGCGAGATTTGACGGTTTTCATAGTGGAAACTAGAGATCAATGAGGTTTTGTTTAGATGTAAATATGAATACATACGAGTACCTACGTCAACTAATTGTACTCAATATATCCCTAGTACTAGAATACGTTCTCTTTACAACCTTCTGATTTGATAGTTATTATCTTTAAACCAATCAACTATCGAAACTCTAAACCCTTATTAACTTAATATACGACAGTGTCCAATTTAACTATTCAAGCTCATAACCAATAAATTTACAGATCGCATAAATACATAGCGATTATAGCTCAGTTATACATGATAACGAACGTCCATATTTCCTGAGCTTTCAATATTTATAGCGGTCTGTAACGTTGCGATAAACATAGCCGAGAAAATTTAGAAGTGAAAATAGGTCGATTGGACAGTTTTATTTTAAAATTTGCGATCGAGATGCAGAAATAGGAAATAGGCTGTTTGTAAATAGATTTAGATGCGAGGGTTTTATTTCGAGGAGGCAGTAGGATTATTTTTAAAACAATTTCGTCAATGAAAATACTGTTATCCAGTGTAAATGCATTGCCTTAGTGCCAACACACCATCCGATTGGTTTTTGTTTATCGATACGAAGTATTAGGTAATTCAAGAACAATATTTATACTTGAATTTTATTATGCTTGACACTGGCTATAATGTGCAAATCGCACGAAGCCATAATAGAAAAAAAATCAAGAAAAAACAAAAGAACATCTCTACATAAGGCGTGGATCGATTTATGAAGAACTTTTTTCGTTTTCCTAATGGCCAATGCTTGTCCCTGTCAACGTTAATAAGGTTCAAAGTTGTTCGGTTTTGTTACTGTTTACGTTACAATCCAGTTGACACCGGTAATAGTGAGATGCGGTGAATCTGAGGATATTGGATGATGAGGTCGCCGCCAGCATCCGTCACCAATTACCAATCTATGCGGCGGGATAATAATATAAATATTCTGTGTTATTGTGGTTTGTTTTAATGCAATCGTACTGATATCATCATAAAAATGAAATATGTTTTAACTTTTAATTCCTTTTTCCAAAACTAAAGTTTCAATACGTATCAATCTATTATTAAAAGGTGTAACATAAATAATTTAACATTTGCACAAAATCTACCTAGGTCATCAATTTAAAAATACATGACCCAGTTTATTAACTTATATTTCAACAGAAATTGAAATTTCTGTTTATGCATCTCTAATGGATTAATTAAAGCGCATCAGTTAGCATTAATTTATGAGCGATAATGCTGTTTCATCAATTACATCATGAATTCGACGCTAAGGGGTTTTAAAATAAATCACTTTTACTATGAAATGCGAAATTAAACTGGCGAAAATAGAACCTCGTTAGTACTGATATTGTTTTGCAGTCGCATCTCGCGTTTTAGGACGTAATTTCAGCTATTTTGTAATGAAAATTTTCGTAGAAACTGCCCGTTTTGGATGAGGGGTGAAGTTTCAAATTCTAGGAATCTAGATTAAGCTATGTTACAGAATTTAATATCTCGTTAGAAAGACGTTGAGTTAAACTTCATAAACCAGTAACTTCGTTGATTCTATGAAACTCCTTGCTCAGACCTTTTTTATGTGTCACTCAATTGAGTTATAATTAATTATTAAACTGTGCTTTATCTTCAGTCAACACGACCGACCATAAACCCTGAGCATTGATTAATACTCAAACAAACCATTGAACATTCAGGGAAATAACAGTACGACATTGAATAAAAAGTAAAAACGAGATCCAATTCCCGCGTTTTAAAGGTCTTTTCCGCGACTTAAAAAACTATCAAAGCATCAAACGCCTTGAGTTTCCGTTGCACTATTCTGTTCTTCTGTTCGTGGCCGTTTAGCGAAACAAAAAAGTTTTAACATTGTTGTAAAACTACCAACATAGTAAAAATCGTATCATGCACTATCAGCCATGCGTGTACTGCCAACCGCAAGAAATGAGAATTGTCATTGCACGTGCATCTGAGCTATTTTTTTAAATCTTCATAACGCATGGGTGTTACTGGCAGGCAATTCAATATTGGAATCTTCTTTATCGATACGCACTTTTAGAGACTCACATTACTCTTAACCATATTATAAATAAGTGTTTCACCATTTGTATATTTTCCTTTACGTTAAGAGATTTTCTTTGCAAGACAGAAAACATAAGTAATTGTATAGCGTGGTTTATCTTTTTACACTTCAATTAAGGTTTTTCCTATCCTTGGTGTTCTTTTATGCCTTTATTAATTTATGCATTAATACTGTGTAGTTTCTTAAGTTAAAGATACTAAAAATACAAATCAAAGAAAAAAGCTATACATAAAATACCTGTGCAAATCTTATGTTGTTAATTCAATTTTCCGAAGATTCATAAGACATTTCATAAACATGCCTTCAAACTCTACATCGCAAATATTAAATTGCCTTCATCTCGCATCTTGTCCAAAACAAATTAAACGTCATGACGTCAAACTTTCCATTAATATTTGTTAATGTTTAGAAAACTGCGTATGATTTATTGATTCATAAAACGCATTTCGCATTTCATTATTCCCCGTAATAGAGGTGACCTTGAATCTGTTCAGTTGGATAATGCGCTTTGTGTAGAACGTAATAGGGTTGTTAATTGGTTGGTGTTTTGCAATGACCTTGTGCTAGGGCGTCCGTGTCCACAGTTTGCGTGACAGAGTTGAGGATGTGCTGTCGTTGTCTTCGACATTCATCGCTGGCCTGACCTCGCCAATGTCACGTTGATGCCCGCCGGGCGGTCAATGGATGCGTGTTTTGTTGTGCTATCATTCTTTTGTTTTACGTGGGATAGTTTATTACGCGCTTTACGCTACTAAAGAGAGTGACACTAGGATGATGTTTTGTTTTTCTTAGGTAATAAAAAATGTAGAGATGGAAATCTTGTTCTTTTTCGGCTGTTTCACGTGACAAGAAAATATCTACAATAATTTAATGTAATAATGTTTATAGATCCATAAAGTCTTAATTTGTCTGATTACCATTAACTTTGTAATTAGCTGCAACTAAATTTTGTTTATTTCTTTTCAGGTAAATATTTTCTTTCACATCGGTACCTACACATCATCACGGAGGTAAATGATCTAAACTAATTACTTGACAACAATACATTTATTCATTATTTTTAGTCTTACTAATAAGACCTAACATGTCATAGTAGTAAACATACCTAGTCTGTTCAAAATATACTTAGAAAATCCATAAATAAAAAAGCTTTTATCGGTGCCATTTTGCAACATAAATGTACAGCCTGATATTCTGTCAACTGTAAAAAAAACCATTACTGGTAGTATAAGGTCTATAATTTTGGAAGGTCATATTCATTGTCGAAACAAAGTTTGTCAAAATTATAGGCACATTTGGACAATAATCCGTAGTAGCATATAATAATATTAATGACTTCCCATGCTTCTTCATATAAACTAACAACTTAGTTGAGAAAGAGTCGGAAATATCCAAATACTTAATAATACTATAGGTATAATCTTCCATTGAAAACTAAAAGACATTCTATAAACTCTGAAAGCATAAGAAGATAAGAGTAGAATCGAATCGAATTATGGAGTAAAATCTCTTCGTTAAATAAAATCTTTGAAAAGCTTTAAGTAGATCCTATTACAAATACAATATTATTTGTTTTCACACCTTCTACATAATATTTCGTCGTAACATTATTCGTCACGAGTTTTACGTAACTCACTAAGCAGCGCTAATCTTATTCCTTAAGACGCTAATATTCTTATTCTCGTATGTAATACTATAAAAGAAACTCCAAGCCCAACACAAACAGATTAGGTATGTATACAGGGTGACTTTGAAATCGTTGGCATCGTTTTAAAATAAGACTACTCATGATTTGTCTCATATTTGGGGAATACACTATGTATTCTGAATAGAGTCTTATATTAAAAGGATGCCGACGATTTCAAAGTCACTCTGTATATTGTATGAACCATGGCACTACGCACATAGTTCGCTAACCACCAGGCTATTCAATATCTGGTACGAACCTTTCATATTCTAGAAAAAACTTTTTACAGGAACTGGTTTTATCAAAGTAAACAATCACCTAATTACTATAGTGGGTGTTGATAATCTGTACGATATAAGCTAATGCTTTTAGTATATTGACTGAGCCGTTAGCCGCTTGTATAAGCCGGCCTTGTATGGCTTAATTTGGCTATTCACAGTAATCCGCGCCAATCCGTATGGCTAAATCATCACTTTAAGTGTTCGTTATACTGCCAACATTTCTGTGCTATGACATTATAGAACATTTAGTTAGTAATATTTCCACTAGCTACACGATGTCAGACTTCATGAAACGATATTGTATTGACGTCTTACATGTGAATATCTTAGTCACTTTAATGTCCATATTATTCACTCGGCCATACTTTATTACGATAATCGATAAAATGGTAACAAGAACAACACTACCACATAATCAAATCCCCATGAGAATCAAAACAGATCAGAATTTGATTCCGCATCATATAACTCTACCAAAACTTGGAACCCAACTTATTACAACATGCCAAAAACAACAAGCTTCTCAATTCTCTACCCGCATAAGCAGACCCAAGGATAATCAAATCCAAAAGTTCGCAGCTCCATAAGCCATTGCAAACCCATTCCCAACGTCCAAAGACACATAACCAGGAAATGAGGGAAAATATTACCCACCGGTGTCCCGCCGATCCCACATCAATCAAGTTTTTCCCAGCGATCCCCGGGGATCTATGCCGAATAAATGGGCAACATTAATCATTATAGATGGACGCAACATACCCCAGTTTCGCAGATACTGTCGCCGTATCTCCGGATCTCATACCATTTATTATTACTATTCGGTGTCAAAGTAAACCGGAACAATAAGGCCCTTTCAATGGAAATGCCCTGTCATCATTCAGAATGGCCTCGAGAAAGACTTCTCACATTTTTGCCCTCGTAAATATTTAGGTAATGTAAGGATATAAAACCCTGCTATAAAACTGAGATGTAGCATCGATTTTGGGAGAATTTGTCGGTGACGCAAGATATAGGCCATACTTTGCCCCTCCAGACATTCGCTTCCGTTCTAGTCGATAATAGTATCTGGAAAATCTCATCTAAAACTTCTATGAATCACTGTTATGTTTCAAAGTAGAAAATGCTCAATATCCAACCATCTAGATCTTGAAGGTGCTCTTTGTTCGTAATTCGCAAGTCTTACGAACAAGATTGCCTACTTTCATTTCTGTCTCAAATATTTAGCATACTAGGTCAACTTTTCGCTATCGTGCTAAATAGACAACTAGAGTAACGTCACTGTCGCATATCGTAGTTGCCGTAAGAGTAAACACTGCAGTATTCAGTAAGGCGTTATCTAAATCAATAATCCGAGCACTGGCAAGGAACCACATTTAATTACCATAATCCGACAACATCCTCCTGTGAAAAACTCTCCTGGTGCCAGTTATGGAGTTCTCGAATAAATTACGATGAGAATTCCGCTGAAGTTTCTTAATTTAAAAATTTCAGGCATTTGAATAAGTGGTACTTAGGCATTTCGTGAATTTTTCCTCAAAAGTTTCGATGGCGTTTGAAATTATTGTTATTCGTGCTACTTTAAAGTAAATTGTTTTAAAAAGTGTGCTGTAAGATGTCGACGTCACTAAGCGGCGTAACACATTCCAAAACAACAAACATGTATGTAGGTACAAGTAGTAGTACTTTGACATCCAATTTGTGCATTGTTCTCTAAACACGTATATATAAGTTAAATACATCTCGACGCGCTTCTAACAGTAACAGCAGTACCTACTCAATTTCGTCACTAAACGTTCCAACTTCCAACCCTGTACCTCTAGTAGGAAAAACTTTCGAGTTCGTTTCGTTGCGTATTCAAAGTGTCATCAAAAAATTTTGTATGAAAAATTAAACAGCGCCCCCTAGGGCGGCTATAATATAGGGGGCGCTGTTTAATTTTTCATACAAAATTTTTCGATGACACTTTGAATACGCAACGAAACGAACTCGAAAGTTTTTCCTACTAGAGGTACTGTCTTAGTTAATACGAAAGATTACTTCGAAGCAATTTGCCTACAATCTCGAACAATGTGGGCCTCGCGTACACAGGGTTAATTTCACACTAGCACGCTCTTACGTCACAAGTGTATTTTTATGGGATTGTAGTCCTTATAGGTGTGGGTAGAGATGTTAAATCGGCATCCCCCGCCGCCTGCCGCCCATCGACCGAGACCCAGTAGCTCCTAATGCGAAAAGTTTGACGTCAGCGCCCCAGTTCGGCCCAGACGCCAGGCAAGGCGAGATTACGGCTTTTCGGCAACGCATGTTTTTCTTTTTTAGTTTTTTATTGCAGTTGAAATGTGGCAAAGGAAACTTGTCCGTTCAGTTTGTGTGCTGTAAATGTTGCTTTTTGTGTTGTGATTTAGCGTTTGAGATAGTACTGAAGATAAATAGAAGTGTAGATGGGGAGGGATAAAGAATCGGAGATACGCTTAGGTACGTAAATGCTTCGAATGACTGTAGAGACTATAGATTACAGTACTCAGTTTAAAAATAGGTTTTATCTTTCGTAAGTGTGTAGTTTTCAAATAATTTATCTTGTAGCTAGAGCAACAGCGACGTAACTCTAGATTGAATATCAACCCACCCCTAGTTTGAAATCAATTCAGTTAGGTATTGCTGAAGTAAGCGAACTATATCGTTAAATTAATAATAAATTATTATTTATCAAATCGTTATTGATGAATAAAAAGTTAGTTACAAAAGAAATCTTTATAATGATTTCTTGTTATAAAAACTAGGAAGTGATAAAAACATGAATGATCTCATTAAAAATATTCATAATTAATCGAACAATAAAACTTAACATTTTACAGTATCATAACGAGTGAGGAAATACGATTTTCAAGACAGTGTTCTGCTTATTGCTAAAGATTTGTAAAAGAAAACTAATCAAGAATTAATTACAAACTCTATGACAAATAAACAAAAACAATACATTCGCTATGTAAGCATATTTTGAACAATCATTGATAGGTAATATGAGTTTGCAATAATATTAAAAGACCGAATAATACAAATAAGGTTACAAATAACCGAACAGGTTTGGTATCTGAAAAAGTACAAGGTTAAATACAAATCGTGAAAAATGTGACGTGAATGACGTCATACGATACGCCTCACGTTGTTTATGTAGTACAGAGAAATAAGTGTGTAGGCGGCAATTGAAGCAATGTAAACAGATTACGTTAAAGGCTGTAGTGTGGTGAATATGGCCCAAAGTAGGTACCCAATTATAGTACCTACTTACCTATTACGTTAGACGCCACGCGGCTCACCGGTGAGCATCGAATAACAATTATAGAAATCCTGTTGTGTCTGGTATCTCGGCAGTCAATGACTTCTGAAAGATTTTTTTTTACCATATTAAAAAAACCTTATAGAAGTTGCAAAAATACCATTTTTGTCTAAGCCATAGACGTAATGGACCTTTTAGGACAAAGATTAATACTGTCGTAAAATCTTAAATGATTTGATTTCAAATTATTCTCTAGTATGCTCTAATTATTTGCTCTAATGATTTAATTATGTATAACGTAAACGCTTTAGGGAAAAAATAGTGTTTGTTCTAAAATCGCACCTATAACAACTGCTTAAGATACACCGCTTAGCTTGATGTACTGCCTTTGTAAAAGAGATAAGAACCCATTTATATTGCCTTTGAAGAGGGTCCTTAGAGGCTAAGGGTAGATAGGTACTATAGAAATCATGATTGGGTTTGGTGCATGAATAATATCTCGAAAGTTTGATCAGAGTATGAATATACTCGTAACATATTATTAGGTACCTACCATAATAGCTTTCTAAAAATACCTACTATGTTTACTTTCGACATATTATGTAGATAAGTAAGTAATCTTTGAGAATTTTTTGATAACGGAATATCACGGAAAACCTTCTCGTTAAGTAACGTAGTGTAATTTTAAACAGTACACAATATTTTAACATAATAAGTAGGAAAAAATTGATCACTTAAAATGTTGAATGATAGAGCTGTAATAAGTTCACGAATCCTTGTAAATTGTCAATATTTTTTATGATCTTTTACGAATTGAAAGAATGGACGACAACGTTTTCAGAAAACATCTTTTTTTTTTCAAAATATTTACAAAACTATCTTCGAATTTAGGATTAAAGGAAAAGGTGAGATCATACATTTCCTCTTAGGCTTTAATTAAGCAGTTTATTATTAAACTGGGTCCGTTCTACTTTACTAACATTTATTACTCAGCATAAGCGTATGTACTTATAAGCTGTCTAGACTTTTTGTCCAACCTTGACACAAACCTAAAAACGTAGCTTTTATAGTATCGGTAGCCACGAATTTGACCTTTTTGGAAGCGTCCCAATACAGACGACGGAATGAAATATTTATAGTGCACCGTTCATGATAAATTGACATTTCGGGCAGTCGGCTGAGTTGGCCGGTTAGATTTATCTTGTCGATGATTTAGAGACAAAATGTCGATGTTCTAGCTGTCTTAGAAGGTTATAATATCTTTTTATCAAAATCTTATTACGTTACATCAAGATTTTCACCGTTTTAATCAAATACTGTTGTATTTTATTTCATCCGAATGAAATTAACATTTGACAAAAAGTAAGACAGTGGGTAGCTATTTATTAGTGATGTTAAATTGGTTTATCAAATATTTTAAACCAATTTAAAAAAATACATTTTTTATTCCAATTATTTTGACATATCATATTAAAGCGAGTTTAATTAAGTTGAATGATACAAAAATTATTCTGATATCGATTGACAAATTGATGTCCCAACACTACCTTGTCCGAGACGCTAGGTTCAAGGCTGTATTAAATCGACTGAATAAACATAGTCTCTCGACCGAGCTAAACAAAACATTTAGACATTAGTTGCTATGGGTTTTACTACAATAATTAATGACCAGACCGAAGACTGATAGAAAATTCAATTATTATAAGGAGATAACATTAATCTGTAATGAAAGTGATAGATTAAGAAAATTACATTATTTATCTCACACATAACATATTCACTAGGTTGTAATAAAGCTGAAAATATTGTTTTGTCTGCCCTAATCTCAGTAAGAACCAACCGGTTAATTCTTTTTTGTTTTTTTGGATGCACCAATACAATAGGAGAAAATTATTCCAACGATTTTCACACTACATTTTCGGGGACTTATATGTCATCGTCACAAAAATATCAACTGAAAAGTCTCTGACTTACAAAAACATTTCGGTCACGATTTATTAATGTAAATTGAAGTTTCCATCATCGTTATTACAATACTTGGCCTGAAATATTACCTTTACATAAATGAATATTATCAACGCATTCATAGCTCCGACAATGCCCGCTTTAAGCTTTTATCTTTTGTCCTTTTCATTTGACGTGACACACATTTTCCCTCTCACGTCACGTCATTGGATTCACGTCGAAATAAGGGCAAACCCACATCACTGCGCTGTAAGCGATGCGTAATGTAGAACCAACTGTGATTTTGTCCACGTAAAACAATCAACGAAAAGTAACTTATCTATGTACTATTGTAATTTACTTTACTATTGCATTATAAATCAAAATACGTCCAGTAGTTTTTGCGTGTTAACCCAACGGTTATTATTTTTTTTCACTTTAAGAGTTGCATCTCATTTAAGTAACCCAGATGGTGAGCAGTCGCCCTGCAAGCGAAAGGTCGTAGATTCGTCATTCGATGCCCATCTTAATCAATTCGATTTTTTCGATTAAAATACTCATACACATTTTCGAACGGTCTTGTAGTGTGCACTTACCCTATTAAGGAAACACCTTGACATGGATGCATGACACTGTTCCACTGCTGCCCTATTGTAGTCAGTGACATTGTATTGTTTAATTTTACCTTTCGATGTAGGTTGTCATTTTTATGGCAGGGCTTTGTCGACTGGTTTTAAATAAAACTATTAATATGCTTTAACTAGGTGTATCAATAAGTTGGAGGTATGGTGACAAATATGCGGGTAGGGCCTTGCAAGCGGAATAATAGTATTTTAAAAAATATGTGTGTTGGTCGCAAATGTAGGAAAAGTTTCCTGATTGAAGTAAACATAATTTACTCTTATAAGTACTTATGAAAGTTTAACTTTAAAAAATATTTTTACTATCAAATACTTCATATAAAAATTATGTAATAAGTTTCTAGAACCCATTACCTTGTGCTAATTTTATCTACTAAACCAATTTATCAAATTCCATAATGCAATCATGTAACAACGTGTTAAAGATCTAATAATATCTACGCTATTATTATACTGATCAATCAACCGAGTCTTAGAGCTCGTTCCAAAATAGGCTTCTTAATGTACAGACAAGAGCACATTAGAATACACGTTTTGTTCTAAAATCACACTTAATACAACTACATAAGGCTACGGTGTTTACCTTGAAGTATCGTTGTCCGTCTGTACTGATCTCGTCTACATTGAATCTTCGCCTTAATCCACAGATAAGAGGTGTAATCCATCATTGATATCTTAGTACCCAGAGACATATTATGAGGTTTGATAGAGATATTGGCTAAGAGATACCAAGTTACTAAGTTAGGGGAATAACTCAATAATCTTAAACTTTGCAGTCACATTGATAGATGTCTTTGTAAAGGTCTTAGACTGTTCATAATAAGAAAATAATAGTGTCTAATATAAATAAAGTAATTATTCCATTCATTAGAATATAAAGTATAAAATTATCTCTTACAATACCTATTTTAAATACCACACTCAGAATACAGAACAAACCAGAAAGAGTGTTCGATAACATTTCTACGCGGCAACTTGTGTCCAAAATACTTCCCCTCCCGCACCCCTCTACCCCCTTTAGTGTTACTAGCGCCGTGTGACACCCCCATTTTCGAGGTAAAATTATGTAATTTTTTAATAAGATGTTAAACAAGTAAAAAATAAGTAAGTGAAATAAGTACACACGGCCACAGTATTAACTATCCATTTCCGTTTTTGCTCTCGCTCTCATCAAATGGTGATTCTTTGCGATAGAACGAGACGACATGACTGGCCATAGGCATAGATAGTACCTACCTACCTATGAATTTAATTTTTACTCCGAAGTAACTAAGTGTAGATGATTATTTATTTCTATTAAATAGTGTAATATACTACATGTAGGTATAATATGTTATTTAAAAGTAAATTACAAAAGTCGAATATAAATTTTAGAATGCCAAGTAAAACAAAAAAGAAACTTAAGGTTCTTTATTATGTAAACATATCGACAACAAAACATTTGTTTACGGCGCAGTAGTGCTTTTAGTTTAACTTTTCTTGGAGTCAAAAACAGAATCCAAATCAAAAACATCACCAATACTTGAATTTGATTGCGAGGCAACTCTGGCTGTTTATCCTGAAAGAAAATCAGAGTAAGTCAAATCAAAATCAAAAATAATTATTCAGTTTAGACCACAAGTGGCACTTATAATTTAATTAATCAGGTTGTCATATTGTCATGGATGAAAATACACTAAAAACTAATTAAAACAAAAAGGATGGGGAAAATATTCCATTATTCTGTGGTAACGCTAACAAAATTAACGCGTGAATTTTTTATAGACAAATGTAATTCAATATAAAAAAGTAGGGTAAAATATTCCGTTGACCTGTGGCAACACTTACAAAATACAACCGAGATTTTTTTTTGAAAATTATTATTTATTTAAAATGAATTGGAAATGTGCTACTTACGGATAAAACATGATCCCATGCACTTTCTTCGTAATTCCAGTAGCATTCTTACATGTTGGAACGGCACAAGACGGCATAATTTAATTATAAAGTGTCAATCTGACGGATATGTAAACAATGCGCGCGCCGGCCATTGACTAATTGCTCTAAAGTCAAACTAGTGCGTTTTGGAGTAATTTATATGAATACACATTTACGCCCGTTGACGGTTTCTGGTTTGTTCCGTATTCTGAGATACCACACTTATTATTATGAATTCACATTTAATTTTTCCTCGGCCATTACAAATCTACAATTCAAAATCTATTGCGATTTATTTTCATTCGGTTTAAGAATCATTACATTAATTCAGCCGTTCGAATAAATGGGCGGCCATTTAAATACATCAAAGTTAATGATTTCATTGTTACTAAAACATCTCCTGATGTATGTATACCTAAATTGGTGGGTAAAAGTAACTTGTTTTTTTCCTAATACGTTAAAAACAAGGATAAAGATTATGTAAATTAAATTAGACGTAAAATGTTCTCACAATATCCGTATACGTACGTAGTATACGTACCTATACTTGGGCTCTATTACGAAATTACTATTATTACCTACATCAAGTTTAGATAATTTCCTTCCAGTTCCTTACTTGTCACTTCTGAATCTAACCAATTCAGCCTATAAACATTTTTAGGATACTTGTTTTCTAATTTTCGATGACTCCCAGACATATTTAACTCTTTTTATAGCTATACAGGGTTATACTAAAATATAGTCTTTTTTTTTAAATAAACGCTGAAAGAATATAGGTAGTTCAGTCCTATGAAAATATGTTAATGTATATTCTTCAATATTTCTTCAGCCCTCTTAACATACGACTTTCTATTTATAATTTAACAAAGTTAGGTAATTACAAAGTTTCCAGGAATAAATTAGTAACATAGATGTCAACTAAAGAGCATGGTTTTTAAGCTTAAACTTTTCAAATACTAGCCTGTAACATCCTGTATTTAACGTCGTGGTCATCTAATCCAAGTGCCAATGCACACCAGAGCGTCACGATAAGTAAACAAACGCATATTTAAGTGGCCCTGAATTACTTCTCGTGATACGCAGAACGTGTGTCGTTGCTTATCATGCCATAATAGTATTGTTTCCTTTACTGCCTTTTTATTATCGAAAATTGATGGAATCCGTTTCATAGAGTCGGCCATGACTTTGAGTAAACAACGCAAAATGGCGGGAATTTTACCTACATTACAGACGGTTTCTGAATTTAGATTTCGAGGTGGAGAATGCTCACTCTCTACTTATGTATGCCAAAAACACCTATTTTCGAATTCAAATGGTCCAAAATTGTTTTGAGATTCTCAAAGTTGATTTTAGAAAATGAGTTCACTCAAGCTAAAAATCTCAGTTAAAAACCGGGGGTTAATCGATAACCTACATTATTTATAGCCTCAGACTTTTCTTTTTCTATCGTATGTACAACTGACGTCACAACCCTGTTGTCAGGCCTAATGAACCGCCATAGGCGTCTGACATGGCCTAATCGGACTGACAGCAACTTACCTACATTTACGAGTAATGGAACTATAAAAATAGTCGTTCGCCTTTCATAGATTTCATGAACTCAACTTACACTATGCCTGGAAAATTGTGGAACATTATTATGAACTTTCAATGCAAAACCTTTTAAATCGCATGACACGTTAGTACCGAACTAATTGCACATAAAAGCTAGATCAATTTATTAACGTGTCTCACCATAAACCCATAATAAGCTTCACAAAGCACAAAATTCCAATTAGATTCCCACATCACGTGGGGTTCGTGCAAATACAATATGTTAAAAGCATATATGCGTCAGAAGCCCACGCACTGTCACGGTAATGTGATAAAATATCACTGTTCTTGTATAAGGCTCTTTCCTGCCGATTTTCCGCATGTATATTTGAGCGGAAAGCTTTCTTTTTTTAACATAAAAAATATTATTTGACAACCTTAAAGCCTTACAGTTAGTATTTGTTATGACAATTGCATACACTACTGTAGAGTCGCTAATAATGTAGAGAACATACAATTCGGTTTATACAGGATCTCAGAATGGGTGAATCAAACTTATATGGGAGGTAGCTTGAACTCTGACCTATATGCCCCTAAAAATATGAAAAAAATATTTTACAGAAAAAATATACACTCTGTAGAGGTACGTTGATGAAACTTACGAGTAAACTACGACTGAAATACGCAATAGAAATTCTGCAAACATCTCCTTCACAAATGCCTATTCCTCATAATAATTTAATAGACGTCATACTGATGTTATCGAATTTCTCTATGCACATATTTCATCTCACCTGTAATATTTTCTTCTCCATTTCAATTGCACGTGTATATCTTGTATACAGGGTGAAGCACGACATGAGATATTGAGCGAGCTATATTAAATGGAATTCGTATATCACTGGCATGATTTCCTCTGAGACTCGGTTCAATACAAATAAACGGCAGGAAGGCAGCTTTTGAAGTTTCAATACACTATGCTCGATATTTGACCTATAAATACAAGCTTGAGTAAAATGTTTTATAGAATAATGCAATGGTTATTCAGTTTGAAAACTTTTTGATATATCCGCGGAAAACTATAAATTGTAGGAGCTACAGCTTTTTCGTGGATGCGTAAAGCTACTTACTGGCATACCTGTAATTCTTTATAAAATCAAAGACTATTACAGATTCCTCAACTATCCCTGAGTTCCTGAATATCGAACGCTAATAATGCATACGTTACTTGAGGTGATAGCACATACACGATCTTGTTCACGACATGTAGTTACATACAATATTGATACTGTAACAAAATATGTTATACTGGAAACATACAATATCTCTAGTCTTACATAAGCACAGCCTATATTTTCCATACAAACAGACAATGACGCAAATGATAACCGATATTGTGTATAATTTGGCAACAAATTAGCCTCCCACGCCCGTACCAGCCTCGGGCTAGCTTTCCGTACAAGTTAGATTTGCCTTCTGTAATATTCAGACGTTCGTTAGCGTAAAGATAAAAAAGTCAAAAAGTTAAAATAACTAGTCAAAATAGGTACGACAGCACCACGGGTGTTTCGGGACCTTCCTTTCTTCGCAGTGGGGCTTCACTACTTATAGAGTTGTGATAGAGATTAATTTACAACGAAAGTTTAGTCTGAATACTTTTATTTTTAGCTTCTATTAAAAGAGACTAACGGTCTTATTCATAATCATTTTTCACATTTTATCAAATGCTTATTAGAGGTTTATAAAACGTTTGATAAAAATTGTTATTCATAATCGTCATTTAGCGCTAAAATCCTCTTATAACTGTGTGATAAGTTATCGAGAGCTCGGGCCTTGTTTAAAGCTCTAATAAACCTATTTTAACCTAACTTTTATAAATGTCATTTCATATGAATGTCACTTCGTTGGTTTATTTATTCAAAATATCCTTGCTGTGATCCTTGCTTGTGAAAATGAATGCTATAAATGCAATTGTGCATTTAGCCAATAATGCCGACCCAGCGCGACGTAGAAAGCTCTACCGCCAACGAAGCAACCCATTCGATTTGCGGGACCTAAATTTTAAAATAAAATATAGGTTCAATAAGGACACAGTGCGCACCATCATAGATTTGGTGGAAGATGATCTGGTTCAGAGCGCTAGAGGTGGTGGCACGTGTCCTGAACTGCAAGTTTTAGTGGCCATAAGATGTTGGGGACGTCGTGAGGTAAGCACAAAAAAGTGTTTTATTTTATCCCTTTGTCGTGGCTGCTATAATTATTTTCATACATTTTCAGGTACAAGATGATGCTGGTGACCTCCATGGCCTAAGTCAGCCGACAGTGAGCCGGATATGCGCCAGAGTCGCGCATGCAATCGCGAATAAGGCAAATTCCTTCATCAAAATGCCTATCACTATAGGAGAGCAGGAAAGAATTAGTGCCAAATTTAGAGCAATTAAAAATTTTC
The DNA here is from genome assembly GCF_004193835.3 of Ostrinia furnacalis. Taxonomy (NCBI): domain Eukaryota; kingdom Metazoa; phylum Arthropoda; class Insecta; order Lepidoptera; family Crambidae; genus Ostrinia; species Ostrinia furnacalis. Next base: position 98,985 of record NW_021130379.1, on the reverse strand, counting down.
CTGGGGTGATAGGAGCCATAGATTGCACCCACATTAAAATTAAAAAATGGTGGACCACCGCCAGTTTTAATTTGAGCCTGCCTAGCAATGGTCTTGTCTTTCTTCGCACTGATTTTTATGAGGCTCCATTGCGATTTTAACTGGGTAATGGAGCGGTTCATACCAGCGCACATTGAATTAAACCTGAAAAAGAAATGACAGGATTTTGAATTACAGGTAAAGGCAAAATTTTATATTGAAGGCAGAAATCAAAAGATGTACCAACGTTGTTTGTAAATCAGCCCAAGCCGCAACCTTCCGTTTATTCGTGTTAGTGTCTGTATTTTTATTTTCGATTGCATTTACTCTTTCTTTCACCAACTCTTTCAGCAAATACTGAAAAGCAAACACTAGGCGTCAAACATAAATAAAACCATGCTACAAAAATTAGTAGGCACTTTATCAGGCTAAAAATAAGTACTACCTTATCTTCCTCCAACCAGTTTTCTGATCGTTGCCTTTTAGGCGGTCTGTTCTCCTTCGTCATGGACATAATTAGTATCCGATGTAACTAGCCGGGTCGTCGTAAGAGCTTATTGCAGAGTACAGGGTAAGAGGTACAGAATCCAGAACATACAATCCCAAGTTTTATAAAAGTTTGATAAAACTTGGGAGTTGATCGAAAAAACCGAAAACTTTATTAAATTTTCGTGCCAAATGTCAATGTCAGTAAGTAAAACGTCACAGCTGCCAATTTTTTGTTTTTTTTTTCTGCGATTTGTCTATGATTTTACATGGTCCATCAAGTTAAATCACCAAAAAAGCTGTTTTCGTTCATTCTTTTTGTATAGTCTGTGGAAAGAAAATATTAAACTCTGTTTTAGCTATCAAAGGTTTATAAACGATTATGAATAACGTTTTTTATCAGAGGTTTATAAGAGTGTTTTAAGCCTATCAAACGTTTTAGCTAATGTAGGTTTTAAACCTATATTAGCATTTTATTATGAATAAGACCGTAAATGTAGACAATGACATTGATTGTCTTAACCAAATAGACAGTTCTATTTTAAGTAATTAATTTGGATTCAGTTTACAGTTTCATTATCTATTATTAATATTATAAAGCTGAAGAGTTTGTTTGTTTGTTTGGTTGGTTGGTTGAACGCGCTAATCTCAGGAACTACTGGTTTATTAATCGAGAGTTGTGAACATGCCAGCAGCTTTTACTGTTAATGCTTAAATACAGCCTTTCCAACTGTAAAGCCAAAACGGATCATGCCCATCCAATAACTCAGTAACGTTACTGTAAATGGGTAGAAATTCTCGAAATTTCCAGACCACATACAGTGGGCCCTTAATCCTGTGATCGATTCCAGCTCATAATGCATCGGCTTAAGAGCTCTGGAATAGCATGTTTTCGGGTGAGTGTACCTGCAAACGCACATCGGAAATATCAACTGGCTTTGGAGATACGGGTGGTATCGACGCACATACTTGCAAAACAGCGATAACCCACATTCACCGGTTCCAGGGTTGTCAGGCTGGGTAGAGTCGGAAATGAACGCTTGTTCGGGCAGATTAAAATGTGCCAGAACAAATTGGAGTTAGTGAGATTAGCGTTTTTGTATTAACTTTTCCTATTCCTAACATACGATTCATTTATTTAGCATGTTTTTGAGGTGACTGTAAAAGTTTTACAATAATTAATTCTTGATCAGATTTATTGGCAACTAAGAAACTATTAGTATGTACTTACATAATACTTCAACATACAACAAACAGCAGCGTACAGCTGTAAAATTTGAGTAAAACTTACTTCAGTTTTAAGATGACCTTAAATCATCATGTCGGATCCATGGGGACTTTTCACATTTCATTTATAATGGTGCTCGAACATTCGTACCAATTTTCAGCTGTGTGCGAAGTATTGTAGGGTTCATGTCAGGACAACGTGGTAGTTGGTTATCCGACATTTTTTGTGGGAAATTATTTTCCGCGAAGTGTCAACCCTACCTGCATCCCAGGACACGTGAAAATGTAACTAGGCGAAATTTGCATAACGATAACATAGTTTATCTAATGGGATGTGGACTTTGGAACTAGGTAAGGCATACAAGTTGTTTGAACTAGTGTTTTGGAGTACATGCAAAGATAATTTGAACCCCTTGTTAGGAAAGGTATGGAGATCGATTCCCATATTATGAGTAGCAAACATTTATAGTCTCTTGGCGGATCTGTTCCTTTTTTTTACCCAGGAAAATGGCCTATCCATACCTACCGGGGGGACGGCAGGTTATGTGGGCCACGATTTACCAATGAAAGAGCACAGTAAATAATAAAACACAACAGCTTTTAAATCCTAGACCTTTGATTATATTAAAATTTAATAAACGTGAATTTAAAAAAAGTTTGTAGGAAACATGATTACACAATTCATAAATTTTTGCTCTGTATCTAATTAGCCCAACAATTACCTAAATAATAACTGCTTTTATCTATTTTCATTACAGCTTCTATCTAAAATTTAATAAAAAATCCAGCGAGCATTAAAAGATTCCGCAGACGAACTGCATTCAGTGATTTTATCGCAATCTTTTCTATAAAGCCCTCCCTCCACTTAGCAAGCAGCGCGCATCGCGATATTTTCCGACAGCTTACTGACTGGTGTGAACGAACGCGTAACGAAGTCGCCGCCCTACAAATTGTTTCAGTAAAACCGACCCGACCCGACCCGCCGGAAGATTCGTGCGGATATCGGGGCTGGTGTACAGTGAGCGTTAGAAAAAGCACAAAACTATTAATGCAACGTAAAATAGACAAAAGTGACTTGGCCTGACGTTGGTAATTAGTGTGTAGCGATTGCCATACAACCAATTTAATGATTTTTTTAATTGATTGGATCGAATTCATAAATTTTTATGAGAAGCCATATCTTGTAATCAAAAAATACAGAAAATATCAGTCATTCCTATTGTAATAATACTTCGAGTCAGCGATACGAGATTTTACGAGTTTGTGCCATTTTTCCTTGGGTGCCTGACAGTAACAGTTTTTTTTTTTTTTTTTGTACGACTGTACTTACAGCAAGCTTATCGACGTACTCGCTTAATAACAGTAACGTTCGGGGTTTGTTAGTAATCTGAAGAAATAATGAAACTTTATGAGAGTATTTTTCTTCGTATTGAGACTACATTTAGAACAATTTCAGGACAGAATGTTTAATCGATTTTCAAGCGTTGTACGGGTTACGGTTACGGTTGTACGGGTCTATGAGTTTTCTTTACAACATTTCTAAACTTTACTATAGACTATAGGCACACCAAGTGCCTAGACAAGTGGCATTTTTTAATAGCTGCAAAAATCGACTCCCTTCACAGAGCGATGCAACTAAATACAAAAACTCGCCGCAGCGAAATCATTTCGACAATTACAACTGTCACGTTTTGCTTGTCTAGGGGCTTCGTGTCCACTGTCCACCTTGTTTACAGACGTTACAATCAGGCTTCTGCATATTCATGCCGCATTATATTCGCCCACGACGTCTATTCAGTGGACTATCAGCAAGAAACTGGAGCGTGCAAACGTATTTGTTTTTGTAAGGTTACATGTGACGAGCATATTTATGAGGTTATTTATTTATCTGTGAAACAGAAGGAAATTGAGTTGATGCTATCTATAAAACAATCTTAGAAAAAAATATTTAGAATTATGTATCGATATGGATTTGATGTGTAAGATTAAAATGTCATTTCTATTCTTCCCGTCTAGAAAATTAGAAGGTCGCGAGATAATAAGTAATCCTGTTATTCCTATTGCAAACACTTTAAAAACACGTTAAACTATTTTACGTTATCTTGTCGCTACGAAACATCACATAGTTATGATTATTAATATTACAAAGAATTCATTAGTTTATTGTTCATTATAATAGCTTAGTAACACTAATTAATACTACATAAAACACATAACTTAAATACTCACTAATGTATGTTTTAGTAACTCAAAATTTTCAGTACTTTTTCGAATGGAATTTCTATTTAAAATTCGTAAAGATAATAAACTTATACAACCATTAAATATAAATACAGCACATAGTAACTATTTGTGTTATGTCACACGTTACACTGTAATGTAATTATTAGCTGTTTTATATTACTCTTTTACACCACTTGGCACATTTATTAAGCTAAGCACTACCTACTTAAAAGACAACTGAAAACGTGCCAAAGTGTTAAAGAATTCCAGGATTCCAAAGTGTTAAAGATTCAAGAGCCACTGCCTCGGATCTTCTTTAATACCTTTAAAGTGGTTGTTTCTTATTACAATATCTATTAAGAAGTCTTTCCAGTGAATTTTACTATAAATTATTATAACATTTATAGTGTTAAGTGTCCGCTATTTTATTTCATTTATTAAATTAAAGCGACTACAGTAGTAGGTACCTACCTCCTAATACCACTTTTCAGAAGAACTCTCCAAACCTTCATAATTTATTATACTACTAAATCTACCCAAATGTAACAGCCAGGAAACAATCAGCAGACAATCACTTTGAAAATTGAGACAATTCCGCCATTTCTGTAAAAGCTTTCGACAAAATGGCGCCTGAAAAATGGCTGCCAATTGACGTTTTCAGACATCATTAAACACACTTTGTCTCTGGACGGTGAAATACCGATAGGACCCGACGGTAGGTGGAAAAGATTATTAAGCTATAACGATACATCAGCCATTAGGTGGCGAGCGCTGGCGAGCTGTAACGTGGACTAATGCAGCACATTCGTATCTAGTCAGACTGTCCAGTTTACCAGCGATGGCGGGAAATGTTGGCTATATTATTGGAAATGTACTAAATGAAGCTCTCTTTGTTTCGAAGGACAGGTAGAGAGAAAACGATAGTATTGTCACTTACTTTAAGGACCTTCAAAAACTGTCTGTTATGTTTTAAAGTTTTAAATCGATAAGTATCGTCTTAACTGTTGGAATTAAATGGTGAGGGTGAGCATTCGTCCAAGGGGTGAGCTCATTCTTTATATTAAATCTGAAGGAAACAATTGAAACATTTTTCTTAACCGCTGTCCTCTTAAGGCTGTAGGTTATTACTTGAGCATTGTACTTTTTGATACAATTTAATTACAAAATCATGCAAGTAATGAAATAATTGCTGCTCAAGGTTATTTTTATACTTTTATCTTATTTTCACTGGACAAACTTACACCATCAGACAATGTAGAGCGCACTTTTACTTATCCAGACACTTTATTTTGTTCTTAAGATAGCAGTACCGCTCTTTCACTTCGAGTCTGCAATAAATTATCATTTAAAACTGCGTCAGTCTTGAAGCAGCCGAATAATTCTATTATCAGGTACACAATAACAAACAGTTTTAAATTTAACAAATATAAAAATACCGAACTTAACATTATTAAAACTAAATTTAAAAGTAAGTAAGAATTTGTTGATATTTTTACCAGAAGTCAAGGATTTGATTCCTGCGCATTACAATGATTTCTGTGAATGAACATTTCATAGAACAAACTAAGAGTTTTTCAGCTTTAAGATTAGATGACACTGTAGCATCCGTACCTATAGTCTGTCGTTCTGTTTACTATACAAGGATGTCCTTCTACATAATTACATAGTAACTTAGACAAAAGCAAGAATCTAATTAGCAGCTGTCGAATTTGGTTCCACTCGGCTGAACGTAGAGCATGAGACGCGCGCATACTTTAACGCGCGAATGCTCGCCCCGAGCGCGAACTGTAGAGTTCACATGGTAAAGTTAGTAATAGAACTGCTAGCAAGTCGTCTGGCTAATTCAATTTGTTACAACGCAATCTCAAGACCACACTAGTGCGACCATTACTTTTTACGTTGTCTTCAATGCTATTCCTCAATTAAGTCTCTACTACTGGTGAAAGAGTGTTTTATGTTTTGTTTGGTGAAAAATCTTACTTTTGAATTCCACGAGAAATGTCGATCGTTTATTTGGATGACATCAAAATAAGTGAGAACTGATAAATTGACAGAGTCGGATATAAAGAAAAATTGGCTCTAACTCTTATACATGATGTAATTTAATTGTAGTAACAAACATACTACCAACTGTAAATTTCTTATTCATTCATGTTATCTACGAATTATTATCACCATCATCATCAATTTCAGCTACGGATGTCCACTGCTGAACATTGATTTGAGATTGACCAGTGACCAGTTGGTAGCATTAACGTACTTATACGAGTACATAGATGCTACTGAATAATTATGTAAATCTATTTAAAAATTTGAACTTAAACATGTTCTTCTCAACTTTTTACATACATTTGCCGCATGAACTCGCAAACCGAGTTATATCTTTAAATAAATTCACAAGTCCAATTCAGCAATGTGTGTCGCCGTCTGAAGTCGTTACGACGGGAATGTCGTCTTTCGGCCGACCGCATTAAGGGGGACCGCATTATTGCGAGTGCGTGGTAGGGGTTGTCGGGCAGTGGGCCGGGTCGATACGGGGTTACATCTATATATAGGACAACTTAAGGCCGCGCTCAGTTTCATTGAGATCGATTTGGATGCTGTAGTACAGTCTACATGATATAGGTTTTCTTGGAAAAAAGATTCTACATAGTTACTTGTTTTTTTTTATCCACTACGAGGAATCTTTTGGCCTGTATCTCACTTGTTTCAGCAATAGAGTGAGTCTAGAGGAAAATTTAGATCGGCGGAGAGAATCCCACATAACCCACTGACCGTACCCATTGACCAGTAAGTAGGTTTGAGCAAAGAAGGTTAGATATTGATGTAAAGCCGGGGCGCTAGTAAACAATTAATAGTTTAATTAATTACTTACTAAATATGAAGGTTCGTAATTTCAAAAGTTTTGCAAGTTCTTTAAGGTGATTGAAAGTATTGATGTATTTCTAAGTAATTAACTCTACAAGATTATTTTATACAAAAACAAAAGGTAATTAGTTCTATTGAGTAAACAGTTATTGTATAGGTACAGAAAGTAATTAAAATGTAAATGACTGGACTTTACGAGATCGAATCAGAAATGAGGAGATCCGTAAACGAACTAAAGTCGCTGACATAGCCCGACGGATTAGCAAGCTGAAGTGGCAATGGGCAGGACACATAGTACGCAGAACTGACGGCCGATGGGGCAGCAAGGTTCTGGAGTGGAGGCCACGTACCGCAAAAGCGCAGCGTAGGACGTCCACCCATAAGGTGGACCGATGACCTTATAAAGGTAGCAGGAAGGCGCTGGATGCAGACCACTACCAACCGGTCATTATGGAAATCATTGGGGGAGGCCTATGTTCAGCAGTGGACGTCCTGTGGCTGAAATGATGATGATGAAATGACTGGACTTATATTTAGCTCCCTTCTTGACTTTTAATCGTGGATGGATCGATAAGGATACGACACTAGGTTGTAATTATGTAATTACTTTGTGTTACGACTATTTTTGTAACACTACATCGTTATGTAACTGTTAATTAGTGACGTTTATTTAATTGTAGTAAGGTATGTGAAGGCTCGTAACTCGAGGTGCGCACAAGCAAGTGGCTGGTTTAGACGAATACGTACCTATTTCTCTTGTCTGCTTGCATACATAATAGTCGTAATACAATTAAACCATTAGCCATTAGTAAATAAACATCAACAGTGGAGGAGGCTCATAGTCCAGTAGTGGACTGTAAAGGGCTGTTGATGAAATAAACATCATAACCTGCATAGAAAACAAAAGACGAATGTTTCAAGAGCATGTGGTAACGGTGTATAGCAATTTAGTTTGTTTCCACCATGCAAGGAACACTAATAAAAGCCCTTTTACGACGCATTTCTGTCATAATAATATAACTAAATTTCGTGGAGTGGATAGGGAGTTTTAGTAATTTAAGTAGACTTTTGATACTAATGGAGATGTTCATCTACACGAAGTCGCTGAGATGTGTAATGTAAGTTTCCCGTGTAAAGTAGCAGAATGTACGAAATTGTGCTTTCAAGTCCACTTTCACAGTACTAAAAAGCTCATAAACCGACCACGTGACTTGTGAAAGCTTCCCAACAGATTCATTATTTTAAAACTCTGATAAGTTTACTTGAGCTGTCAATAATACACCTTGGTATTAAATTAATAGGTTCAATATCGATCAAATACAAATTCCAATTGGAACTCCAATCAATTTAGTTATTTGGGGCTTTAAATATTTGCTCACTGGTTTAGTATACCGGGGGAACAGCTTAAAATAAATACGAAAGGTGGAAGTAATAACGTTTATTACGAAGGTATAATCCAGAAGAATTCAGTAGGATTCAACGTGAAAGACTAACGGCAAAGCCCTTTAAATATTTCTAGATAAGCTATTTTGTTATACCACGGGCGAGTTTGGTTAGTTTTTTGGCAATATTTCAATTCAGCACAGCCTGTCTAGAAAGTAAAGCCTTAGAGTAGGCACACACCGTTGATTTTTCGTCGGCCGATAGTTTAGTCGGGCAGTTGATCAGTATGGGCATGTATGGGAGTGCGCACACTACGCCGATTCGATTTGGTCGATTCTTCATACAATTTAAAATCGGTCACAACTATCGGCCAACTAAAAATCAACGGTGTGCGCCTACTCTTAAAGCTATGGATCTGCATCACTGAACTGACACTTGACACTAACCAATGTTAACACGACATGTACGACGCGCGATATGTTAAACTTAAGGCTACAATTAACTCGTACAAAACTTGACTCTTTTGTACAATTTTGCGGCCTATTGTCCGTCAACTATTGAAATAGAAATAGTTTATTCAGTACATAATATGGTCATAGGCCCTTTCCAGGACACATATTACACACGTCATTGGCTACACAGTATGTAAATATTTTTTTTTTATGTATAACAAGGCAGTTATTTGACCGTAATCGCACCTGATGTTAAGTGGGTTGCAGTCTAGGATGGTACATATCTGCCCTGTAAGTGCCTATTCACTCTCGCCTTGAAAAGGCCCGGATTATAGTCTTCGGGAAAGACAGCAGCAGGTAGCGAATTCCCGTCCCTAGCTGTTCGTATAATAATAATCTTTCAAACTCAAACTTTAAAAAATTGCCAGTAAGAGGTAGATAGCAGATCATAGCAACGATTACATAACGAGCGAACCCACTTAACCTTCTCCAATCAAGTCGAAAGTAAGAGTTATTTGCCTATTCATTATGTTTCCAATTACATCGAAGGCCGTTTCTTATCGGCTGTAAGTAATTACTAAATCACTGAAACCGTGTATTGTACACATGGCTCTTCGTTACAAAAAGCGTCTACGTAAATGGTATACAGGGTGTCCCAGAATGGGTGAATCAAACTGATAGGGGAGGTAGCTCTACTAATGTACTATCCCTAAAAAATATGAAAAAAAAAAGCGGATAAGGAAACGAAAAAAAATGTTAATGAAAAAGTGAAAATAAATCAGCTTTGCCTAAGTATCTGCCTATAATTGCTGCGTTTGGAGTTTACTTGTACTTTTTTCTTACTAATATTAATTGTACATGATCACTTCGTTTATCTGCAAACAAACTAGATTTCGAGTTAAGAGCACTTTATTTTTTAAAAAAATCCAAACTCAAAATTTTTTTTTCATATTTTTTTGGGATAGTAGTACATTAGTAGACCTACCTCCCCTATCAGTTTGATTCACCCATTCTGGGACACCCTGTAGGTATTTCGGTCGATAATCGGTTTATCGATTTTTTCGGTCTATCAAGTTGCAATCTACATGGAATAGTGACACGCTAGTTAGGTCTGTTTCTAATAATCACGCTAGTAATTAGCCCCAAACTATACGAGATTGTACCAATTATGACTAGAAACATGAAAAACATTTTTGAATAGACTATGAATAGATATACCATATCAACATATTATTATGTAGGTAGGTACCTACATACGTACATAGGTATGTACGGACAATATCACATCAAAATAACACTCTAGTTGTAATGTGTTACGATTTTGCGACAGTAAAGTTTGACTGACGGCCTTTACGTGTCATATTACTAAAAAGTTAAACGCGCGATGAACACTGGTTTAAAATGACATTTAAACGTATTAAGGGGGTTGCAAGTTTGATTTAGTACAGTTAGAATAAATAGGTACTTGAGATAGTTTCGACTACGCAGTTTTACTTATCAAGGAAACGTTTTCAGTCGGATGTTTTATTATGATAATATTGATACATAATTTTGCCTTCAGTATCCTTTTAACATACCCCCGAAACCTCGCTAATAAGACGTGGCAAACGTCAGAATAATGAAAATCGTATGCAAATAATATGTCGGCCATTTACTTTGTACCTACTGCCATGCAAATTTTGCTAGCCTTGACTTTATGAATAACAAACATTTATGTGTGAAACATGTTTTATAATAATCAAAGATTTTATATACTGCCTGAAATTTTGAGTACCTACCTAAGTGATTGTTAAGTAGGTACTAAAGCCATATTTACGTCATTCAATATTTAATGTTTAATTTGTAGTGTTATTCTTTAAAAAAAATGTTTCACATTGGCCTGTTAATTTATTTTTAATGCTTTGGGCAAGTAAGTATTTAGTATCGTCACCGTCGTGGCAGAATTAAATAACTGACACTTTTGGCAAAAATCACTTTTTCCACTTTTTGTATAGTAGAAAGTGTGACCTATATTTTGGTCTTACTCTCGTGGCAATATCTATGATATTTCCAAAGATTTATCTTCAGTTTAGTGAAACTATTGACCATAAATTACAACTCTGTTTGTTGTAAAATTTACCTGGCAAAACTGAATAAGTGACTTTATTTAATTCTGCCACAACTCACTGCAAAACATTGCTTCAAAATACTTGTACTAAGAAAGTCAATAAGTGACTTTATTTAATTCTGCCACAACTCAATCCGAAACATTGCTTCAAAATACTCGTACAATTGTGTTTTTGATTTATTTCATTTTTGTAACATTACTTTAAATGTTACTTTTAATTTCAATGTTCATTACTCAGATGTTAAACCTTCATCATCATCATCATTTCAGCCATATAGGACGTCCACTGCCGAACATAGGCTTCCCCCAATGATTTCCAATATGACCGGCTGGTAGCGGTCTGCATCCAGTGCTTTCCTGCTACCTTTATGAAGTCCACGTTGTGCTTTTCGGTACGTGCCTTCCACTCCAGAACCTTGCTGCCCCATCGTCTGTCAGTTCTGCGTACTATGTGCCCTGTCTCTTGTACAGAAAAACTGAGCATAGCCCTCTTCAAAGCACGCTGTGTAACTTGAGTAAGAGGCCGCGTTCCCGAGCCGTCATCAGTGGTAACACATACAGATTGTAGATTTTTGTCTTTAGGCACTGAGATATTTTGGACGAAAGGATGTTGTGTAGTTTCCTGAATGCTTCCCAGCCGAGTTGGATTCGACCTCTTTCTCTACCTAGCTGAAACGTTTGTCCGAGGTAGACATACTTGTCAACAATCTCAAGATTCGAGCTCCTAACCAACAAAAGCTTTCGACAAAAGCTTCGTTTTTCCATGTTGTTCACCCGAAGGCCTACCTTTTGGGAGACTAAGGTCTTCGAGCATTGTGCCGAGGTCTTCCAGTGATTTTGCCATGACCACACAATATCGTCGGCGAACCGAAGCTGAATGATGTACTCGTCGTTGATGTTTGTGCCGAATCCTTTCTATTCAAGGAGTTTGAAAGCGTCTTCCAATGCAGCGGTGAATAGTTTCGGAGATCCGGAGATATAACATCTCCCTCATGCCTCGCTGCAGAGGAATCGCCCTCGTACTCCACTCCTGTACTCGGACCAACATGGTGGCGTTTCTGTACAAGCACTTCAGCACCTCGATATGTACCGACACTTTTCGGAAACCGGCTTGTTCGGGAGGCTAGAAGTCATCGAACCTACGCGCGAGATCATTCGTGATAACTTTCGCAAACAGCTTGTAGACATGACTCAGATGCGAGATGGGTCAGTAATTCTTCAGCAAGGTTTTATCCCCTTTCTTGAAGAAGAGTACCACCACGCTTCTGTTCTATGCCTCTGGCGTTGTTCCCTGGAGTAAGACGAAGTTAAATAGTCTCTGAAGGACCGAGGTTATCCCGTCATGACCCGGTGCCTTGTTGTTCTTTAGGTGTTTGAGAGCCATCCTAATCTCGTATAGGCTGATAATGCTGATATCCACAATATCTTCGTCGAGGTATATAGCTGTCCATAAAACATTTCAATCTCACCCAGAATCTCGGCTTTTGTTGGCGTTACACCACCTTCCGCAGTCTTCAGCTTCGTCAGCAGGCTTCGCCCAATAGAGTTGTCTCTAGCGAACACTTTCGAGCCTTGTTTCCGCTCCATCGCCTCTTTAATACTATTTGTATTAAAGTTGCGAACATCATGTCGCAAGGACTTCCATATCTGTCTATTGAGCTGCCGATGTGCCTTAGCGTCAACGGAGATCTGCAGTGACATTGAACGTCGTTCTGCCATGACGTTGAGGGTAAGGGGGGATCCCTTACCCTCAACGTCATGGCAGAACCCTATGGATCCCTAGGGAGATATCCCTTTTACAGTTTTATTGTTTTTGGATTATTTTAATTTTGATATTCATTTTGATGTTGGTTCTTTCAATTTAATTTCAATGTTATAGGAATCTGATGTTGATGGTTACCATACCAATTTGTTAAACATTTATAAGTATTTAATAAGTAGGTATATTCTAGTAATATTTAACAATTTTACAGATTTTGACTAAAATCGCATTAACAAAACAAATGAAATAAAATGAATAAATCAACATTTAGGTCAATAAAAGTGTGGCAAAATTAAACAAGTGTACTTATTCAATGGAAATATTCGTTTTTGTAATACCTTGGTTGTGGCAAAACTAAATAAGTGACATGAAAAAACTAAATAACTGCAACTTAGTTGTAAAATACGGTTGTGGCAAAACTAAATAATTACATTTTTATTTTTTTTTATTTAAAATAATACAAAATAACATCATCGAAGAATATTGATTTAATAAAGGTAAATTTGCTGTATAAAATATAAAAAGACCGACAGTAAAATATTTTTACCCTTAAAAGTTATCGCCATTTTTAACGAAAAAAATCACAAAAACGTGATTATCTCGCAACTTTGGTTTTGTCAGTTATTTAATTCTGCCACGACGGTGACGGTATTTCATTTTGACAGTCTCTGAGGCATGCCTAAGTACTATGGTATAAATACTGAAAAACTGAAAGTCAAGAACAGATCCAAGTACCTATTTATAACAGCAATTCGTCCAATTTTATAGGTTTGGACTAATTCCTTAGTGTCGTGTCTGAAAAAAGTCTGAGATGGTGACGTTTCACATATTATTATTACTACGAATCCAATTAACTGGCACACGAGTTCAAAAACTAAACCAACATTATGTTCAACCTTGTAAGCCTCGTTGGCTATTAAGTAAACAAGCACAAACCTAATTATTAACCTATCAGATGGAAACAGCAAAATGCTTCTAATACAATACCAACGTGTATTAGTAGAACCTTAAGGGGAGTACAGACTATTTCTATGTAATATAACGTTCTTACAAATGGTACAGGTAAAAGCTCGGTTTCTAAAACATTTTCATGTACGAGACTATTCCTACCTCTCGTTCCTACCGCTGCAACTCCTGTTTAGCCAGCATTATACATATCACATCACAGCATACAGCTTGACTGTCAATAAAAATCCAACCAATAAAGGTCAAGTTTGTCACGGGTGTACCAAAGGGTGATACCATGTGACTCTAGAGTCTAGACTCTAGAAGATAATATCATAGAGCGGCTCATACATAGTTCAGTCCAAAATGTGACAGTTTTTATGTCGAAAGATGATCGAAAAGTCTTCTTTTGTATGAAGTTTCAACGGATTCGATTTTCGATTCGACCCACTGTTACAAGTCAATACTCACCTTTAGCCTCATTGCCGTGTTCTGTAAACCAATAGAGTGCTATTATAGAAAGCTTTTATCGGCGCGCTGAAGTAAATACCGAATAACGTGATTAATCTTAAGGTAAATGAATTCCCCGGCCTTCATACTTCACGGTTCACATGTCATGTTTAGGCAAACCGCACGGCCTGGGAAAATGTGGCGGCTGCCGTCTAAGTTATGGGAGAAAGCGATTTAACAATAAATAGTAACTAGTAACGTCTCTACGAGCTATGTGGCCCACCTACTGCCACTTGATTTTAGCACATCTGCGAGCTAAGTCGGTCACTTTGATTCTCCTGCGGATCTCCTCTTTGGAGATTGGGAAGGCCTTTGTCTAGCAGTGGACGTCATTGACTGAAACGAACGAGTAACTAAGTACTAGTTATTTTATCGTTTGAACTCTATTAACTGCGTTTACATCACATAAAACTAACAGTCACACAAATAAGTTAAACATGCGACTTTTAGGTATTGCTAAGATGCAATCTTAAAATAATTTGAGAAAGCTTAGGACTCTACGTGCAAACTTATAATTTGTTGGTTGACTTCTAATAAATAACCTCATGTTATACCTTGTTTGTACCACATGAAGCAATAAAGATATTATGATTATGATTCTTTACCTTAATATTTTAAAACCCTTATCAAATGTTACTTTTAAAAAAACAGCGCTCTATAATTACAATTTTTGAAAGCTTTTGACTACAATCCAGGCTTGTTCTTCTACCTAAGGATGCTAAAAGTGAGATAAATTAATACCGCGCTAGCGTATGCCTTCCCCACCGCCGCCGGCTGCCATTTCTCATCATGACCTTCCTAATGACAAGGGTGGCTTTGTTAGTGATATAATGGTGGAAGCTATTTACCTGGAAAATGCCGGATGGTACCTATATAACGTAATAACGTTATTCACCCATAACGGTATAACGTTATTTCGCCGCGATTCCACCATTTATTTTAACGATCAACCCTAGAACGTTACCTACGATTGTTAGAGTGCGCAATCAATTTTCATTAGTTTTTGAAATTGCCGGTTTTACGATGCAGCGCATTCTGTTGCGCAATTAAGATTGTTAATTAAAGTTATACAATGTGTCGTTTTTATAGATAAAAATATACGATGTTGGTATGGGCAATGTACGCTAATTTGAGTGTAGGTAGGTACTCGTAATATACCTACACGAACGTTAAGTATATTCTACTATACGTAAATATTCTAGTCATCTCGATATTTTTTCTTGTAGGTACTAGGTTTTCCCAAAGCCTAGGAATATAACTTTGCGCAATATTTTATGCGTGCTCAATATAATAAAATCGAATAAAGTTTATTATTCCTAACCCATAAAAATATAAAATAAACTCAATTCCGTTTTACCTCTCTTTTACGGCTCTACCAATCCCGTATGTAACACTCGCTTATTTTTCAGTAATATAGGTTACAGCGGTTACAGGCAACGAAGTTGAGCCTATGTAGATACTTTTAACGACTTCCTAAACTAGGTAGAACGTTCCAGAAACTTCTGGAAAGGCCATTCATCTCGCCGAAATTATCTTAAAGCCTGGGGCGTAGACAGGCACGAATCTAGGGGGGTAAAATGGGGCGCCTGCCCCGGGCGGCAGCCTAAGGGGGCGCCAAATGGAAAGAAGGGGTTTTTGTAAAAAAAATGTTTCACGGTCATTCCATCAATAGTTAAATTGAAACGCTGTTGGTTTTTAAGCTCATCAAAGTCATGAGCGCGTCGACCTTTTTTTAGGCATCTCAAACGCTGTGAGGGGGCGCCACAGTAACATTTTTTCCCCAGTTAGAAAAAATCGCAGATCCGTGGCTGGGCGTAGACTTCAGCTATCCCATTTATTTTGTGCGGTATAGACCCTGAAGGAAATGTTACACGAAGTCTCTCGAAGGGTTTATTATTTACATTATGTAAGTAACTTGGAGTAGAGAAGCTCAAGAATGGTTAATATACAGAGCGTTGTTGCAATTTTACTTTAGTTAAGTAGAGTCAGAGTTAAAGGGGTTAAGGATATGGAAAACGAAAATTATTTACTGCAGGTCACTACAGAGTAGAGAGACTACGAAATTATACCTAAATACTTTCAGTTAGGACGTGTTAGTTTACAAGAAATGCATTTTCAGGCGTATTTTTCGTATTGTAAAAAATAAACTTTCAGCCAATACGGTTACGTTTCTTCCAGAATTTTCCAATAACAATGAATCTCATTTCGACTGAAAATCGTATATCACACAAGGTCGTTACCAGGACAATTTGACAGACAAAAGGAAACTTTATTAGCATTAGAAAAGGATCCGATTTGTTCGCTCGTTTGTGTAACGACAGTGACAAACTGACGTCGAAATGTCCTTCAAGTGAACTTATTATTTTCTGTGTATGATGTCAAACAACAAAATAATGTCTTTTTGAACTATTTTCAACGCTAACTCCTCATAACCTCATAATTGTTTATGAACAATTATTGTCTTTCTGGCCTTACTATTTAACTGCAATCCTACTGCGGTTGTGAAATCGTATCCCATCAGAGTCAAGTGCTAGTATGATGAGCAAAAGCATTTAGGTAGGTACCCTAAATAGAGTAAAAGCTGATTTATATTATCTATACTTATAATAAATCTGTAGAGAGGTCAATTCTGTACATGAAATATATTTTCAAAATAACTATCAGGGGGTGATTAGTGATCGATACTGATGCCAAAAATGCAATCAGTAAAATTTTTGTCTGTCTGTCTGTCTGTCTGTCTGTCTGTCTGTCTGTCTGTCTGTATGTTCCTTATAGAAACAAAAACTACTCGACGGATTTTAACGAAACTTGGTACAATTACTCTTCATACTCCTGGGCAGGTTATAGGATACTTAGGAATTCCCACGGGAACGGGAATTAGCGGGAAAATACTTTTGTATGAAAAATCTAAACCGCTTAAGTTAGACGCTTGAAATTTGGCATGGAGGTACCTTAGTAAACTTAAAGCTTAGTTGCAACAGGATATTGGAAAATTCCCACGGGAACGGGAGTTAGTGGGAAAAAACATTTGTATGAAAAAATCTAAACCGCGTAAGATAGACTCTTGAAATTTGGCATGCAGGTACCTTAGTAAACGTAAAGCTTAGTTACAACAGGATATTGCAAAATTCCCACGGAAACGGGAGTTAGCGGGAAAAAACATTTGTATGAAAAAATCTAAACCGCGTAAGATAGATGAAGGGGGTAAAACGGGATCCACGCGTACGAAGTCGCGGGCGGACGCTAGTAAAAAATAATTGTGCTTTTATTAATATACATTTAGTCAGGATTCAGAGGCTTTGACCGATATAGATCAATTAGTCATAATAACTAGAAAGATGTTTGTTTGTTCCGTAAAAGGTCAGTCAAAAACCAATGTTTATGAGACCCACGACATTCGATGGTTGGAAAAATATTTGTGTAGTCATACACCACCGCCAATATCGGTAATTCGGTATAGCTTTCCAATAATATCATTATTTTTAGGGGTCGTATCTTCGCTTTCAGAATATTTTTATTTCTCCCCCGGACAGCCTCGCAATCTAATAAACTTGGTACTGCCTAAAATGGTGAAAAAATAAAGACGAAGGAGTCCTAAAGTAAATCTTAAGTTTATTATACCTTATGAAATTGGCGACTTAATAACTTCTAGTCGACAATTCAGTATTCAGCCAAGTACCATTAAAAACTTAATAAATACCTTAGATACTGTAAGTATTTCGTAAATTACGGTTCTCAGAACGAATTGAGGTAATTTTGTTATTCGAAGAGAGGTACTCTACAGCCTCATACAAACTTAAATCTTCTTTATTAAGAAGCAGTATTTAATTAAGATCAAATACAGATGTTGTTTACATTAACTTTTCTGATTACCTATTAATAAGTAGGTAGTACCTATGTAAACTTGCTACACCTATGCGTCCTTATCATTAATTTCGTTTTAGTCTATTTTTCTCGCAAAAAAGGTACATATTACAACAAAATAAGAATAACATACCAGTAGGTACATTACTTGATGAAATGTTAAGCGACTGTGAAGAAATATTACCGAGTCTTACACTGAAATTGCTTCAGTAAATCTAGTAGAGCTTAAAAATATCCCATCTCAAGGATCACGGGAGTTGCTGCGATTCTCAAACTGTGAAACACAGCCCCCACACGTATAAAGGATATGGTTTTACTGACTCTACAAAAATATGTAATAAATTACGTCACTGATAAGACCCAAGTAAGCAGATGAAAAGAGCAAGTAAACAAACCACTTTTAATGCGTTTTACTTTAGCAATATATGCTCGTATAGTTTTTGTAAAATTACATTTATTTGTTGCGACCAAAATAAAACTCATAGATTATGCATACGCCACGTAATCTAAAATTTTCAGCTAGATAGATTGAATCAATGCTTGAATATGAGTAGAGTTTTGAACTTACTAGTTTTATGATATGAGGTAGAAACTCTTGATTGTTCCATTTTTCGGGGTTGGAGTTATCTTTTAAACAAACGTATTCGCCATTACCACTTTTTCTTTATTTTTACCCGACTACGGCAAAGCAAAAGGAGGGTTATGATTTTTTGAGTATTTTAATCACCTAATTATTTTCTCTTAACATAGGTGTAGAATACCAAAAGTTTGAGAATCTCCACAATAATTTGCACTACTTCAGAAGGACGATCACGTCGGTAGAATAAAACTCCATGCAACGCACGAAGGAGAATACTTTTCTGAACTTTCCCGATGCGAATACAATGGCTGACAGTTTAAAGAGTAAATAAAAGCATTTCGCCTGAAGAGAAACTATGCAATCTATAGAGTTGTCACGAGTTTGGAAATTGTTGAGCACCGTATGAAATTCTGTAAACTTTGTTCATTGTGAATACGAGTATAATAAGTACGCAAATGTTGTATAAGTTGACAGACGCAGAACTCTACAGTCATAGTTACTCTAGTTATTTCAGATGACATTATGACATTCAATTTACAACATTTTATTTTAAATCCCTCAAAAATACTGAAATCAGGCAGACTAATGCCCGTTTTCACCATCAACCCTTAATTTTTAAGTGGCCCCTATATTAACACATAACATGAATTTTGTTTTCATAGGGGTCACTTAAAAATTAGGGATTGATGGTGAAAACGGGCATAAGGCTGAGATGCACCACCTTATTTTATCCATAACAATAACATTAACCAGTGCTTTTTGTATGGAATTTGACAGATTTTTGACCTTTGTAAAAGTTAAAGTAAGGTGGTGCAACTCAGACTAAAAAGGAACAAGTTACAAAACATTTCTGACGTCGTATTCTATCCAATTTACGGATTACGGAACCATTAAGTTTCATTCCACTCGTCCCACCGACCTATTTAAAAACAAGGTAAAGCTTAGGTACGCCTACACAGCACCACCTAATTGATACCTTACAAATAATACAGTTGGTCTCGGAAAAAATACCTATCTTTCTTTTTTAGACATTACCGAATCACCTATCTACTTAATTAGGCAAGACACGTAACTAGAATTTCAGCTAATATGAAATTTTTTAGCCAACATCATCGCTGTAAAAACGCAGGCGTTAGTGGAATGGTTAATTTTTTTCAATTGTTACAAGACTCATTATTTTAAGGTTTACCTACTACATAACTACAGGTAAGCAACAAGTGACACTTTTCTGGATTCTTTATCCTTCATCTGTGGTTTGAAATTATTGATAGACAGACAGCCACTCACAAGCATGACTAAAGGCGACTCTTTCTGTTTACTTTTTTCTGTTATTAAGATTTAATTAGGTACAGCAGATGGCTGTCATTCAGCAACATGTAAATATTGCACATGACTGTACACGACACGAAAGCGATTCGTTTGCGCAGGAAAAAACCACGGGCATAGTCACGGACGCCCGCGCACGTGACCGGATCACGCAATAATGACAGCGCGCCAGGACAGGGCCACCATCTCGGCTGAACCATTTAAGAACCTAGTAAGGGACACTTTTTCAGATTTTCGTTTTTTGTCATAAATCACCTTAGAATTAAGGTCTCCACAGGATGTGAAGACAGAAATCGCTCTATTACACTTAACACCGGAGAAACGCGTTGCTAAAAACCTAGTAAGTCCAATTAAAATTTGCAAAAACCATTATCAAAACCTAGCAAGTTACAATGACCATTTAAAACCTAGTAAGTGCATGGACTTACTAGGTTTCAAAATGGTCAATGTGACTTACTAGAGGTAAAATGCTACTGTAATTTAAATATTATTTCGAGTTCTGTTGGCTGACACTCGATAACCATATCAAAATCTGGGGACTACATGAGTACTGATTCATATTCGATTTTGATTTTGATTTTTACGAGGCACTTTTGTCAAAAAAATAATTTTTAGTGTTAGTAAAGAGCATAAAACTTGCAATTTTTAACTAAATATATTATTTTATTCCATAAAGTATACTCTAGTAACTAATCTTTAATATAAACATCGGAAGTTATCCAAATCTTTAAGCATCTTAGCAGGGCAAATGAAAATGCGTTTTTTCGCTCTCCTGTAAAATTTGCTCCGCTGCACTTACTAGGTTCTTAAATGGTTCAGCCGATAAGTTTGGAGAACGTAGGATAGAAAGACATGAATGAACCCTTTGCTGCAACAAGGGATCGACTTTCCCTCTTTGGGCACAGCATGTTGAAAAATGTTATTGCTTTACGACCTTATGTTAAGTAAGGTTCAAATTGTGGTGGCAATAATAATATATTCAACAGACAGAGCCCAATAAAGGGTTAAAGATTGGTACATCCACGGCTGAAATGTGCTGATGCTTCATCGCACCGTGTGCGCATACGCATATAACAGTTATTGACTTCTAAATTCATGTCAAAATAGAACTTGCTGATTGATACCTGCTGCCTACTTAGAAATTGCTGATTCCATAAACGTACCTAGTAAACTACTTACCTACAGTTTTTAATAGCCGAATAAGCTTTGAAAAAGTTAGTCCCACTGATTAGTATTCAGATGGCCACCCTACCGCCGGGACGCATGAATGGAATAGAATAGAATAGACGGGAATCTTTGTCTCCTAATAACACAAAAGAATAGTTCGCCTCCTGAATCAACGGATGTCTCTTTTCAATAAACTGACTGATTTCGAATTGATAGAAAATAGACGATTATTGGGTTTCGGTTCACAAGATAGGTACCAATAATTGATGCTTTACTGTCCATGGTGTAAATGTTTTCTTTATGGTTTTAAAACTTTGTTTTATCACCGTCATCCGCTTTGCACTAGAACGAACCTTGACTTTAGAACCTTAACTTCGAACTCCTCTTAAGTTCTTCTCTTCAATGAAATAAATTATTCTAACTCTTCAATGAAATAAATTCATTGCGGGTCCAAAGACAGTTTAACTTTCCCCCGGGACAAACTTGACCTTCACTGGTTGGGTTTTTATTGGCGGTCAAGCTCATGGCTACACAGGACTTCACAGGAGTTTCAGCGCAGCGTCGGGAACGACAGGTGGGAATTGTCCCGTAGCTTATTAGGTGTCGGTTCTGATACTACTTACATTGATAACGATTATGATTGCAAGGAGCTACTAATATTATTTTTCTTTTTATTGGCCAAGTAAGTACCTAGGTTACAAAATCCGAGTGAAGTCTGAATGACTGTCTGAGCCTTATTCATCTGTTCTCTGTAAAGAACTGCATGATTTCTTAAATTTATTCTTGACTGCATCTCACTTAACAACAGGTGTGATTGCGGTAAAATACCTGCCATGTTCTACATTTAAAAAAGGTTTATCTCCTTCATCTTCATCTTCGCCTGACTCTGTTATGCGGGGTCTTTCCCAATTATGCGCCGCCATATTTTCTTAAGATTTATGGTTAAAATGCGCTGAAAGTTACGAAACGGTGGTTAGTTTAGTGGCATTCTTAATCCGCCGATAACGCCGATTTGATGGCGGCCATAAACTGTTTCTTTTCCGTTCGCGCGGTTTTCGCTTTCCTTGTTTTGCAAATGACGTGGAAAAACGTGCTAGATAGTTGCCCTATGGTAAGTGTGCTTGTGAACAGGACTAAATCCAACTCTCACTTCAACAACTACTGGTCATTCCATTGTTCTTGCATGGAATGCAAATTGGTGTAGGTAATGGTATGGGCTCTATCAGCCCAATAATGTGGTCTTACAATCAAGTACAGAATAGATTATAACCCCTATCACAAATATTTTGATGTAAGGTAAACGGCTACTAGTTCGTGATAGTACGTAAGTTCGTAAGTTTTTTTTCTAGCTCAAATAATAAGCAAATGGAATATTATTTATAAAAATTCTTTATTACTATAAAAACTCTATTATTTAAGCTATCTAAAAAACCAAGTACCAACATTGTGGCGCCAAAAATGAGAGCAATACGAAGCTTCAAACTCTCAGAGAGCCAAAAACAGCCGTGCGGCGTGAAAATGTTGCTCTCACTGTAAGGTTAGCGCTCCAACTTCTTAAGCTTATAAAAAGGCGAAGAAACGTCCATTTGCATAAAACTTGTAATGGTGGTTTCATGAGTTCCTTGACAATTGATTTGGCTTAGAAAAAAGTTATATGAAAACGTAGAATTACTTTAAAATTGCGATTAATTGACTCACGAAATAGCGTACATATTATTTTTCGGGTGTCCCCTGTTTCGTGATACTACCGAATCAAGGATATTATGGATAATATTTTGATGCTTGGTTTTTAAATAATTATTTATGATAATTGAAATGTAAGTTATGAAATAAATAATACATTTATTTAAGTTTCTCATGATCTAAATTCGGTATATGTTTCGTTCACTAGAATTTATATGACACGGGTTTGAAGTTCACATAAATGACCAATTTTAAGATAAATTAGCATAAGTACTACCAGGGTAATTTTGGTTTTAATTCGATTCGTTTTATTTAACTTGGTTTATTTGTATTTTACATGGGATAGATAATAGTTAATTGACACAATTTGACAATAATCCATGAATTTTACTTGGGGAATTTGGAATAATCAGTATCACGAAACAAGGTACCGTAATTATTGTTACTTTTTCCCAAGTTCGTGATATATAAAAGTATAGTGTTAGGTACTTGTATGACACAAATAACATCAAAGAAATCGACATATTTTTTAGTTTTTAATACTTACCTACCTAAGTAATAAATTAATTAATTTTTATGATGAGCCATTGGCGTATATGGGGTTATTTTCAGGGGGGGGACTACCCTCACTTGAAGCAGCTCCAGAGGTGGGGGGTTAGTGCCCCCCCCCACATTTTTTAAATTTAGACTTGTATGAATATTTTCACATATCGTTAGAAATAAAATATCTAAATTTTATGGGTACGAAGGGGAGGGGGGGAGGGGGGGTATGCCCTAGGTTTAGGTGTATTAGGTGTTTAGAATAAAA
This sequence comes from Ostrinia furnacalis, assembly GCF_004193835.3. Taxonomy (NCBI): domain Eukaryota; kingdom Metazoa; phylum Arthropoda; class Insecta; order Lepidoptera; family Crambidae; genus Ostrinia; species Ostrinia furnacalis. The sequence continues at coordinate 75,576 of NW_021130379.1, read as the reverse complement.
TTCCTTTCGCAAAATAAAGCGGTAGCGAAGTAAAAACTCTTTTGATAAGTATTCCAACATCTTTTTTTTGAGAATGAGGCCATTAATTTAAAAAAAATGCGGACACGCTAAACAAACTCATGTTGTCAAAACGTTAGCATTCCCACGAGCAAGTCGTTAGAGGAAGGTCGCATTATATCTGTTACGGCTAAAGATAGGTGTGAACATAAACTTAAGATTAGCCGGCTAAACTTAAGTTTATCTTCGACGAGGTGTTAATGTTAGTTTCTTCTATCTTTAGCCGGCTAAACTTAAGTGTAACCGCAGGCCCTTGGATAAAAATGTAGAAGGAAATCGAAAAGGAATCAATGTAATAATGTTTACTATTTTGAAACGAAAACTTTATTATAAAATAATCACTTTCATTACACATACTTTTATGTACCTATGTAGGTATTCAAAATTACAATTATTACAATAACAAAATATTAATTACTCAAAACAAAATCTACCTAATAATTAAAATAAAATAATAAGGAACCATTTGGTCGTTACAGAATCTTCTGTAGGTATTTAAAATTACAAAATGCGCGTTGTCTCCCCTCCGCCCCCTCAAGCCCTCCGCTGGTCTGGCGCGCCCATCGAATACATTTTTAGCCGTTTCGTTTTGGCTAATGTGCACATTAGCCGGCTAAAGATGGAATATCACGACGCAACTAACATGTTATCGAACTTTAGCCGCTTCTCGAAGATAAACTTAAGTTTAGCCGGGTAATCTTAAGTTTATGTTCACACCTATCTTTAGCCGTAACATATCTATTCTGTGCGGAAACAAACGCTCGCCAACATTCGTTTGGGATTCGGGAGCGACGACCGACTACCGAAATAAATAAAAAGTAAATATAGGCGAAGGATAAACATCAACAAATGTACTGATATTTAAATAAGGCCTTATTTATCGTATTTTCTTTGGAATTTCTAATTAGCTGATTTGCTTTGGAATTTCAGTTCACAGACTATTTGTGTCTGATCACTTTAAAAAGCGGGAAGCTTCTCGGGATAATTAAGCTACATTAAGTTAATTATAAGAAAGAACTTTTTCCTTCGCAAAAGTTCTGGGAACTAGGCCACTGAAACGTCTTTATTTAAATCAATCAATAACACTAACCGGGCCCAATTACGGGAAATCGTCTTCGAAGTAACATTAAATATTGGATTTGCAAATTGCTACCGGTGACTATTCATAGAAGCGGATCGATTCAATTTCATCGATTAGTTCTGATTCGGCACGCGGCTTGAATCGATTCGAGACCGATTCATAATGCGGTTGCTCACGGCAATTGTACGTTACTTACATATTTTATTTGGAATGTCACGGTTGAAAAATGCTCAATGTCATGGTCTTCTATCTAATAATGGAAGTCGTGGTAATCCTCAGATATTTTTAAAACGTAAACTTTACGTTGTTTATCTGGAAATAACGACTGTTCGAAGAAGTCTTTATTTTAGGAACGACAACGAGCACGTGATGTATCAAAATAGAAAGTCGAAGTTGTAGGTAAATGCCTAGGTCGTTGTTAATGACAGCTCAATCCCTACGGGACTTTTGTAAAATAAGCCTTTAATATTCCCTTTTTAAGTAGGTAAGGCGGTCTCTTCTCGAATTGTCTTCATTTCAGTCGTACCTATAAATAACTTGGCGTTAATCATTAATTGTTTAAGTTAAGTAACTACCTATGGTAATTTTGAAGTTAACTTATTATTGTATGCTAACGCTATTTTATCTTTGTCCACAGTAAAACAAAATGCATATTGAAGTGCAAGTCGCCCTCAACTTCGTCATATCCTACCTATACAACAAGCTGCCGAGGCGGCGGGTCAACATATTCGGTGAGGAGCTGGAGAAGGCGCTGAAGGACAAGTTCCGGGGTCACTGGTACCCCGACCGGCCGTGTCGGGGGTCTGCCTTTCGGTGCCTGAAGACTGGGGGCCCGTTGGACCCCGTCCTTGAGAGGGCAGCGCGGGAGTCAGGAGTTCCCGTCAGGGATGTGCTGGAACACCTTCCTAGGGATCTCGCCGTCTGGGTTGATCCAGGTAAATATTCTGATTATCATTGTTCTATTAAAAACTTAGTGTAAACCACATTTTATAGATTTTCACATCCTCTTCACATTCGGTCGTCTCCTATCGCATGAGTTGGCTGAGTCATGGTTGAAAATCTGCTTGAAACGACTTAGGTCCGATTCAACCAAACTTTTATCCGAGAATAACTCCTGGTATAACTGGCACATTGACAGTATCAATAGGGAAATATGTCCAAATGTCGAATAAGTAATTGACGATTTATTCTGATATTAATATTAACTCTTGTTTGGTCGAATCCACCCTTAGAAAGATAGGCTAGCGTATGAATCTACGAGTATTTAAGTTTATTTACATTTAGGTTGGGATTAGCTTGCACATTTTAAGTTGATAGAAGGTACTTACCTACCTAAGATGTTGTTATTTCGAGAAAATCTTAATGCACCAAGAAAGATAAATGGCGACTATAAATAAACCTTCATGATACCTAAGTGGATTAAAGACTTCCTCAGATAATGACGAATGATTGACATGTAATCCAACAACAAAGGTGTAATCTGAATGCGACTAAATACACGTAATAGCACAAATAAAGACACCGTTCGAACAATCAGTTACGTAAGAAAACCCTGTTATAATAACCACAAACCATTTTTCATGAGCATGCTAACTAAAAAGTTACACAATTAAATATGAAGTGTCTGTAATAATACGTAAGTGATACTTTAACGTGTAGTAGCAAATGGACGAGGCCAGACAAACAAGACAAGGACAATAACAAATTATGGCTAGGTCTGAGCAGAGGTTCCCAACAATGAGAATACACATTCAATGGTTTAATAATCTTTAACTATGAGATGGCAAAGTTATACTATGTACTTTATCTACTACACGAGATCACGATATCTTCAAGTCTTAAGTTATCTGATATGACTCGAAAGATAGCTTCAAGTTTATGTTAGTTATCATTCAATGTTACCAGTAACTTTATAGATATTGCGTTATCGTCAATGTAAAAACTACTCTGTTTAATACCCCCCTTTGAAAAGGGGAACGCGGATCAAAAGGTTGAGAAACACATTTGTAAACCATCTCCCGCTTGCAACCAGTACCGATTGTAATCCATTGATGTAGCAAACTAGATCAATTCAGTATTTGCCAAGTCGCTAAGTGCTCTCGCTACGACGCAAAATCTATTTTGCGTGGCAGCGGATGCAAAAAGATTTCAAAGTAAAACGTGAGAGTGCATGCATTATAAACTTTTGATAAAAACGGGAATTTGATTGGTTTATGAATATGGATCCAACGCTGAACTGGGTCGATTATTCAATTTCCTCGTGAACACCATTTTCTCCCGTGAATTATTGTGATTAGGAGGGGAGGTTTAACCTAGTTTTGATGTAATTTTGACCATGTTAATTAACCTATTTTGTTTCTTTCATTACAGGTGAAGTTTCATACCGCATCGGGGAGAAAGGGGCGGTGAAAGTGCTGTTCAGTAGCGACGAGCGAGCTGCTGATGAGCGAACTGATAGAGAGGTAAGAATCGAAGTCTAAAAAGCTGTGAAACTATTGGCAAAAATACACTACACATAAGTGCTAAATGGCAAAGTTGACCCTCTGATTAATTTTGAAGATCATAATATCTGTCATCTCCGTGTTGGTGAAGCAAAAGGTGGACTCGCATGGTATTTTAGCGCTTGCTTCAGTGAAATGTGATTCTACTCGAAACTGATTTAGCCAAACGCACTTGATTGATGTTAACAGCCTAGTGCCGTTGTAATTTATAGCACAAATAAATCAAAGCAACAAATCAAGTAATAAGGACTTAGCTTTGAGTCTGGCAGCTTAATGGACTGATCATTGTCAGGCAGATGTGGATGAATTTGCTGGCTAGATTTTTATTATGGACAAGACAAATCTGCTACATCAGGCCCGCAGCTGCTTGGTAATTGTAGATTGTTTGCTTTGTTGAAACATTAATTGCGTCAAGCTCAAATAATGGCCGATTAATTACTCGCGGGTGATGATTTTGGCAAGTGCACCGTACATACTGACGATGAGAAATACCCTGACGCGATTGTAACCATTTGGATACAGACTTTGTGGCAGGAATAAGTAAATAAATAGGATGACCTCTGAAGCCATTGGTAGAGTGCCAGCTATACAGCAGTTGAGGGTTCAGATATCAATCGCGTGCGTAGATGACGGTTCCACCTTTTGATGACATAATGAAAAATAGTGAATATGATGAGTTTTTGAGAGATCACCAAATTATGTTGCTCTGTGGTTTAATCGTTGGTCCTTCGTATTTTTTCTGGGCATCTTATCTGTCCACTTGGGCTGCAGACTGCAACCACAGGCGATACTGGGGCTGGAGGCTGCGGCCAACCGCAGTCATCTAGTAGATGTTCAAAAAACCGTGGTGGCTTGCAGTTTGCGTTCTGCAGTCCATCTTGGACTTGTACCTTTACGCTACTTCCACCGCTCCTGTAGGCTAGAATATACCTACAGTATGATCGATCACCAGTTTTAATCAACGTTTATAATCGATCACCAGTTTTGATCCTTGAATTGACAGTTTCTGTTATCCCTTCCAGGTGACTCGCGCTTTCAACCCCGAGGCGCAGTGCTTCCGGCCGGTGGAGCCTGCGGCGGCGCCGTCGCCGCCCGCGCCCGCCGCCTTCTCCCCCGCGCCGCCGTTCCGCGCGCAGCCGCTCACCTTCACCACCGCGACCTTCGCGCAGACCAAGTTCGGCAGCACCAAGCTCAAAACGAGCAGCAAGCGCGCCAACCGCATGTCGCCCACGGAGTTCAGCAACTACATCAAGCAGCGCGCGGTGCAGCAGCAGCTGGCGGCGCGCGCGCTGTCGCCGGCCGCCGACCCCGCGGCGTACTTCGTGGCGCGGCGCGAGCCCGCCCCCGCCCCCGCGGCCCCCTACCCCCCTGCGCCCGCGCACCTCCTCCTCGCCAACTGAACGCACGCGCGCCGCACGGCCCGCGCGACCCGCTCATAGAGTCTTTACTTTTTTACGAGAGAGGCGCGCGCCGCGATTTATTTTTTTATTTTCCGCGGGGGCGTCCCGCGCCGCCCGCCGCTTGTGATATCCGTACGATTTTCCATAACTTTTTGTATTCTCGTTCGTTACGTCGATGTGTAAATTTATCGATAGGAGCAATAATCGGCCGCGCGACTCGCCGGCGATTTATTTTCGTAATATTTAATGCCGAGTCAAGTTTTTGATGTCTTCGTTCGATATCGATATATTCGTAGGGTGTAAGGGAGCGAAAGGCCTTTGGCCGCGTGCGCTTACGACGACGTACCTTCTAGAGCGAGCCTGTATACATACGTCCTCCGATCTAAGAATTACTGATATATAAATATGTATACATAATATATATATATTCGTACGCGATAATTGTCTAATTTTTCACGTGGATACGAAAAAGCCAATAGAGAAATTACGTATTTTTAATATTGAAATTGATAATTCATACTTACTAATAGTGTACTCTGAATGTATCGTACTCTAATAAACGTTTGCATATCCGTGGACGCGGCCGGTGGGCGCGGCCGCCGAGGCGTCGGAGTTCTCACCTAGCGTAATCATCACTCGTACGATTGTACCCTTGTAATAATTATTACAATATACATAATATAATAGATTTAGCTACGTTTCAATCTAACAGTATTTTTTTAAGAAGATATTAGTCCTCGTGTACATTACCGGTCGACCGCACCGCGGTGGCCGGTCTTAGTCTTATGGTATACTTATATTATAATATTGTTAAAAGACATGAATAAATGATAGAAAAAAAATATTTCTCAATTCGTTAATATAACGGGTGCATGCAAATTCATGGAAAAAATACTATGTGTTATTTATCTTTTTTATATTTCACTTGGCATTGGCTCAGTTTTTCAATGGGGCCGTAGCGTAAGTGCGAGTAGTGGGTAGTCGTAGAGTAGTCGCTCGGCATTGGTTGTTTCAAGTACCTACTAACTCTCCAATTCGGTGCACAACGTTGACAAGTTGTATACCTGTATTGAAATGTGCAAATATTTTTACTATTTTTATATTTTGATTTAGATTAAGTCTAGTTGTATGATTTGAATACCTTAACGTGTACTTTATTGTTACCCTATAATTATTAAATTATTATCTAATGTGTATATTGAGGTATCTCGATTGAAAAACTGACCATAAGGCTACAGTATTTTGTAGATAAAATCTATAAATGTAAGTTTAATAATAATACAACTTAGTGTAATGAGATTTTTTATTATAAAGATACTTTTTATTTTTCTTTCTTTTGTAAGATATATTCGATGGAAATGTTAAAATAATATAATAATATTTGCATAATATAGTAAAAGCGGCTCTCCATGTCCGCATATAATTAGTCAATAATAATTTTTCATATTGTTGTACGACTTTTTAAGTTTATATTAAAATGTTTTGTGCAATCTAATGTGTGTGTTTATTCGAAATCCCGTATTTATTACAGAAATAAAAATAAAAAATGAAAACCCCAAACGCAAAAAAGAAAACAACATTCTTAACAACATTTAAAGGCCCAAAAGATAAGGAGACATGTAAAGTGCCCCATAACCATAAGGGCTACCTTTTTCTTTTTTTATTATTTTCTATTGACGTTCATAAGTGCCACTTGTGGTATAAACTGAATAAAAAAAAAAGAGCATAAAATAAGGTTTATAGATGACCCACGCTGAACTGTCCCACCAAACTCAATGACAGGGGGGCGCTACCATCGTTCAACTATTTGGTTTCCAACATGGCAAAAATCTGAACCAGCGATCCGGTATTGACGGTGGCGCCCCACTGTCAATGTCATCGATAGGACAGTCCAGTATTTTGGAACTATACTTCGGGGTACCGCTGAAAGAAGTCAGACCCTTCATTATTCAGATGTTTAATACTATAAATATACAAAACTTATTATCTCAAATAATGTGGTGGAAAAATCAAAGACAAGAAATCATAATGGTTTTTTCCACTTTGCTCACCAAGGCGCCCTACTGGTCGGGCAAACTGGATGCGTCTAACAACGCACTGTTATAGGTGTTTGCCAACCTTGATTTTTAGTTTCTCAAAAATCCCGCTATATTATTCGCTCACTGAACTTGACGAAGGCGTTAACGTGAATTCTAAATTCATAGTATTTTGGTTAATTACTAATTTTATTTACGAAGGGCATATGACGCTATTAACCAATAATTCAAATTTCCAAGTCATTTCGTTTTCTGTTAACTGCAAAATTAATTCAATTTTTATAAGTGCATAAGTTGATATTATAGCATATCTAGCTAAGTATATCTTTTGAGAAATCACTATTTGATAACTCATGAAAGGAACGTGCATTGATTGGTGGTGCAAGTACCTACCCAAGTATAAGCTTAGATAAAGGGAAATTAATTAGAATAAAAGACAAAAGTTAATAATTAAGTCACTTTATTTATCAAACCACAAGATGACAAAATTAAACCTCATCTATGGACATTTTCCGTAATAATAGAACACATTAGTCCGAAACTTCACACGGAACCAATACAAAAATTACAAATAATATGTGTAATTTCAAACTTTTCTCTAGATATAACAATATTTCTAGAACAATCTGATAAATGATTTCTTAAAAGTGTACTGCGAAATTTGATTTGGAATTGACAATATTTATGATTTTAAAAAATTTAAATCTAACGGCTTCGCCAAATATCAAGACTACATTCGTAGCATAATTTTTAAACTATTCGTGAATTAAAATCGATGAGCAGGCATTTATTTATATCCATGTACGTCATATTACAAGAACTGATTTTGAACCTTACACTAAACACATAAAATTCAAAATCCATTAAGAAAATCTGTTGGCGACCGTAGAATATTCCGTATTATAACTTATTAAATGCATCGTAGTATTAAAGCAATCAAGTATTTTCGTAAACAATTTACATCTTTAGAGGAACATCTTTATAAATACGTCTTTTTATACTTACATTAATATACTTCTATGGAGTCAAAACAAACAAGCTATTTTGGCACTGGTCATGGATAGATACAGTTGAATGTGCGTTTTATAAACAGCATGCAGATAGTAAAATAAACTAATATTCAGAATGTGAGTGCAAAAATAATCACAAGTACTTGAATATTTAGGCCAATGCTTATCATCCATATTTAAAAATCATACCACGGTATGTTGTTAGTATACAATTCATCATCTCACCATAGATGAGGAGACATGCCCTAAGTGGTTATTTACTTTGTATAAAATATACACTTGTAATTACTAAAAATAATCAGTACATTTTAAAAACTTAAACGACCGTTCCATTTTCAATCCAAGTCAATATTCTAGTCTAACCCCTAAATTACATTGACGTTATAGAAAAAATATTTACATTTAAAAACTAAAAGTATCATCATTTAAAAATTAAATATTTATTCACCAAGATCGATTAGATCTCACAAAAATAGATTTTAGAAAATTACATGTAAAACGAACCTTAATTAAATTCTAACACACTGGTTATTGACTGATTTTGGTGACTACGTTTCAAAATTTTGGCCCAAGATTCCAATAAAAAACATTTAAGATTTTGCCGATTGTTAATAAACATAATTGCAAAATTAATAATTATAAGTACTACATACAATCATAGAAGAAAAGTAATGCATGCTTCATAAACTACTAACGATCCAAATCCCAAGTCTTCGTATTCACAATACAATAAATAACACAATAGAGTGAGCAGAGACTTAACACGACAAGAATAATAAGAAAGAGAAATAAGAATCCCTATATTAATTAATTTATTATTACGAAAACCAACAATAGTCAAGGAATGACATCTCAATAACTTAGCAATATCATCACACATACGACAGTGTCCGATCCAAAGATCAATTTACAATGAATATAATTCACTTGTCTCTGGACGCCTACACTAATGCGACGCGAAGTAAACTCGTGAAACTAACAAAGCTCTGCTTTATCATTTCCAGAATGTTTACCAATCATGAGAGACCGCTCAATGAGCCATCTCGATGTGTCGCTGCAGACTCTTCTTGTTCATGTAGAAACGGTCACACATGGCACAGGGGAAGTACACCTTCTCGTTGTCCGCGTGCCTCGCACGAGTGTGAGAAGACAGGTCGAGGGCTCGGGCGAAGTAGACTTTGCAGATGTTGCAGACGAATTTGGTGGGCGTCGCGTGCATCGTGCGGTGCGCGATCAAGTCTCGCGGGGTGGCCACGCCGTCGCCGCACTGGCCGCAAGTGAACTCGCCCGGCTGCGACACCGGCACGCTACCGTCGTCATCCGACTCCCCCGAATCTTCCCCGTGGTGCCTCGTCAGGTGGGCCTTCAACGCCTTCTCGCTGTCAAACTGAGCTCCGCATAAATCACACGCGTGATTCTCCTCCTCTTCTTGAACCGCCCCGGACGAGCTACCCTCGCCGCCTTCGTAATGCTTCTTCATATGAACCAGCAAAGTCGACTTCCGCGTGAAACTCTTCTCACAGACGGGACAGAACACCGAGTTGGGTTGATGCACCTCATCCATGTGGCGAAGGTACGCGGCGCGCTTCGTGAACTCTTTGTCGCATATCGTGCAGTATCTGTCTTCGACGCCGCCGGACATGTTCTGATCCATTTCTACGGAGTCATCCGACCGCAACTTTTTGTTTGGGTTTACGACCGTCACTTCGACCTCCGGTGGTAACCTTCGCTTGGCGGCGACGGCGGCGGCGGGCGACGAGTGCGACACGCGGGCGAGTTGGACCGGATCGACGACCTCGTGTTTGCTGACCTTGCTGGTCACTTTGTGCTGAGGCATCCAAAGCCCGGTGTTGTTGGCGGCCGCTTTGCCGTCCGGCGAACGCAGATGCCAGCCTCGGTGGCTCTTGAGCGCCGCGATCGATGTGTAACTCTTATGACAGATTTCGCAGTCGAAGGTTTGCGGTTGGGAAGGGACCTGATTGATACACTGGTGGTTTTGTAACGCAAGCATTCCCACGAACTGTTTGCCGCATGTGTCGCAAGGATATCTAGCTTGATATTCTACACTCGGGTCCGCCGAGTCTTGATCATTTTCGTAATCTGCATCTAATTCTTGCTCGTTATCCTGCATCTTGCTATTATTGCCTTGGTTCGCATTATAGCCTAATAGTTCGCGTGCGTGAGCAGCTTTGAGATGTTCATACAGCTCCAATGTCGAATTCAGTGGCTTGCCGCAGATCTTACACATCTGGGATGACGATTTGTGAACATTCTTCCTGTGACGGTAGTATGACTTCTTATCTGAAAAGGTAATTTTACAAATCGTGCAACTAGATCTGCTACCAGCTTCGCTTGGCTGCTGGTTATCAGATCCAGATATTCCATGTTTGGCTCGCTTGTGCTTCCACAAACTGGTTCGAAGAGGAAACCGTTTGAAACAAAGTTCACACGAGAATGGCAGCAGATCTTGACCCTGAGGCGTCGATTGTTGAACGTTATTGGCAAAGTTCGTGAAGTTGAAACTATTAAACTGTGGCGTCGACAGAATGGCTCCACTTTCATCTGCATTATATTCATCGTCTTCTGTGGACGCTTGCATGGTATTTTCTTCACTGTCATTCCTATCGTTGATGAGGTCAGCGTGAAGCACTTTCTTGTGTTTCCAAATGTTCTTCTTGTGCATAAATCCTTTGCCGCATATATCACAACAGTAAGGAGCATTAGGAACATTGCAATTTGGTTTGAAGGCTACAAAACCAGGTTGTACGGCAGTAAACGATTTGATTGGTTTGCCAATGATTTGTGGAGCAAAACCCTTTGGTTCTCCGGGTTTTCTATTGGTCGTGGGCACTTTAGCATGAATGCGCATGTGATTAGAATATGCTTGACGACTTTTGAATGATCGTATGCATATGTCACAATAGAACTCTGAATCCATCGTCGGGAATGACCCAGCGCCTGGGTGAGCTTGTTGAACGTGTTCTGAAAGTTTTTGTGGAGTACTGTAGGAATTTGTACAAACGCTGCAAGGATAAAATTTGACACGCAGATGGGTGTTCTTATGCTCGGCGAGCTCAGATGGACGTAAGAACTTCTTGTCACACTGGTCGCAATGATGAGCGACTTGATTATGTTCAGCGACCTGGTGATCCGTCCAAGCGTCAACGGTTTCGAATATGGCATTACACTCAGTACACGAATAATGATATTCCTCAGCTTCTTCCTTGACCAAGGACATATCAGGTTCGGTGCTTTGCATACCCAAGGTCCTATCAGAATGCTCAGTGTAAATATGTTTGTTAAGATCAGTAGCTTGTTCAAATTTGCCATCACAGTGTTGACAATAATGTGGTTTATCCTCGTTGTGAACCATCTTTAAATGTTTTATCAAATTTGGATAGCTACTATTCTTTTTTCCACAAAGCGAACAATCTGTGGGTCGTCCATCAACACACTTATTTTGACTATCAGAGTCAAAGCTTCCGGCATGAACGGCCAAAGCGTGATCATTGAAATCTTGCATATTGACAAACTTTTCAGAACACAAATCACATGATATTATGACTGTGCATTCACCGTTACGGATATGTTTTTTGATAAGACTTTTATCTTTGAATCGTGCTCTACAATGAACGCAGTGGAGGGGCACCCTAGACTGGCCATCTTCATGAACATCCAAAACATGTTTCATTATGAACTGCTTTAATTGGAACTTGGCTGGACATAATTTGCAAGCATAAGATCTTGCGTTAAAGATGTCCTTATACTGGACTTTATTATCCTTTGGCTCTTCCAATACTAGGTCGTCAGTTATTCCATTTTCGTTGTAGATTATTTTCCATAAATCTGTGCAACTGTTGGACCTCATGTGGCTGAGCAGGGCGCCAATGTGTCCGAAGGTTATAACACAGTTGTAGCAGGTGTGTTTAGGAACTTTGTGTCCATTCTTTTGCAAATGTTGGATGACCGCCTTTCTCCGGGGATGCTCACGATCACAACATAGACACCGTTTTGTATTGATTTGTTGGATGATGTCGCGATATTTGAGAATGAAATCTCTTTGTGTTTTAGTGACGTACAACTTGTCAGGATCCAGTTCTTTGACGCCTTCTTCTGCTGTGTCATTTAGATCAGCAGATTCTTCAAGTTCCTCCTCCTCCTCCTCATTAACTTCACTGTTGTAGGAATTTGTTTGCATATCCTCATTTATTTCTACTTCTGGTGCTATTTCCATCGGAGGGAGATCATCGTCATCTTCATCCCTAATCTCATCGTGATTCATTTCATGATCATTATCACCGTCCTCGATTCCATCTTCTTTTTCTTGATTTTCCTCTGCAGCTTGGAGGTCACTTTCATCGATGCCGATATGCTCTTCACTGTGTTCTGGTTCATTTTCTTCTGCTGGATCTTTCTCGTTTTCACTATTTTGCTCATAGTGATTAATTTCTTCATCATTTTGGTTATGTTCTTCTCCATCTTCGGCATTATTATCATCGTCTTCACCTTCAACTTCTCCTTCATTCTCCTGCTCACGCGCTATCTCTATTTCGTTGTCCGATTCCATGTCGACCGTGTCATAGTTTTGACCTTGGTTGTTAGTCATGTCGCCGTCCATTTCTTCATCACCATCACCCTGGTGGTCGAATCCATCCGGCTCTGACAAAATGGTTTCCACTTGGAAAGATGCAATTTCTGGTTCGGAAATCAACGTTTCGGGACTTTCTGGGCCCGAGTTAACAATTTCAGGTTCGGACACGAGAACTTCTGGTTTGGACGTTAGGAGGGTCTTCAAAATTTGCGGTTCCTTTTTCTTTATTTGCAAATCTTTAAGCGCTTTGATGCGCAGAGGATACGGCAGATTATTTTGAGCTCCTTTAGGCGTTTTAATAAGTATCGGTTTCGGTGGAGTGATAACTTTGTGTGGTGCTACTTTCGAAGGCATCGGTTGTTTGAGGAGTTGCATTTTGTGGCTGATGGGGTTTGGCATGAGGCGGGCTTTGGGGTTGAACGGGTTTGGTCTTAGTTTCGGTTGCATGTGGGAGGGTTGTTTTTTGTTGACGACTTTGTTGGTGTACCTATCGAAGCTGTGTGACGTGAGTTCGTGACGGCGCGCGTTGTGGGAGTACCTGTATGAGCGGCCGCAGACGAGGCAGTCCTTGGAGGCGAGCTGCTGGATGCCTTGCCTTGCATGCAGGGTCTCGCCGGTGGGCCGCATTACCGTGATGGATACCTCAGGCATGTTGGGCACTTTGGTATACTTCTGTGGAGGTTCCCTCATCTCCTCCTCGTCGTCTTCCTCTTCTTCCTCTTTATCACTCTCGATACCCTGGAAATTTAGATCAATGGGATATTTAAAATGGGAGGAAAATAATTAAATAGCGCGGGATGGGTGAAATAAAATTAAAAATTATATTTAATAATGTATATTATGAGAACTAAAATATAGTTATGAGAAAAGTTATACTCCACTTTACATACATCTAAAATTGCTTATTAAATTATATCTGGTTATTTATTTAAATTTTAACTAACAGTGAACCTTTAATATGAGAGTTTAGTATTTTGAGAAATAAAAAATACTAACTTTCATAATATCCAAAATAATCTAACAGAATGTAAATATTTTTACAACAATTTTAACAATAATATAGTTTAATAGAAATAATAAATGTTAGCTCTATTCTATGTATCAATAAAAAAAAATGTAAATAAATCCAACACTTTCAATATCTACTTAGAAATTAAAATATTTGTGTAAGTAAATGTGACACTTCAGTAGTTTACTAATTTATTACAACAAAAATAAAAAATACTTCACTAGGAAGAAACACTTCTTTAAGTAACAATTAATTTTACTTCTAAGATAAATAAGTACAAAATCGCTTATGATCCAGAACACATAGTGCAGAAGTTAACTGTGTGCTCTTTACAGATGAACTGGCCACACTTCAGACAAAACTGCTTTGTTCTTCTGTCTCTCTTTGTGGTTTTCACGCAAATCCGGCACCTTCTTCGGTTTTTATACGGTATATCTTTCAATAAAGTAAACTTCTCACGCATTCGTGAAACGTCAGTCATACAAACATCTGCTACAAACGAATCCTCACATTCTAGGAGACTAAAAGCCAGTTCATTGATGAAGTTACGACGTTTTGTCACTTGGTGCATATTCTGCGAACACCATATAACTTGAGCATTAACGGCAGCAATATTTAGAAGAGTAAAGAATAACGAAAGAGTCCAATCATTGGTGTGCTGCATAGTGGTGTAGTAGTGCATCAGCACATCTATAACTTCCACAGCAGATTGGTTCTTCCTATACGAAGCAGCAGCTGTGTTGAAATTTTTATGTCCCCTCTTATAAAACTTTGGCTCATTCGTCAACACATTCAACGACTTTTTCTTAGAATTCATATAAGACGTCAGTGCGATATCATTGTCAAGAAATCCAGTCAAAAACGTCTTACATTTTCTGTATTGCGAAACAAAGAGCGGCGGTATGATATCATCATTAGGATGGGTGGCCGCAATCGAATACAACTGATATTCCTTCTTGAGTTTATCAATCAAATCCAATGATGAGTACCAGCTGTCCATTATTATAGTTCGGCCCGATCCAGCCAAATGTTGAACCATTTTATTCACAATCGCATCAGCACCAAAATAGTGATCGGTAATTACATCCAAATTGCCGATATAAAAACTCGCCGAATCCACCAAAAGAACCATTTTCAAGCCGCGTTTTAGCGGTTTCTTATCAATGTTGTACCGAAATGGACAAGGCCCATAAACTGGGACAATGACCTCATCAATGACAACCAAGTTATCAACTTCATAAGCAGTTCTGCAGTTCATTGCAAATATTTCGAACACCTTACGCATTCTTTTCATGATATCAAATTGTATTATGCTGTCATCATCGTCTTTGTCGAAGCTCATGTTCTGTATAAGGAACTTGAATCGTTCATACTTCATTGCACTTCTGACACATGGAATTCCACAGTCCTTGTTCCAAAGGTCACGGGTACTTTGATGTGTTGGTCGCATAATGCCATGGAGATAAAAAATTCCAATGAGTGTTCTAATTTCCCCAGGGTTAGTGGAAGTTGATACATCATTTCCAGCTTTGAGAATGTTATCATTTGTAGATGCAACAATTAATTCAAGCAAGTCGTCTGTAAAGAGCATTTGCCATGCCTTTTTAGGTAGTGCACATAATTTGTTTGTTCCTATCTTGTGCTTTCTCAATCTTGCGGCTTCTTTTATTTTTGCATTAATCAGTGATGTAGACAGTTTTGGATTTTTTGATAGGACCGTCCTGTTTTTGCACATGTATCCAGTTTTACAATCAATGTATTCGTCATCTATATCCATTTGAAGCTCGGCCTCCGAGTCAGAGTTGTGATCGGACTCTTGCACATAGTCACACTCTTCAATTGACTGGAGTGAATCAATGACATCATCGTCTTGCACCATGTCCAATATTGCATGGACTCGTTGCCAGTCCATGCGAGGGTCTACATTTTTCTGTGGATGAAATTAATTCATTGAACTATTCTCACACAGATATTCTCTAATAAAAAAATATGTTTTACTTATAATTTAGTAAACAACTGAAGTGTCATAAAGTATAAAATTTAATGAAATTGAATTAACGTATCAGTTCTATGCAATTGTTTCGCTCAAAATGTTTATTTAGTGAGTGATAAGACTGCCAATGGACATGTAATCTTTACCTTATCACTTCGTGGAGTGAGCCCCAATGACGCCAAGATAGGTGGACCTTCTGGCTGCACCTTACTGGAACCTGCTGCATTCTGAAATTTCATTAACATAATTTTAGTTTGCAATAAAATAATTTTACTACCACTAAGTTCTTTATAAGTTTTCAGTACATGTTTATTGCATACTAGCTGACCCGGCAAACTTCGTACCGCCTTAGCGTACAGATTTTCTTAATATTTTTTCCGTAAGAACCATCCTTGGACTTCCACAAACATTTAAAAAAAAGAATTATCGAAATCGGTTCAGCCGTTCACACGTGATGCCGTGACAACGCGAAACGGGTTTCATTTTTATATATATAGATATTTTAACTCCCACATTTTAAATATAAACAACTGTCTTTAACGTCCTATGCCATTCAAAAGTACGGGCATAAACCATCTGGATCTATCATCGTTCGCAAATGCATTTCCAAACTTACAAATTGTAAATTAAGCACGGCAGTTACTACGTTTAAGAGCCACATTTGAAATTAAATTAATTAAAAGTAAAAATACTATTAAAAAAGAAATATGAAGCTGGCCATGAATTCTTTTTGGAAAAAATTAAAATATCCACTATATCAAGGGTCATCAAGGGCATTTAAGTTAAATAACCAAAAACTGTACAATTTTTTTATTTAAACTATTGTCATTACTAAAAAGTATGTCTTAGTTTTTTTCAGTGTGTAGTTAGATCGTTGAAAACTAATATGAATTGCTTTATTAAAACCAATAACTTATCTATATTATCAATGAAAAAGTCCTTTGAAGAAAGCAGAACAAAAACATTGCACAAATTCCTTACAACTGTGACGTGACTACAGTACAATGTCCTTGACATGAAAATGCTAGCACAGATGCTTTGCTGAAAGTACCTACTTTAAGACAGACATTAACTTCTCATGATCATTATGATTATTCTTTTTTTAACCTTTGTACACTACACTCATCATCAAGAATAGTTGAGTTGATAAGATAACACTTAAAACAGGATAACACTCACCTCATTGTCAGGGTATGACCCATCAATGACCACTCCATCATCATAAGCCTCATCAGCAGGTTCACTCTTTATTTTTATCTGGAAATCCATTTATAATATTAACAAACAAGTCACATTCTAAATAACAAGTGACAAATCCAAGCATGAATGTCTGGAACATACCTCTTCTAGTTGGCTGCCATCCTTTTTTATCAGCAACTCTAATTTGTTTTGTGTCCTTTCACATACTGTCTTGAAAATATGCCAGTTATTGACATTATCCACACATTTCCTGCAGACATTCGTCGGCAGGTCGTCATTCTCGCTTATCTGGAAAAATAATCATACGCAATCATTGTAAGGGGCTTCCTATTCGCGCGCATTTCATCAGAGCGAGCGAGGCGAAACCGCGCTTCATGAGTACATAGATACGCGAGGAGAAACTAAGTAGGTAGGCGTAGGTATAGCCGGGCGGCTGACTCCTCGACCGAATAAGTAGAAGCGAGTCGAGTGCCAGCCAGCGAGCCCCTCGAGGGTTACCGCTCGATATACACACACAGCTATAGCGAACTCACGCCGACACCGACGCTCGACCCGTTCGAGAGACGAGCTGCACCGGCCTGGTCTCGTCCGATAAATCAATACACGAGATGGCCAACGCGAGGCCTCGTAACGACACGCAGACCCCCTCCCGACCTGACCCCCGGGAATAATGCCAAACTCGACCCTCATGATACGCGCCATTCCTCGCCGGCTGCACGGAATGTGACGCGACGCGGCCACGAGTCGAGCGATAGCCGAGGAACATTACAAAATGGTGGACGATCTTACGACATCTCCACCTAAACGCAGCGCTGCCTGACATTGCACGAACCGGGGCGGATGACGAGTTCTCACGTACACCAAGGGTCTACTTTCACTAAAAACACCACTCAAGCTCATATTTAGGGCAATCCTTACCTGTACAGAGACGCAATCCTTGATTTTCGAAGCGAGAACGGGAGGTTCCGAGTCATCCGAACTGGTGGTAGGAAAAATCGGCAGTAATTCGCCTCGAGATGACAAGCACAGTCGACAAACACGATCATAATTCACACTCATTGTAAATAAACACAATTTTGAACTTTTTACACTGTCCACAACGCTTATAAAAGAGACGCCATGTCACCACGAGCACTTCAACACAAAGCACTGCACATCGTTCTTGCTTGAGCACGAAAGCGGCTGATGATGAGCATGAGAAGTCGATAGGTTCGGTCGGGACGGCTGGCTCGAGTCGCCGACCACCTGTCGTTCTGCGCATGTGCGCGTAGAATGGCGTCAATGCTGCCAACATAAAGACGAAAAATAATGTACAGTTTCAGGGCTCGCAAACAAATGGTATTTTATTAAATAAAACCACGCACGTGTTATTTTTAAACTTGATCACAAGTTAAATAAATACAACTAGGTAATAAATTGATTCGATCAAGATTGTATTTGTTTGTTTTAAGTTTGTTGTTTATTGGTTTCAAATATCAAGCAAGAGGTATCGATAATTAAGTCAAGTGATCTTTGAAAAACAGAACCTTGTGAGGACAATAAATTTAGATCGTTCGAGTTTAATTATGTTTTCATGCATGTATTATTTTTATTTTATCCCTAACTAGCTGACCCGGCGAACTTCGTACCGCCTTAGCGTAGAGATTTTCTTAATATTTTTTTCCGTAAGAACCATCCTTGGACTTCCACAAACATTTAAAAAAAAGAATTATCGAAATCGGTTCAGCCGTTCACACGTGATGCCGTGACAACGCGAAACGGGTTTCATTTTTATATATATAGATAGATTAGTTCGTTCGGACACACACGAAAATCAAATCCATATCTGTGTGGACATTTTATAATATTGCGATTTTTAATTTCTAGGACTGAAAACGAATTATTGTAATTATTAAAATTGAGTAATGTTTTCTTTATTTTTATTTTAACTGTAAGTATGGCAAAGAAAATTTTATTTTATGCTTTTGTTTGATAAAGCTATTATAAATAGTGTCAAATATTTATTGCATACTAACTGATCCAGCAAACTTAGTACCGCCTAATTATGTCTGTTATTCATATCATAAGACGCCATTGCGTGGTCGGATATCAAATCATCACGTCGTCATGATGACAAGTCACCCGACAAGGTGGTGCACTGCACATTTAATAAACCTTTAGAAGTGTTTTTGTTCCTAGTAACTTTTTTTACTACAGTCTCGTTCAAATTATACTGTTTGTATTTGTGTACCTATTAAATAAATATTTTAATTTTATTATCAACCAGAATCCAAGCAGCCGCTACCAAACTAAGGACCTAATCGATATTGTGTGTATATTCTGTGGTATTATTAATGTCCTTAACCTCGTAAAATATTTCTGAATTGGTTTTCGTCATTAATGACAAATTATCATGAATGTGTATTTCCAAACAAAATAATTTTATTATTATGTTGCTTTAGTTATCAAAAAGGTTGCCGTGCCCTGAATGTTATCGTCTGTCTCGCTCTAACCTATATGGAAAATAGCGCCAAATTCAAACATCGGAGGAAATGTCAGCGGGTTTCATTTTAGCGGCAAATACAAAAGTTCGTGTTCGAGGAGTAGCATTTTTAATGGGTTTGTTGTGAATTGTTATTTTCTATTGTGATTTGTAATGCTACATTAATTTATTTATAAAGATAATATTCCAAAGAGATAAATGGAATACTGACAAAAATCTAAATATTTACCTCGAATTAAAAAAGGGTCCCATTTTTATCCTTTGGGTGCGGTGCGGAATCTTAAAAAGGACCCTTGACCTAAAACATCACGTCTTTTTTGTTCACCTGTTATTTTTCTGATAATAAGAACATTTTACTGGTGTTATTTTATTGAACATTTCTTGGTGAGTAAGTAGGATTCCGCTTGAAATGGTTGATCTAAATAAATGGAAGTGATAGGTATAAAAAAAAACATTTTAATTTGGTATAATTTATTTATTATTACTTAATGACTTATTATTTTTTGCTGAAGCAACATTCAATGGCACACAACATTTACAGTTCTAATACACAATTGATTATGTTTACTTAAATCCATAACACTTATATTTTTTTTAAATTTATACAATATGTTACCTTTGGTAGATTAGTATGTCTATTATTTTAATGTTTTAGCAGGTTGGATTTAATGAGAATCCAGTTTTAATGGAAAGATTTATTACCTTGTGATTGCCTACATTGCTACATTTTTGGAACTGTCGAATAACCAAAAAAGTAATGTCCATTTATTTAATTAAAATAGGCGGTCTTCAGTGGAATGTTTTTAAATGGTTAGTAAGTTATGGCACAAGTTATGGGTAAAACCTTGATTTTAGTCATTACGTCACCCCAGTGACGTAATCTAGATATTTTATAAAAAAAATAATTGAGATCTAAATCAGTAAATCGGGGATAAAAAGGATACATTTACAAAAAAATATTAGGCCTCTAGAAATGTGAGGATGATGATGTAAAAAAATACATCCAGGATTTTAGGCACAAACAACTTGTATGCAGAAATAGGTAAGTAGGTGATTTTTTGTTTTTATTGTCCAGGTATGTCATTAATACATACGAATTTATTTATTTAACTAGCTACGTCTACTTTATCCTTGCAGTTTAGAATTTAGACAGTAGATATAAAGTGAAGAGAAAGATGAAAATGCCTGTGATTGTTTTAATGATCTCATGTACACACTTTACTTATACTTTAACAGTCTAGTCCGCAGTATACTGGAGTACTGTAGCCCGGTGTGGAGCCCCGAAGTCATTCAAATAGACTGGAGCGTGTACAAAAACGCTTCTTGTATCTTCTTGTATCATCTTAGCTATTCAGATAACATGTGTCGTTCACTACAGTCCTATGAGGCTCGCCTTTCACACTATGGTCTTACTCCATTGCACATCCGTAGGAAAGCTTCTGATTTACTTTTCCTTTTCAAGGTCGTTAATGGTCTTATCGATGCCCCGGATATACTGGAACGTTTAAAATTTGCCGTACCTCGTAGTAGCAGCCGCGTGCAAAATCGAAAGACGTTTTCTATCCCTCCGTGCAGGACTCGACTCGGTCAGCACTCCCCGTTACATCGCATGTGTACTTGCTACAATTCTATGCGTTTTGTCTTTGACATCTTTTTTGGTTCTCTCGTCTCCGCCAAGCGCCGTATCAATACGGCTATTCTTGATTTAAAATAGTCTAAAATTAGTCCAAATTTTGTTTAGTTCTGTGTAAATGTAAGATCTGGTTTATCTGTGTAATATTCTTAATAAGGTGGTTTAATTAATTATTTTTATATGCATGCTGTGCTTACATCGAGTAGGGTAAATCAGTATGAATTGATTTTACACTCATTACTTACTTTTGCATGATATTTGATTGTACCCAGTTTTGTAAGCCAAATAAAAAAAATAAAAAAATGTACAGACAGAAGTGGTAGTATTGTTATAAAGGTGATAATTATCTATTACACAGTATTAGGTTTTTAGACTTTCTTTCCACAATAAAAGTAAGAGGTAATACCTAAACGCGCATCTTATAATAAAACTAGTTTAATCGATACTTACATTACAATTAATTATTAAAATAATATTTTATAAGGAATTTAATATTTGTATAGGATCAAAATATATTATTACTTATACTTACTTTATTACCTACAATAGTTAGTATGATTTACTCTTTGAGGTGAGTACAAAATAAACTTATTGTAATGCTGTAAGCATTTTAATAATTACAAAAAAGGATGTTTCTGTAATCAAGCCATATTTTAACCATATCTTTTATGGACAATGTACGAATATAATCCTGCACATTACTTGTCTTATTACCAAATAATTTCTTTTTTTTAATGGATTTTAACTTGCAACGATCACTATTGTTTTAAAGAAAAAATCCATTCCCCAATAATTTGAAGTAGGTAGATATGTATGACTCTACATAGACCCGTTTTAAAATTAATATCACGGTCATATAAATTAATAGGTCACGTCTTAACTATTTCTTAGTGAATTATGTAATATTATAATTTATTTATGAATATATCATTTTAAACCGTTTAATATTTACTATAGGTAACAATTAACATTAATCATGTAAGTAAGGTAAGTGCCCCCTACTTCGGTATATTAAGGCTCTTACGACTTTAACAATTTATTTAAAAATAACCAAGGATGATATCAGTATGAAAGCTTTTGTATGCTAAAGTTTGGTCTTTTGACAGTAACTTAATACATAAATTATAGTTATATGGTTTAAACTTTTTTTAATATTAATTGTTCTGCGGACCTCTTGTTTGGATCCTGTTTCGTGATAAAATTTTGCTCTGTTTCTAAGTTCGTGAACTCATGTCCCCTATTTCGGGATAAAGTTTTACGCATCGAGTTAGGATATTTTAGTAATGATTAAGTGTTAAATAAATTTAAAAACGATAGTATAAATTTAGAATAAAAGAATTCTGTGAAATTGACGATATTACTTACCTGAAATATTCATGAGAAATAATGTGAGTCTGTCTAGCTAGGTAGGTACGTACCTTCGTATAAAGATTTGATTTATTATTCTAACAATATGTGAAAATATTTATGTAACCATCAGAAATGTAGGGGGGCCATACCCCCCCCCCCCCCTAATTTATCTTAAAATTGGTCATTTATGTGAACTTCAAACTCGTGTCATATAAATTGTAGTGAACGAAACATATACCGAATTTAGATCATGAGAAACTTAAATAAATGTATTATTTGTGTCATAACTTACATTTCAATTATCATAAATAATTATTTAAAAACCAAGCATCAAAATATTATCCATAATATCCTTGATTCGGTAGTATCACGAAACAGGGGACACCCGAAAAATAATATGTACGCTATTTCGTGAGTCCATTAATCGCAATTTTAAAGTAATTCTACGTTTTCATATAACTTTTTTCTAAGCCAAATCAATTGTCAAGGAACACATGAAACCACTATTACAAGTTTTATGCAAATGGACGTTTCTTCGCCTTTTTATAAGCCTAAGAAGTTGGAGCGCTGACCTTACGGTGAGAACAACATTTTCACGCCGCACGGCTGTTTTTGGCTCTCTGAGAGTTTGAAGCTTCGTATTGCTCTCATTTTTGGCGCCACAATGTTGGTACTTGGTTTTTTAGATAGCTTAAATAATAGAGATTTTATAGTAATAAAGAATTTTTATAAATAATATTCCATTTGCTTACTATTTGAGCTAGAAAAAAAACTTACGAACTTACGTACTATCACGAACTAGTAGCCGTTTACCTTAGGTCATCTAATATATCCAACAAATATCTAATACAATCTGTTCATCACAATACATTTTTGCTTTTTATAAAGGATGATGGGCACAAATGTATGGAAAGTGGTACCCGCTCCAATAGCCATAACCAATATATATTTTAAAAGGCCTTTAGATGTAGGAAAATGTCTGCTATGGGGCCAGTTCTAATTCACGTTTTGAAAGCAGTAATTCCACTAAGTATTATAATGAAAGTATAACACAATCATCCATGTATACGAGTATGTATTATGACTACAATCTATTAATATAACTAAAATAAGCATTGAAAAGGAAAGGATTATACCTACGATGAACTACCCAAGCTATTAGCCCTTTATTCGCTTTCATCATAATCATCATGATCATTTTAGCCATAGGACGTCCAATTGAACATAGGCCTCCCCCAATGATTTCCACAATGGCCGGTTGGTGGCGGCCTGCATCCAGCGCCTTCCCGCTACCTTTATGAGGTCGTCGGTCCATCTTGTAGGTGAACTTATTGGGTCTTGTGGGTTTATTCACTTTAGCAACTCATAATAAAATCCTTAAGAAGTAATAAAACTTTAACACCTTTATTAATAAAAGTTACACCCTAGTTGAACTCTAGCTTAAATTGTCATTTGGTATGGAAATGTCATTTTAATCCAAGGTTCTTCCTAGGTGGAACTTTTTATTAATAAGGGGGTAATACTTCTTTAAATAAAAATATTTATTTCACAATTATCCCCATCAATAATTATAGAGTTAAGGAAGGATGCTGAAGCAGTAAACCCTTCCTGCCTCGCATAACCTAAGTACCATACGATGGACACGTATGATACTTCTTCTTCTTCTTCGGTCCCTCACTGATGAGGATCGCGACCACAGATAGTGTTCCTCCACAGACTGCGGTCATAAGCTGTGTGGACCGCACGATGCAAACTCCCGCCCACCGTCTTCCTCACCGCGTCCGACCCTGCCCCGAGCGCGTCCCCCTTCATACTGTATGATACTTAGGTATACAAAAAGTATCTTTATCTTCGAACGCAACCAGATCTGAGGCTGGTGGCCATAGTAAATGTTGTTCGTCTTGGTAAGACCTTTCAAATGACACTACAAACATAACTATTGGAGCCGGGTACCATTCTGCAAAAAAGTATGTATATCTTCGTACACAACCAGATCTGAGGCTGGTGGTCATAGTAAAAGTTGTTCATCTTGGTAAGACCTTTCAAACGATACTAGACACATATCTATTGGAGCCGGGTACCATTTTGCCCATTGTCCTTTTCAAAAAGGCATTTAATAATTATTATTTTTATAATGCAATGCAACTAACGATTTGACAGCTTTTGTTCAAGGTCAGCCTATCTTAGAATATTTTTTTTTACCCAATTAGAACCTACCTACCTAGTCCACTTTAAAGTATTTAATAGGTAGGTAGTTATACCTACTTAAGTGTTACTTGGATAAGTCTGCACTACAGATGTGCAGCATAATAGAAGAATTTATTATGAAATTGAGTTGAATTACAAGAATATTATTAAGTCTATTCTTTAAGAAATGGTTGATTAAAAGTTATAATAGATAATGACATGTTAAAAATAAAGGTCTGCCATTTGGAGTAGGTAGAGCCATTTTCTTAATGAATAGACTTTTCTCCTCACTTATTACAAACATGGCCTCTATTATAATTTGTGCTGTCGGCATTGCTTGCAGTCAGCCCACTGATTCAGTCCTTGTTTACACCAGTCACTTCCAGTCCAACAATGAATATGTCAAAGTTTCAGATCTGCTAGTCAGCCTGCACGACGACATTGGTCCGCTGAAGCGTTCTAAATTCAAACGCCACATTTGAATTTCGCGCGCAATTTACGAACATGGCGGGCACGAGGACCTCTGTTCCTGCGTCTGGTGCGCGCGCACGGCCAGCCTAGACGGGTCGACGGGGTTCGCTTTCGCGACTAAAGAGCGCGCCACATGGGCGAACGCCGCTTCGACGTTCAGTCCGGTTTTGGCTGATGTCTCCATAAACGCCACTTGGTACTCTCTCGCCAGCCGCTGCCCTTCCTCCCGCCGCACCGCCCGCTCGAGCCCGCTGTCGGATTTGTTACCTGGAACGAGCAGACTGCATTTGTAGAGGATTGTAGGGTTATTTCATAAGCCTGAGGCGTATACATTTTGGTATGAGGATTCTGCGAAAGGATTCCTTGCGATTTATTTGTTTCTTTATATGATTTGTCAGCACTCAGCAGTTAACTTTTGTTATATTATCTTGTAAGGTATTCAAAGAATGGTAAATTTTCCAGATTGATAGTAAGGGGGCGTCCATAAATTACGTGAGGCTTTTAGGAGGGGGAGGGAGTCAACAAAAACCTCACCAAATCTCACGTGGGGGAGAGGGGGGGTCTCGGGAAATATCACGTATTTTTTTCCATAAGAAATAGAGAAATAGAGTTTACCAGAAAACTGGGTTAAATCTTAAGTAAAAAAATTGGACAAGTGCGTGTCGTGCCACGCGCAGTGTAGGGTTCCGTAGTTGTCCGTCGTTATCACAATATATTTCAGAAGTAAGCAATTACTTCATCTAAAGTCACTTTTAATATTTTCTTCTAAGGAATTTTTATTAGGTATGAAATTTTATAATACATGAGTAAAACGACTATTACTCTTGAACTAACTGATCTATCTTAACCGCTATAGTTTTCCTTGAAAGTTCATAAAAAGCACTATAATCTTGAATTTTTCCAGATTTATCAAGCTAACAGTTTAGTTTTTAGCGGGGGGGACGCCCTACTCGGACAAAAAATTGCACTTTAAACTTTAATATTTTGCAAACGGATCCCTAAATCGAGAAATGGTCTTAGAAAACCCTAAGCCATTTTAAAAGACCTATCCAACGATACCCCACACTATGGGGTAAAAGACGAAAAAAAAATCATCCCCACTTTACATGTAGGGGAGCTACCGTAAAAAATTTTTTTTTTTTCAAAATTTTATTCTACCCTCTTGTCGGCGTGATTAATATACATACCTCTACAAAATTACAGCTCCCTAGTGCCAATAGTTTCCAAGCAAAACCTCGGACAGACAGACAGCCAGACTTATGGAAACTATATTAGGGGTTCCTTGTCAGGAGTAAAAAATGATATTTGTATGATGATAATGTCATTTTATTCTATACAGTCTAAACAAATAAAACTAAAAATGCTTCCGTCTGCATGTGTGAATACTAAAATGCAGAAATACTGACGAAATTAAGAAAATTATAAAACAAGTTATTTTTTTATCAAAATCGATTTTGCTAGATTATTAGTGATTTTGTAGAAAGGAACAATTAGACTAGGTACTTCTGTAAAAAAACAATGTGACCCTAGTACTAACACTAGATACACGTGTTTTTCTGGACCTATTCGTAATCAGTGGGCTTAGTGCGACTTTACACAATCGTCATCCGCTAGCGACTGCGTAAAAAATGACATACATTAAATGTATGATAATTGTAGGTACAGCGTCCTTAGCAGATACTTTCAAGAACTGAAATCTTTAACTTTATAGATCTTTTTGATGCACTCGTTAGCGACAACGTTAAAGCACACAAAAAAAATGTTACTCCAAAACTATTAAATTTCGGATTTTTTTAATATCACGTGAGATTTGGGGGTGGGGGAGGGGGTCAGGCAAAATCTCACCAAATCTCACCAAGGGGGGCGGGGGGGTTGAAAAATAGGCAAAATTGTCTCACGTAATTTATGGACGCCCCCTAATTGGGTGACACTATCACAAGTCGTGGCAGAAACCTTAGCAGTCTCTAAAGCCACTTAAATCTAAACTTATCTATCTAATATCATAAGTACCTACTCGTATCAACTCTTGCTCTTACTGCTAAAATACCACTCATAAGATTACCAAAATTTTACCACAACCTACTTACATTACTAAAAAACCACGTGGAACCTATCAACCTACATTATACAGGGTGGAAACGATAAGTGATCTCACTCGATTATTTCTAAACTATACAAGATATCGAAAAACTGATTACTGATCCTGAAAGTGCTTCACAAGCTCTTTCAAACGATATCAGTAATAGGTTACACAATTAACTGGATCTATCCGAAAATTTAATGTTTTCAGCCTCCATACTAAATGTATGCCACTATGCCAGCCACATAATATTAGAAGTGTTAATTTTTTTATTTTAAATAATAAACACTTAAAATTAACTCGTAAATTGCATTCTTATTTAAAGTTATTCATGGAAAACATTGGTTTTAAGCTTTACTTGCTATAATATTATCGAGACATGAGTGCCATGACTGTGGCAGTACTAAATGTATGGAAGCTGGAAACATTGAATTTTCGGATAGATCCAGTTTATTTTAGAACTTATTATTGGTACCGTTGGATAAAGCTCGTGAAGCACTTTCAGGATCAGTAACCAGTTTTTGGATATCTTGTATAGTTTTTAATAAACTGTGGTTTTACTAAATGTATGGAGACTGGAAACATTGAATTTTCAGATAGATCCAGTTTATTTTGTAAACTATTATTGATACCGTTGGATAGAGCTCGTGAAGCACGTTCAGGATCAGTAACCATTTATTGGATATCTTGTATAGTTTAGAAATAATCGAGTGAGATCACTTATCGTTTCCACCCTGTATAAAATACCATTCAGAGCCCAAAACTTTTTACTCGAGTAGCCTCGTAAATACCCTGGAAGCGTCTTACTTTCCTTATGTGGCTGGGTAATCACATCGTGGGAAGCCGAGGACAAAGGTTGGCTGGCGTAACACCGTCTTTCTTGGAAGCAATAAAGAAATAAGACAACAAAAGGAACAAAGGCCACTTGAGTGTCGACAGCCGACAAGTGCAAGGGTCGAGTCGAGTGACGGCTAATCAATTGTCCAGGGGAATTTTCTAATAAACAACATTTTGGTAGAAATTAAGTACAAAGTTCCGGATTCAAAGGATGAAAACGTTAAACGACTTCCACGGCTTGCCACGAGATTAACTAAGTAACTGGTAAATTGTTTTCTAGTAAGTACCTATAATTAGGAAGATAAATAGGTAGCTATGTCTCTAATGACCGGCATGATATTTTCATAAAAGTTCAATTATCCCTTTTACAAAAAAAAATAATTACCTAAGTACTTACTTACTTACTTTCCTGCATTTCGCAAAATATTTGAATAAGTTCACTTAATTTCATTGGAGCAGTTAAGAGTTGATACCTGAAAAAAGCGTGAAGCGAGACGTTTCTGTAGGAATAATTGGAAGTTTTGTAGCATTTTTATCAGCACTTTACCTAAAAGCATGATGACGACGTCGTCCTGAGCGTATTCCCGGATTTCCCCGAGCCATGCGCGGATGTTGTCGAAACTCGTCTTATTCGTCACATCGTAGAGCAGCAGTAACGCTGTTAATTAAAGAAAAAGACACATTGTTATTGCTGAAAAATGCTCTAAAGTTCTATGAAAATTATTAGGCCTTTTCTTTGCAGTATATTTTTTGCCATAAGTCTCAAAAATCAGTTATTTAACGAAGTTTCAGCAAGAAGTAATTACTTAGGTCCAGGTCTCCATAATGAGTATTTAATGCATTATCTTACTGGACCTCCAAGTCATTAAACATCGAAACGAGAGCTTTGTTCGTTGTGTCGTACATAATCCAGATTATCCATGCAATGTAATATGCAGATGCAAAACCTATACCTACGTAAACCCACCATGGTGCATCTTATAATGGAACATTTCACTTATCACATGGCGTAGCTTTTGGCAGTTTGCCAATGTCGCGACAGTGAAGCTTAAAAATTGTAGACTTCTCTTAATAAGAGGGCTTTTCATGTCCCTTGGGAAATTTTATACAGCTGTACCATGTTTGCGTATGGAATGTTATATTTCATGCTAACGATGCAAGAAGAAATAAATAAAGATAACACAGAGACTCTTTGGAAAAAATATTCTTATTTACATATTATTTAGTACCTATGTCGAGGCCTGGTGGTGACAAAGATACGCACTTGACCGTTTTATTTTTTAAATTAAACGACAGTGAGAAATCTATTTCGGAGCCGTGCGATCTCTGCAGTCCAAGTGGGACTGTCTCAAAGGAAGATTAGGTCAAATCCTAGGCTAAACTAGACAAAACATCGTGGTTCTGGAATGGAGGAAAGATGACTTTAGATGATAATGATTACGAGGAAACCTTTTGCAATCGAAGACAAAAAATGTTATTGCTTTGTGAAAGTATTATTGTTTCTTCCGACAAAAGTCAAATCAACTTTATAAAAGCTTAGAAAAGCTTTATTCTTCTGACAAGACTCAGAACGGTGGCTTAAAAGCGGAAATACGTTGCTCGTTGAATTGCGAGGGTAGTAATCATTTCCAGGAAAGCTTGTTTATTCTTAGGGAATATAAAAGCTTACGTTTAAGTATTATTAGGATCTATATTTATTGCAATACTTTTATGATAATTAAACTTTAATGTAAGATAACATTAAAGTTTAAATTGTGATTATTTCCGTTTCAAACAATTCATAATACCAAAAAGGACTCTACACTCTCAGTAAGTATTAAACACTTATCGCCATCGGATGTTATGGGATATTTTTAGTTCTCCACATTATTCCTTATACTCGTTCCCAACAGGATAATGATCATTAGCGAACTAATGATGTGCTAACTGCTGGGAGTGGCCCATATGTGCGCGCACTCCACACGTGATCCGGTTTGACGTTGAGGTTGGATTGCGCACACGCACCGGGTCGAGGCCAATTCACTCGCGAGTGGATGGAATGGAATGGGTTTGTGGCATGTCTAGACTACCGAATGCGTGGTCTGATTAGCTACTCTGTGGTATAGAAATACCGCGCGTTCTATTTCTAAATTAAATTGAAAAAAAAAATGTTTCCTTATTTAACCTACCTACCTCATGTAGATAAGCAGGATTATTTGCGACTACAGTTGTTTACAAGCTCTCCTCAACGCTTCGAGTAGTTTATTATACGTGAACTAGATGGCGCTACTAGTCTCATTTGTAGCTTGACTCGAATGAAATCGACTGTAATTAGTTGATTGTGTGTATTAATATCCTTTCGAGAATAAATACCATTATGAATGCGTACTTTAAAAGGTTCTACATAATATTCTTACCATGGGCGTCCCTATAATATGCGTGTGTCACACTTCGGAATCGCTCTTGGCCGGCCGTGTCCCAAATCTGGAGTTTCACCTTGATGCCGTCGACGGTTACCACTTTATTCTGCGAACAGATGGCGCTAGTTGTACCGAATGAAAATGTAGAGATGATTTATGATGGTAGAGCTGCTTGAATATCGTCACATAGTTAATGATTAGTTCGATGATAATGAGTGATTAGATAATAGTGGTTTATTAATAATAGACATACCTACACTGGTAGGAAAATGAAGTTACTAGTTACTCACATAAAATATTTAAAATGAAATTAACAATACCTAACTAATTTAGTCTAATTACTAATTAAAATATCAAAACCATAGCCTAATTTGTTTATGACCTTCCCCCCACCTAGGTATTTACAATAACAACGATGACGTAAACCTATTCCCAATCTAAAACTCATGGGCGCTCAGTGACAGCATCCATAAATCAAAATTGCAAAAAGTTAGCAAGCAAAAAATCGGGCACCATTGCTAACAATAAATCACTCACGCGCGCAGTCGATTCGATTCAATCAGTGCTGTCACAGCGAGGGGCGGGAACGGAAAAAGCGCGCCAAACTTCAAACACCAATGGCGTGGAGGCGACCCGTCCGCTTGCAACACGTGACTGGCTAATTTGAACTTGGAACCCTTGACGGTCATGAATTTTTCTTTTATGGCCAGTATTAATATGGTAATTGAGAAGATGGAAGTTAACTAAATGATTCTTTTCATTGTTAGTCGTCTTTAATAATTTCTGCCAAGTAAAGAAAGATGCAACGGCTAACAAGGTTAGGTACACGTTTCAAGTTTTTTTTTAGTTTCGGAATGATATCAGTATCAGATTAAATTAAACCTATGAAATTACCAATAATAATGCCTATTAAGATTAGATGCCTACTTAATACATAAGTATAAGTTTATACACATAAACATAAATAAACATAACTGACAAAATTAAATGAATGTCATTTATTACGCGCATACATTTCTATAATGACTGTAGAGTTATTAATAAAGTAAAAACGTTACTACACGTGGAAAATTGTACCGTTTCACAATCACAACCTGTGACAAACCATAGGAAATTTTATTACCTCCGAGCTGCATCTCCATAATGCCCGATATCGTGTAATGCCTACACGTACACGTGCCGTTTTAAAACCTTTGCCTTTTAGTGTCAATTTGTAAAGTGCTTTGATAGAGTTTTTACTGCGCTGGACTCGTGCCTTTGTAGGCTTTTATTTTGTCCTTTATTTAGTTCGAGTGCCCATCGTTTATTAAGATACATGATGTTTTTTTATGTATGTAACTTTAATTAATTAGTTTAGGTACTTCGCGTTACATCTAGGGCTCTCCAAATCTGACACGATCCCGGGCTAATCCAAATAAGTTAAAATATAGGTCATGGAATGCAAACTTAGGTCAATGTTTACAATCACAGGTCTTCGTAGCAACGAAACAAAAACGCGTCAAAAAGATTTTATTTATAAAAAGATGTTAACTAAAATGCTTCAAATAGAATAGTCTCTATTCTCTAATACTCGAAATACGTTACGAATTTCATTGTTTACAAGCACATCGAGAATGGACTTCGATTTTCGATACGAGCATGTGCGGGAAAAGCTTCGATATTTTGCGAGTGACGAGGGACACTTCACAACCTTCACGGCGCGAAACATCATGTGCATCAGCGTAAATTCACGGAACGACGATTCGCTCGTGTGAAAAGCGCGCTTTCCTTTATCAGACATTGGAAAAAAGTCACCATCTCATTTTGAATGTTATTTCCTTGTGATAAGATCCTAAAAGCTAAAACAGTGGAAGTTTTTGTCAACTTACGCTCCAAAATAAAAAACAATAGGAACTACAAATTTTCCGTAGCCAAAGAAAATCAAACCATAAATCGCTTAGTGTAAAGTTCAGTTTCCTATACCCGGAAGTCGATCCCGACTGTGGATATGTAGTTCCCGGCCAGGAAGGTGCCGTCGCGGAAGCGCACCAGCATACAGGTCTTCCCCACCCCGCTGTCTCCTAGCAGCATCACCTGGAAATCGATAGACAGGGAAATAAATACGTGTAGACCTTTATAGACGTGCATAGATTAGGCTGGTTTTAGTGTCACGCGGACCGTCCGGTGCGGACCTGCTCCGCACGGCCAATCTGTATGAACTTTTTTTTTTTTATGCTAGCCAAGGCAGGTATTTGACCGCAATCGCACCTGGTGTTAAGTGAGATGCAGTCTAGGATGGTACATATCTTCTACGGAGCGTTTTAGAGTAATGCGTTCCGGAGCGATCTGTACTGACAGTCCGCGTGACACTTGAACCAGTCTTAGAACTCTACCTTAAAAATAAAAAAGAGTAAAGATCCCTCCACTATTCATGGCTATGATGAACTACATGTTGAGGAAATAAAGTGTGGAAATACAGATTGTCATCCTTTTTAAAAAACGACGAGGTATTGTCCTTTATGCTTAGAGTTTTGGTAGAAATGGCAAAGAGGTAAAGGGTACGAACAATATTTTGGGAAAATCATTGTGAAATCAAAATTGTTGTTTCCATTTTCACCCAAAATTACCGCGACATAATCAAATAGTGACAATGCAAACTATTGCGGTTAAAAGCGGAGATAAAATTATATTTCCTATTTGTGCCAATTTAATTATACCAGGAATTTGAATTGTTTCATAAATTTATACAGTATGAAGTATGATAAATAATTAGTTAACCCAAACTTAACGAGGAATCTATTTTAAACAAGTCCGCCGAATAATGTTTTCATTATAAAGCATTATTGAAATATTTAAAACATCATACAAAGTTCAATAAAATTAAATTCATAGAGCAAGTACCTAAGTAAATAAAATTATGCCCCTGCTAACGAGGGCTTCAGCCCGGGATTTCGTTTTAAAATTACTCAAATATAGTTACTCAAATACAGAGTCTGTTGTTTTATATTTTATACCTCTTTTATAATAAACGTACCTAAGTTCAGTAAAAAAGCATTTACTTACTTTGCCAAAGACCTCGTATTTGTCCTCTTGCTTTCCCTGTTGTTCCCATGGTTCCGTAGGGCTCGGAGGTTCACTGTGAGGCATGACCCCCTCCTGGTCATTTTTATCATCGTCCTCTCTAGCTTCTGGAAGGTTCCTAGCCCATGTTGGTCGGACCCTTCCAACTATCACGCGTTTTTCCATCTGCCTGTTGTCCACGGAGTTTGGATTCCACATTTTTTATTTTTATACTTTTGAAACTCGAACACTGATGTCGATTATTTTTGGTTTTTTTTTTCAAACTGTAGCTGATGTAGTTTTGTTAGTTGCCAGTCACATTTTAATGTATTTTTTTATTTCACTTTATTCCTCATCCACACTAAATTCATAATAGTCCAGTAGAATTAGCTTTTAAATCGGAAATAATTCCTACAAAAGATTTTATTGTTTCAATGGCTTCTTTGGTTGCCCATTAAGACTCTCCTAAGTTTTCGACTTCGACGGAGTTGTGCTTAAAAAAGTGGTGGGGGCCCCCGAAAGAGGCATTTTTTCGGTTTTCCGGTTATACCGCGTAAAGGACTTACCCTATCAAAAAGTGGTCTTCATGACGGTTGAAGGGCACTTAATCCTGCATTGAATAAGACCAAATTCATATGTTTTGGACAAATCGTTCTCGCGCTAAAGTTCGGCAAAGTAGAAAATATACGTATAATTAATGACCCTCTCCACGTCCAATGGTTTGTTACCCACAGGCTTCCAAGTCTTGAAAAGGGCCACCTCAACCAGTGTAACCCTATCAAGGCTTACGAGCTTGATGCGCCTATCCTTGTTCGTCCCAGACGTTCCTTAACTGCGGTTGCTGCACCTCTTCCTGGCACTCACCTGAACGACTCTGTGTTACCTACTGTGGCTGCCCCTCTTCCTTGTATCCTCCTGCATGACTACGTTGCCTAGCCGTATGCCTGGTCTAAGGTTCGACGCCAAAAATCAACAACAACAAGTTCATATTAAAACGCTGAAGAGTTTTTTGTTTGTTTGTTTGAACGCGCTAATCTTAAGAATTACTAGTTTGATTGAAATCATTATTTTTGTGTTGAATAGCTCATACATTGAGGAAGGCTATAGGATATATACAATCACTCTACGACTAATAGAGGCGAAGCAGTAAAGAAAAATGTTGCAAGCACGGGAAATAGTATTTAAACTATTTTCACTCGTACGAAGTTGATTTTGTGGCGTCGAACCTTGGACCAGGCATATGGCTAAGCAATGAAATCGTACAGGAGGGTACAAGGAAGAGGGGCAGCCACATTAGGTAACACAGAGTCGTTCAGGAGAGTGCCAGGAAGAGGTGCAGCAACCGCAGTTAAGGAACGGCTGGGACGAACAAGGATAAGCGAATCAAACTCGTGAGCCTTGTTAGGGTTACACTGGTTAAGGCGACCCTTTACAAGGCTTGGAAGCATGTGGGTAACAAGCCATTGGACGTGGAGAGGGTCATTAATTATACGTATATTTTCTACTTTGCCGAACTTTAGCGCGAGAACGGTTTGTCCAAAACATATGAATTTGGTCTTATTCAATGCAGGATTAAGTGCCCTTTAACCGTCATGAAGACCACTTTTCGATAGGGTAAGTCCTTTACGCGGTATAACCGGAAAACCGAAAAAACGCCCCTTTCGGGGGCCCCCATCACTTAAGCACAACTCCGTCGAAGTCGAAAACTTAGGAGAGTCTTAATGGGCAACCAATGAAGCCATCAAAGCAAAAAAATCTTTTGTATGAATTATTTCCGATTTAATCAATTTTTGTGTTTAATTCTACTGGCCTATAAAATAAAATAAAATGGCTGTCGTAGAGAGAATCGTTGCAACTTTCGTGTGATTGAAATTCTTGAGATGCTTAAAGTGGAAAATAATAATAAACAATATTGTTAATAGTTTGATTTTTTATGATGTGTTTTTGATATGATTTAAAATGTTTGGTGCTTAGTAGAGTTGTTTGATGGAAGTCGCAGGGACACGTATTGGTGGTATTTTCCATCTTTTATTTGGCTAATGGTGCCGAAGTTAAACAAGGCACACAATACGGGTGTAATGAGGAAAATAAAAGTATTATAAACTGGTCCGAAATCAGGAAATCAGAAATAAAGGAAGAAACGAAGCGTGGGGGTATCGAGTTCTGAGTTGGAGGAAAATGATTTCGTGTCAAGTATTATTTACACGTGTAGAGTCGAAAGATTCATGGAAATATTGGATAGTTACATGTCTTTTGTGCCGCATGACAACTAACTTGCTATACGATATAAGATAAATATTATTGCTTCAACAGAATTGATTCAATAACTTTTCCTCCAGTTTCTGAATTGAGATATGAAATAGAAAATAAATTATACTGATCAGATAAAAACCTCCTCTTTTTTGTGAAGTCGGTTAGTGAGCACGATCAAGCTAAAAATATCAATTTAGTAACCAGGTACATGTATTGATCCGTTCTAATCATTTAGACGAAAGCGAAGTGACAAAGAACACTTTTGAGAAAAATAACTCTTCTATAGTGAACAGTGGTTTTATTTAATATTATTAAACACATCTATAACATTCAAACGGTTAAGATAGTTTTATAACTAAACCCCAAACATCTCTAACAACTAACTCTACAGTATACTCATGTTACAATCAGTTTAACGGTCTCCCTTTGACACCGTATCTTGATATTTGAGAAACTTGGCCATATAATTGTTGTCACACAACAATGTGACAATGTAACAATGTTGACAGTCCCAGGGGAGTGGGGGCTGAACAAACAGCCCTGTTACGCGGATTTAATTGTTACGTTTAATTATGTAGAGGTTGGCGTTCAACGTTTTGTTATGACTGTATCATTTTGACGGCACAGTCAAAGTAAAACTAGTCGTAGGTTAATTTGTTCAGAATGAAAAATCGTCAAAAAGTGAACTTACGTTTCGATTAGGGTTTCTGTTTTCTCGACCTATTTATTTTCTCGAGTTTCGGGAATTCTCGAGGCGAAAGTCTCGAGTTTTCTCGGGTCTCGAGTCTTTTAACTAAAACTGTTGAAATCGGTTGAAATTTAATAAAAACACAGGTTTTTTAATCTAATATACCTACTTTAAAGCACAATAATCAATATTAGAATTTAGTACCTACCACTTATTTTGGCAAGGAAACAAACAAAAAATGAAATCTTCTTTCATAATTAATATTAACTAATAATCATAATTTAGTTATTAACTAAAGGAACAAAAGTCATGAAGTCGCGTGTACTTTAAGGATAAAATAATAACAATAAAAAATCTGGAGCTACAATTGAATCACTTGTTTTCCAAAGGACACAAGTCCAAATAGCAAAATTACGATAAATAGTTTTTTTTATAAACAAAAAAAACACTTTTTAATATTTTTTTAAATTTCTTTAGGATAACGACTTGAATAAACTTTACGAGGAGGCACGAGTACCTAACCTAACAGACAGTAACAAACTTTCGGTCTTTAAATCAGTCAGAGTTAAACATACATAATAAATAGGTATAGCGTACTCGTAGGTAAACACTATTACTTAGTTTCGATTGAGATCATTAATTGCAAATCAAATCAGTTAAAAAAGGAAGACTAGGCCAGTCTAAAAGCAACGTTAATCTATTAAATAATTAAAAACTTACTTTTGTCTAAGAAAACAGGCTTTCAAGAGTATTAAAGCTTCAAAATCGAAACTCGAGATTTCTCGAGCTCCGGTAATTTTTTTCTCGTCTCGAATGAAGCCAAATTTCTCGAGTTTTCTCGAGTTTGAGAAGGCTCGAGCAGAAACCCTAGTTTCGATGATCGACTTTTTTTCATTTTTATGTGAGACAAGGTATTTGACGGCAATCGCACCGATTATCTTGGAGAAACTAAATTTGTTTTTCTTATTTGATATAGAAAGGTCTAAGCATAAGAAATAATAATATATTCCTCCTTCTAATTTAATTAGGTATACCTACTTAAACATTAAATAAATTAAGTACTTACACAAGTACACGTGTCGTAAGTTGAAGAACAAAAAAGGAAAATTGTTAATTTTTGTTTCCTGGAAAAAAATACGTAGCTTATTGTTAAGTTGTTTTATCATTTGTGTCTTACAACCTATTTAAATAAGTATCTGTGTGATGAGTACCTAAATACATATTAGTATGAATAAACTAACTTCTACCTCTACAAGTGTTTACAAGTTATCTAAGTAAGTATTTTCGAAAGTCGGTTCATTAGCTGAAGAAGGCAATCAGTGGATCTTCCATATTCTCACTTTTATGTACATTATGAACTAAATAACACGCGTATATGGTAAATAGCACGAATAACTACCGTGTCACCCTTGTTAGCTTGTTTAAAGTTGGGTGCACATGGCATTGAAGTAACGTAGTTTTAACTACGTTAGTTCGCGGCCGTCGCACAATGGATACGTGAGGTCTGTGTAGTCCGAACTTTAGAGCCGTGTGTTCATAGCCTTCAGGCTCTTGTGAGTATAGGCAAAATAGATAGGTGTGTATTATCAGCTAAAAGATGAAAAAAAAATTAATTTCATACCTACTGATTTATGTTTTGCATAATTTAATTCATTTAAACTGGTTTTACCGCGATATGCGGTATTGAAATACCTGTATTTGCCTGACGTTTCGACCGGGTTGCACCGGCCGTGGTCATAGGCTGACTGGAGCGTCGAGGGCGCGATCCTAATCTTATTTCAATATTATCTATACGCGTATCACGTTAAAACCTGTTTAAGTTGATATATTAAAGAAAATATTTTTTTCAGGATTCTAAAAAGCACTGAGCACTGAAAAATAAAAGCTTGTAATGATCCTTTCAAACAAACAAAGAATCATCGTTTGTTAACAACAATCAATCGCACCGTGCACCGCCTTACTCTTTCTGCATGGCCCGTGGTTGACTGGCAGAGAATACCATCCGGCATTAAGTCCGCCACAATTCATTGTATGTATGTATGTGGTAAAAGTTTAAATAAATAAAATAAAAATATATTGTGAGTATTTTCCGGATTCTGAAAAACTACTGAACCGTAAATTTATGCATAGGGGCCATCCATAAAGTACGTCACACGAATTTCATGATTTTTTGACCCCCCCTCCGTCCTTGTCACAGGTGGTCACATTTCTGCGACCCCGCCGCGAGTGGCTTTTCCAGCTCTCGGACTCTGAAACTCTGCTGATATCAGTTTTAATAATGTTATCCGAAGTGTCCCTCTCTCCCAAAGCAGATGGCTGCATGAGCGACAGTGACAGACAGACCCCTCGATAGATCCCTTGAGAAAAAGCAAATGAAGATGTTTTGATAGTCAATGTCTTGCTTGCGTCACTAGTTACTATCAATATCGATAAGATAACATTTTAGAGCAAGGTTTCTTAAGATGTGATTACCATAGGTAGGTAGATAAACTACTGAGCGAATCGCGCTAGCTAAGTAAAACAAGGATGGGTCTCCTGTGATCGGCTTTTCCGGCACCAGAAGATTAAGGTCCCTCTCTCTCACCCAAGCACTTGATTTACTACATGGATAGGATTTTTGTGGATGAGGAATAAAGGTAAAGGGAAGCACAAAAGATCCCAAGCTCATGCACGGCCCTAAATAAGATAAAATAGGTAGATAAAAATAATCAGAAGAATAGAAATTTTCGACTATATGAATTGGAAGAAAGACTTGCAAGCCTAGCTATCAACCAACTTTCAACCAAGCAAAATGTTAGACTGTCTTATAATGACAAAAAAAGGTTTAACAAAGAAGAAGTATTTCGTGTCCTAATAAAAGTTCAATATTGTCATCACTGTACAGGACAGGTAGTATTGATGACAAAGTTAATTAATTATGAATGCAGCAAGAATAAAACTCGACACCTAATGAGATCATTGCACAGAGGTTCAACGACTGATTTAGCATGTTTTTGCGGCACAGGCGAAGGGTGTAGCGTGGGACTTGGGTGTTTGTTCTAAGTTGTAATCTGTATTCTTAAACTTAAGAGCTGTGCTTTTCTTAACTTTTCTAGATACGTGCAGTTCATTCACGAAGGTCTCTGTCACGTAATTATTAATAGGATCCTCTGAGTACCTACCTAGGTATGAGGGATGTGAATAACGAAGTCTTCCAAGTCAGACTTCAGGGTCTTCGTCTTAAAGATATTATTACAAACTTTCCCACTAAATTTTCATAATATTTAAGTCGACTATGTACATTGTTTACATTTAATTAACTCAAATACAGCTCTTACTTTGTTTACGATCAGAATATTCTTATGTAGAGCTATTAAGTACCTAATAGACGAGTACGATCTAAATGAGTAATTTTCAAAAGACAAATAACACTTAGGTAAGAGGTAC
Source organism: Ostrinia furnacalis (assembly GCF_004193835.3). Lineage (NCBI taxonomy): Eukaryota > Metazoa > Arthropoda > Insecta > Lepidoptera > Crambidae > Ostrinia > Ostrinia furnacalis. Next base: position 35,853 of record NW_021130379.1, on the reverse strand, counting down.
TTCTAGCGAGGAAGTTTTCCCGCCACTTCTTAAGACTTATACCACACAAATTGCAAATTTTAGCACACCTTAGTCCTTGGTGTCATTTAATGTTTGTTGTTCATAAAGACATCTGTGCCCTGAATAAAACAGAATGGGTGTATTTTCAAGAAGTTCCAAGAATTGCTGTAAAAAGGTAGTTAACATAAATAATTTTTACTTTACATCTTTTACTTGAATCATTAAGTCGGTCTTATCGGATTGTAACTTACATAAGCATGATCAAGCATTACGAAAAAGGGCTTTTATTCTTCATTTTCTAAATTCGTATTTGCCGTCCGTATGGCCGTCCGTTATTTTGAAATTGTGGTGAAATTATTTATTTGATAGTTATGTTAATACTCCTTGATACAATATCTATTTTTGGACATTGATTAATGTCAAAAAAGTTTTGGAAAATCACGTCAAAAATGATGTCAAGTTCGCTAATGACATATTATTCAAATGTGATAAACCAAATAAAACCAAGCGCAAGATTGAAACCATAAAAGAAGTTCAAATCCTATCAACATAGGTACTTCAAGCGTGTGAAAAATTTACCTATTCTAAGTAATTTATAACTAGAACTTGATCTACACAATGTCGTGGTCATCAGTTCGGAGGACAAGAGAATACAAGTTTATAATGGTATCGTATCATGATTATCGTAACTTTTCTGATAAACGATATCGCGGACTTTACCTACAATGATTAATTAGTGTAGGTAGTGCTACCGGCAGATTGTATCGTTGCAATTGTTGCATCTGCAGTTTAAAATGTTCGATTATTTAAAATACCATGGCTGATGGTGTAGTAGAGGATTCTGTATGTTACTGTTCTTGTACTCACAAAAGTGTTTTCTCTAAAGGGGCTATCCATAAAGTACGTCACACGAATTTCATGATTTTTTGACCCCCCCTCCGTCCTTGTCACAGGTGGTCACATTTCTGAGACCCCCCCCTCCCTAGTGTGACGTCACATGTTTTGCAATTTCAAATCGAAAAATTAATAAATTAACAGCAATTATTAGTTTTACATATTTCCATTTAAATTAAGTATTTACTTTTTTTATGAAATCAACATTATATCAAATATTTGAAACAATTGAAATGTGATGTCACAAAACTTAGGACCCCTCCCACCCCTTGTCACACTATGTCACACTTTGTCAACCCCCTCCCCCCCTCTTTACGTGTGACGTACTTTATGGATGACCCCAAAGAAGTAAAAACAGTGATTAAAAACTCTTTTGTTTTGCTTCAGATCGAGGAGGTTATGCAGCAGAAGGCGCCAGGGGTGCCTAGTAGTCTCAAACTCCAGTAAGTTATTTTAAAGATACCTATTATAGTTAAATACTATTTTAAAAATGCCTAGAAAGAAAATGCTTAAAAGTTGGATCAGTGTTAGAGCGCCATCTATTGATTGTACCGAATACTATCTTGTAACGAAATGCTTTGTCATTTAACATTGTGTAGGCGAGGCGGTACTGTATTTTCACCGCTCCTCCACATGGGGATATAGCTCAGTGGTAGAGCATTCGACTGCAGATCGAGAGGTCCCCGGTTCAAACCCGGGTGTCCCCTGACCAAAAGTCACTTTTTGTTTTTTTATTGATATTTTAATTGATGTTTTTTTAGTCAACCGCAAAGTTCGGGGGCTCAAGTCCGCACGAAGGGCTTCTCGGCCAATTTCTTCAAAGCCACCTTCAGCTCGAGAAGTAAGGCGGTCCCTGCCGCCAGCTCTACCCACTTCGTCTCCGAAACCACCAAAATAGGCAGCGCGGAGACCAAACCTATAACGAGAAATCGGCCTAGGACTGGTAAGAATCCGCACCTATTTAATAATAAACGTGCGTCACTAATTTCTTTTTTGTGATAATAACGTAGGATGTTTTTTACAGCACCGCAAGCCGATACTTCGACAAAGGTCAAACTAAAAAGGGCTGATCCGAATAAACCGCCAGTTAAACGTCCCGATAAATTAACGCTTGACTTCAAACGTCCTGAGAGACCAAAACAAGCGCTCACCCCTACCCCCGATCCAGGGGGGCCAAAGACCCCCAAGGGAGACCCCAAGAATGACCTAAAAAGCCCAAGAGTTGTCCTACAAATAGTGAAAAAGTCACACGCACCGCCGACACCGAGCAGCATCCTGCCGCCATCTTTGAAACCTAAAATCGTCGATCAAAAACTTAAACTTACGAAGAATATAAACAACAATGACGTCTGGACGAATTACGAAACTAAATCCTTGGAGCGGAAGAAACCAGCTTCGATATTGAAGTAAGTTTATTTTTATTATTTAAAAATAATTTTAATAACAAAAACTTAACGTTCGCAGTATCACTGATCGAAAACAGATTTAAAATTGCGCGCTAAACGGTCATGTAAACAATGCCACAATATGTACGAACCGAAAATAGCTCTTATCACGATACGTTACAGTTTGCTTTTCACAACTCAAACAACGTTGGTAAACCTGATTGACGCACGTGACGAAGATAATCTTTTTTGCCCATATACTTGTCTTCCTCTAACACACAGAAATGTCCATTTCTTACCTTCGCATATGTTATTGCTTTGCTCTTCACACGCGCTTCTAGTTTCCTCGATGTATTAAACGGCTCAGTGCTAGGTGGCGTTTTTGGTAGTGACGTCGAAGGAGATGTAGGGTCTTTTGAATTTGTCCGGCTAGTAGAAAGAAATGCAAGATTGTTTTTCCCAGTCGCACGGTGTATCGGGCACGCAACAGACAAGTTTGTTTGAATCGGCGGACCACGGATGTCGTTTTAGCCGGTGCTTTCTTTTTTTCGAACTTTTTATGTAACAAAACAAAGTTATAGTTTAACGATGGTGCATTAGTTGTGCATTTATAGTGACGTGTACGTTTTTCGGCTATCGGTGTTTGGTAGTGAGGTGATTTTAGTGTTGTGTTGGTGATTGTCGCGATGCCTGATGTTAAAACAATTGAACTTATTTACTTACTGGTGTCATTATTACACAGTCGCTTTCTCATATTGGTCGGTGTTGTCTGACACATTAGTGAATCGATGCATCGTGTCGTGTGTGACGTGAAAGTGTGTGTGTGTGTGTGTGTGTGTGTGTGTGTGTGTATGTGTGTGAGTGGTGAGAGAGAGTTGTGTGTAGAGTAGTCGTGTTTGTACATTTTATGAGCATCGTTAAGTGAGCGTGTGAAAGTACTTTTCAGTTTGATCATAACTTTTAGTTAAAAGGAGGCATCGTAAGCTTTTTTTACATTCAAAAAATGTAAGTTGGTATAACGGAAGTACTTTGTCAACCACCTCCCCCCCTCTTTACGTGTGACGTACTTTATGGATGACCCCAAGAACCACCAAAAAAAATTCGACGAATTGAACAAAAGGAGCTGAAGTATGAGAAATCCGAAGATTTAATAACATGATAGGCAAAACAATTCAGGTTTGATAAAATCGTGTTCGGATTTTCAAGATCTTTTAAAAGAAAGATGCCATCTTTTAAAACTCTTTAGAATCGATGCTCAAATCGCAATTCAATTTGACGTTTAACTTTCAATAAGCTTTTGCTGAATTTGAATATTTCAATCACTAGGCGTAATCTACGCTGAAGTTTGAATAAATCAATCATCTTCTATACTTATAATAAATCTGTAGAGAGGTCAATTCTGTACATGAAATATATTTTCAAAATAACTATCAGGGGGTGATTAGTGATCGATACTGATGCCAAAAATGCAATCAGTAAAATTTTTGTCTGTCTGTCTGTCTGTATGTTCCTTATAGAAACAAAAACTACTCGACGGATTTTGACGAAACTTGGTACAATTATTCTTCATACTCCTGGGCAGGTTATAGGATACTTAGGAATTCCCACGGGAACGGGCATTAGCGGGAAAATCCTTTTGTATGAAAAATCTAAACCGCTTAATTTAGACGCTTGAAATTTGGCAAGCAGGTACCTTAGTAAACTTAAAGCTTAGTTATAACAGGATATTGCAAAATTCCTACGGGAACGGGAATTAGTGAGAAAAAACATTTGTATGAAAAAATCTAAGCCACGTAAGATAGACGCTTGAAATTTGGCATGCAGGTACCTTAGTAAATTTAAAGCTTAGTTACAACAGGATATTGCAAAATTCTCACAGTCGCGGGCGGCCGCTAGTGAATAATAAATAAATACCTAAATCGAGTTTTAAATGCAATATTATGTAGACGTTTAGATCTTTTTGTAATACGGACGAATCATGGTTATACCAGTTATACTGAGTGTTATGCAGAAATTAACTAACTATTCTACTTATTTAGCACTCAGGATCACGATCAGATCAGAAATATTTTTTGAAATCAGTCTAGTAGTTCCTGAGATTATCGCGTTCAAACAATTTCTTCAGGTTTATAATTAAGTAGGTACATTTATTTACCAACGGGACTTATTAAGTCTATTTATTTGTTTCAATATTTAAAAAACAAACCTACTCATAATATGTATGTTTCGCTCTACTCATTACTCTATTTCATTAAGACATTATTTACTTAAGAGCTTATTTACGCAGAGCGTTGTAGTTTCACGCACGAGTCGCTTAAATAGTAACCACACAATAACACAGCATTTCAACTACATAACTAAAATTATAACTATAGCTTAAAGTATTTCTATAAATACAATCAGATTTCCCAATGACGAAACTAAATACCACGTACCAAAGGGAAACTTCCAGATGCTACTACGAATGGACTTTCCCTCAGCTTTTCACAAAAGGGCGCCGTCTACGTAATAAGCAAAACGAGACGTAATTTACCTACAGGTAGGGTTGCCAACGACAAGAAATAACGCAGCGAAGGATTATAAGCTATGCCAAATTGCCAAGCTATTTAACGAATAGCGGACTAGTTTAATGCGAAAAAAAAAACTTTATCAAAAGATTCAATTAATGTTTGCTAGACAATAAATAAAACCCATAAGAAAACAACGGTTTTGACGAGTTCAAAATAGGTACTAAATTAGTATGCCTATGATCTACCTAACATAAGTCACTAAAATATTTTTGACACGTTTTCTACATTAAAAATCACATCTTCACTTCTTGGCTGTCTGATTAAAAAAAACGTTTATTATTTCCGGGAATAGCAGCGTGACAACCCTATTGTCTTGTCACCGCCTCTGTCCCCTGGATTGTGTCGTCAATGCTGTTATAACTTTCGCCGCTCTTATAAAGGTTTTAAGAAATCTCATTTTTTCTCGCTTCCTACATAATACAGTTAACACTCGTACATTGCTGATACGTAAAAATAAATCATGTTTCATTCTGCTTTCACGGAATAGGTACCTAGGTAAGAATGTACTTATTTAAAAGCTGGATGTGGTGTCTGAAACTGACGGTAGATGGGGCAGCAAGGTTCTGGAGTGGAGGCCGCGTACCGGAAAACGCAGCGTGGGACGTCCACCTACAAGGTGGACCGACGACATCGTAAAGGTAGCAGGAAGGCGCTGGACACAGGCCGCTACCAACCGGGCAACATGGAAAGCATTGAGGCTTATGTTCAGAAGTGGACGTCCTATGGCTGAGATGATGATGATATGGTGTGGTGTCTTATGTGCGTTATGTAAGCTTAGTACAGGATTCTGATTCTAGGCAGTAGTACTATTCAATGGGACAATATTATTTGATCCTCTAAAAACTAATTGATCTTTTTTGTATGTGCACTTTTAAAAATAAATGATGTTTTTTATTATATTTTATCTTTGTATTAATTATTGGGTCTATATTAGTTGATCTACGGATAAATTATGAATGATCTTCATTAAAGGTAACATAATATTTATGTTTAACATACTCTTTTAATATTTGGTAAACAAAAATAATATTTGATCCTCTTTTTTAGTTATTGATCTTTAATTTTGTTAATTTGATGATTTTTATATCAAGTTTGCCTTTTAGCCTTTAAATAGTTTCCATCCTTTGACTACAACTTAATAAAAATAAGTACCATAACATAATTATTTTGAAGATTATTTGATATAGACAAAAAACAATTTATACAAATCGAATTATTTAAAAAAGTATCACAATATTGAATATTTGGTGCTCATTTCTTTTATTTTTGAGGACCAACAAGTAACGATCAGATATAATTTTTACATCTCAATTTTTTTTTGCGTAGTTCAAAAGAGGTTAAAATATCGATCGATTTTATTTATTTTATGTCTCAAAGAAAGAGGATCAATCATTAAAATAGATGACCAAATAGATTTTTTTATTTGCCGTTTTCGCTAATTAAAAAAGATCATTTAAATACATGCCCTATTCAATAAGCTTCGTCAACGGCTTCTAACGTGTGCTAAAACTAAATGTTTAAATATCTCTTGGTAATTAATACGTAAGCTACCACAGTGTCTAGTTTTATAAGAACAAAGTACTTCAAAAAGTTAATTAATAAAGATTGTTAAAATTAAATAATAGTACCTATGTACAGTCGAGTTCATAAATATATTGGCAGTGCCAATATTTCAAAATATTGTTACCTTTTTAGCGATCATACATTTCAATACAAACTCAAACATCAATAAAATGTAATCATATAACTGTTCATTTTAACATGTTGCGGTAGCGCAGTTTTGACTTTGCCAATACATATTATATTTATGAACTCGACTGTACCTACTTCTTACAGTAACTTTTCCATGACTCCTAAAATGCTCATGTTCATGACGTAAAATTATAATGACCATTAAATAATAATGGATACAATTCTTTAAATAAACCGCCTCTTATTTCACATTCATAAAAAGACTAACGGAATAAAATATTAATCCGACGAGACTGATGAGCTTTGTAACAAAAACGTTATAATACAGGGTGTTAGGTAAATGGGTTTATAAGCGGACACTAGCTCATATTAACATGCATATAGATGGTATGTGGAAATTAGAAATTTGATATCATCATTTTAATTTTCTAAAATAAATTTTATCTTTTTTATCCATATTTTGAGGATACCAATTTTCTGACTTCCCCATACCATTTATACCTATGCATATTTTAACGTGGGCTAGTGTCGGCTTATAAACCCATTTACCTAACACCCTGTGTATAGTAGCCCCTTTAATATTCAGGTCCATTATCGTAAAAGATACGAAAAGGTTCGACTTTCATGTCGGTAATGTTATTTTATTAATATTCAGAGATTTTTATGGACAATTTATTCTAAGAATTATCCTTGTAACTTAGAACGATTTTGTTAACTTTATTTACCCGAGGGTATATTAGGTTATCTATACTAATAATAAAAAGCTGAAGAGGTTGTTTGCTTGAACACGTTAATCTCAGAAAGTACCTAACTGTCTTAAAAAAAATGTTGAACAGCCCATTTATCAAGGAAGGCTTTAGGCTACGAGTATAAGCTATATAACATCACCTTAAAACCAATAGGAGCGGAGTAGTAAAGAAAAATGTTGCAAAAACGGGAAATATTATTCAAACTATTTTCACGCCTTAGGTACGAAATCGCGGCGCTGGCACAGCAGGGGGATTCGTGTCAATTTCACCATGAAATTTCATATTGACTGAAAGAAGTACTAAATCTTAGCCGCCCTTTGAACTTAAGTATTAAATTGAAAACAATAGGTACAGGTGAAACTAACAAACCTGGGTATTATTATCAAAGGATCGTTTCCAATAACAAGCCCTGCGGCGTAGACTATGAAATTTTCCAAAGCAATATTACGTAATCAACCTTTCAAACTTCGCGATTGCCATCAAATTGTCCCGATGTTTTGAGACTTCGATGAGATTAGTATCTTTGTTGTTTATTTTAATAGCTTTCCTAGCCTGTTGTTTTAAGTTTGTTTACTGTTCACAATTTAAATTAAGCGAGTTCTTCTTAAGGCAGTAAAAGACAAAATTACTTTTCGAAATCAATAATCTTTCAATTAAAGGTCTTTCTAGAATCGCCCGATTTAACATCAAACAAAACAACAAAAATTCATTTGTGAAATTTCGTACCTGATAAATTCATTTTACCTACTATGAAATCACTTTTTAACATCTTAAGTTACCAGAGTTTAGCTTCATGTTACGAAGTTAAATAATTAACTATCTACTCATAATATTATTCCGTTCTAATTAAATACCTTTTGCGTTGTTCAAACTAGTTCTAGTTCAAACATGGACTTCGTTAAAATCTGTTTATTACCGAGGTTCTCTAATGACGAAAGTTTTCTGAAAAAACTCACTGAAACTACAAGTAAAGGTATGAAGCAGAGTGGTTATTTACTTACTTAAGCAGTTTTACAGGTTTATTAACTATTCGACGTTTCTTTAAAGATCAAAAAGTCGGTTGTGAATTCATTTCTTAAAAAGGGTTCCATACTCAAAGGGTGCCAACGGGATCTTTTTATTAAGGCTCTTTTTTAAGTTACAACAAGGAGAAATACTTAATAAACTGATATATCCTTATAAAAATACTTCGTCTGTGTTCTTTTCGAACTTGACCGGTTTTTATAAAATATGAAAATAATAACACCAGGGATATTTAAAATGTAATCTAACTTCAACGTTTGGCCTATATCTGGTTTAAATATTCTCTTTGTCGAAATAAATTGAAAAACGTATTAATATTTCGGCGTCGAAACAATTAAGCTTCGGTATTTTGTGACACTAACGAGTCTTTCCAAGTTCGGCACAGCGTTATTGAATAACACGGACTCGAAAATTTCAATACCGCGAGGTGACAATAACAGGAATAAAGTTACACGTTTATCATCAAAAGTCTGTCAAACTCCATACAAAAAACACCGGTTATGATTAATAATTACTGTTAAAGTAAGATGGTGCAAGGTGCGACCCAGACTAAATGTCCAATTGCAAAGTCGCTCTTATTAGAGCTACATAAGATGCCACAGTGTTCAGCTGGATTTGCCGTCATCTGTACTACCGAGACATGAGTTGAACACGTCAGGTGGTATCGAGTGACATCAATCGACTTCGTTCGATATAGCTGACATACGCAACAAACATTACTATGAGGTATGCTGACAGTGGAAGCACAGGGTGACACACGAACCAATCACAGCTCTTTTTTCGATTTGCTGCTTCACTTAAGCAAGCATCGTTTGTGAATACGGGGATAGCGCAACACGTCTACCTATAGTAACGCCTTCTTCTAATCGTATGTGTTATTGTGACACAGGTAACAACACTAGTTCAGACTTATCACGCTCTGTTGATCCTGTCATGTCTGTGACACCTTAACGTGGCTGACTCAGGCACGTTTGAGGCAATAATTTATTTATTTTTTCGTAGATTCAATATTGCAATGTCTCAGCGAAAACTAAAAACTTGAGAGCAAAAGATACCTACTCTGTATTACTTACTTTATTTTACAGTACTTACGTTTATCACCCTTGGGAATTCCAAGTTGAGAGATTATTCTGTCTTTTGCTCGATTTTAAAAAAAGATTTTAAAATATTTATCACCAACGGAGAAAGTGAAAGTTAACGTTACTTAGATAATTCGATCAAAGGAACTAACTCGATTTAGTAGTGAACTAATCTGCCTTTGCTCAGCTATCTCCTTTGCGTTCGTAGAGGCTTAATTTTATTATCGTTCAGAACCGATCGTTCGTAAACCGTTTTAGTGGCCTATGTAGTTTGTAGACTTGGCAATTTTGCTAACTAAAGTCAACTATTAATCTCAAACTACTGACACTACGTATATTATAATTATGCCCTTATCAGTAATTCGTACCTCCGATTACCAAATAAAAAAAAACAACTGAATGACTGCTGCAACGAAAACTATCAAATTGTCTAATAAATCTAACCTACATAGCAATTTGGATAGTGTTTATTGTAGCTTTTAAGGTAAATTATTATTCAATGCGCAGTAGCTTAATCATCATCATCAATCAATTGGGTAGTAGTCAGTACACCTTTAATCACTAAGTAATTCCAAGATACAATTTCTTTAAAAGAATCCAAAATTTCAACCATGAAAATCTTAAAAAGCGGGAAATCTATGGGAGAAAAAGTGGTTCTAAAGATAGCTCATCAAATTATCTACGTCAATTGACTCTTGATGTTAAACCCTTGTTTGTAAGTCAACAAAATTGACAAACTCTGTTGGTACGGGCTGTCATTTGGATCTGCGCCAGTGAAACGTATTTACCGCTTCCATTCACGGCGGATTATTATGAAACTCAATTAGAAACCTTTACACGTGTTCCTCCATATTCGTATTGCGATATCACAATTATTTTATTGAATAAGTCTTATATTGAATTCTGTACATATTATGTGCTATCCAATCCAATTTATGGATTACATTGTGTTGCGATGAATGACGGATCGTACGTCACTGTAATAATTAATTACTTGAGGTTAATACCATATTACATATAAGAGGACATACTTTATCCCACCAAAAACATTCTGTAAAAAACTAGCCAAGTCTCGATGGAGCTGCTTGTTTATCTCTAAAAAGTAATGAAATCTAGACAAAGTTGTGCCAAGTCTATGGTTCCTTACTGCGATTTCTTTATTATTATAGTTAATGTTGTGTGACTTGGCCGTTGAAGGGTGACAAAACCAGGTGCTCCATGACACCATTGCACCAGTCTGTCGCCAGAACCGCTACCCATGGACGATGGAAAATTGCCACTTGGAAAACGTTGATTCAACAATAACCAGTCAATTGTAGGTTTAGTAAAGCTGCGTATTTTTAATACTTATGTATGACTAGCTTTCCGCCCGCGGCTTCGCCCGCGTGGAATTTTGTCTGTCACAGAAAAACTTTATCGCGCGCGTCCCTGTTTCAAAAACCGGGATAAAAACTATCCTATGTTCTTTCCCGGGACTCAAACTATCTCTATGCCAAATTTCATCAAAATCGGTTGCGAGGTTTAAGCGGGAAAGCGTAACAGACAGACAGACAGACAGACCATTAAACCCTAACTCTGTACCAAATTTCAGCTCTCTGAGTTTATGGGAAGTACTAGTTCTATTTTGATGATCATCAGTGAGTGAGTGAGTGTCGTAAATGCGAAACTTTGCTTTCGCTTAACTTCGGAACTAAATGACCTACAGACTTGAAATTTTGGATTTTAAGTATGTGATTATAGCTTACTAGATGACGAAAATTTCTGTGTTCTGGTCTTATCCAGAGGTTCTCAAATAGGGGCCTGAAAATGCGGCGAAATGGTTCCAGTAAAGGATGGTACGGCAGTGTTTGCTTCGCGCTCGACTTGGCGGGGGCACTGCCGTGCCCCCAGATTACTGTGAATATTGTGTTTAATCCTTCAAGGCCCGCAAATCTAGACACAATAGATAATCAATTGTTATGACATTAATGAATGCCGTCTGGGACTCAAGCGGTTAAGTTAGCCAAAATTACAAGTCCATTAAGGGTCCAATGATAGTTTAACTAATAATACTTTACCATGGAAGCTACAATAAACACTATCCAAATATACCATAATAACAATAACAAAATAACATACAAAGTAACCTAATATAAAACTTATCTGTTTAGTTCTAGTTCGTAGTTTCGTACCTCCTAAGCAGCAATATGATTAAGGCGATTAGTGTCCTCAATCCGCGCCAAATGGGCATTTTGTAAAGCCTACTCCTCTTTTACTGCTGGACAGAAATAGTTGAAAAAAATATATGTTATACAACAGTTCAAGGACTACATTTGTGACGTTTGAATTTTCGCTACGTCTCTTTGTTTTGGATTAAAAAAATAAATACGGGACATCGATTTTTTACTTAAATTCCCTACTCCTCCAAAACGGCTATGTTAATTTAAAAGATTTTTGCACGAATAGATTGGGAATTCTTTAATCTTTAAATGACACGTTGCGTTTTTCAATCGAACATTACTTTCATTCATAAATTTTACTTTTGATAAATTCCGAACGTTTTGCTGTTGAGGGGGCCTTCGCGGGGTGCGGGCGGCAGTCGGCCGCTGGCCTTCAGACGGGGAGGTTGTGTCACTCGCTACAAACTGACATTAGCGATCAAAATGAATTTTTTCTTTGGCTAAGTTGCAACACCTGACGTGACCTAACTTTGACCGTAGCTTTGGCGATAACCGGTGTTTTTTGTATGGAGTTAGACAGACTTTTGACGCTTGTCAAAGTTGAAGTAAGAAACTAATTCAGCTTGCAAGATTCCACCCGAACAAACATTTATGTAATTACCTACATACATCATAAATTGCAAGCTAAATAAAAGCTTGTAATAAAGTCGGGTTTGTTCAAATTTCGAGAACGACTGAACCGACAAAAGCATTAGAAAATTTACAAAAAATAAAATAAAATTTTATCCCGTACAAAATGTTCATGGATTTTGTTATTTTTATTAAATACCTTTACGCCTGAGTTAAATGACACCGACATCAAGGTTCATCAATTTAAGTTTAAAATAATAGGCAGTAATGTATGAAGAAAGAGCTTCTATTCTGTATCTACCTATGCCCGTGTATTTTTGATCGGTGTCAAATCGGAGTTTTTGGTGCGGGGTACGCGGGTGTTGCTCGCGGCGTGAAGGTCAAACGCCCAAGGTCATTGAGGACTCTAATCGCCTTAAACTACAGACAAAGCCCTAGTCTCTGTACTCATTCTACATGACCTTTAAATTCCCAGTACCAATATTAATCCTGTAATTCGGGAACTCACAGGGTTCAGTATCAATTCATTAAGTACAAGAGATTCAATTTAAAGACTGAATAATAAAATAAAACCTTTGTGAATGCACTGATCTGTCCAAATTACAATACATTTCTTTGCGTTTCGTTTCCATTCCAGCTAACCCGAGATTTGTTTGAATGGAAATAAAAGGTGGAGGGTTTTTAACAAACTGGGACTTTTCTACGAATAAGTTAAATTTTGGATCATCATTCCAAATGAATACTTTTTGCATTGATTTTTATTTATCGACGCAGCCTAGATTCAAATATTAGTGTAGTTCATCAGTACTTACTTTTTGATTATAAAATAATTTTTAATTTCCAAAAGTGAGCGAGTCCTTGACAGATTGAACTTTTAATATTGCTTTTTAAGGTACCTATTTTGACAGAAGCTTCAGTGTAGGTAGACGTGCTAATAAAGTGCGCTGATGCGAGTCTAGTTTAGTGTGATTACTTATTATTTTTATTACACAAAAATATATTTTTTAAAGAATACGTCAGATGAATAAACGCTACACGCGCGTTCTGTTTATTGAAGCGCGAAAATAGCGCGTGTAAACTCACACGCCGAATGAGCGTAAAACGCTGATCTGAAAGCGCCCTTAATAAGTACGAGTAAGTGGACGCGCCATTAAATCCCAATCCCAACTAATATTATAAATGCGAAAGTAACTCTGTCTGTCTGTCTGTCTGTCTGTCTGTCTGTCTGTCTGTCTGTCTGTTACGCTTTCCCGCTTAAACCTCGCAACCGATTTTGATGAAATTTGGCATAGAGATAGTTTGAGTCCCGGGAAAGAACATAGGATAGTTTTTATCCCGGTTTTTGAAACAGGGACGCGCGCGATAAAGTTTTTCTGTGACAGACAAAATTCCACGCGGGCGAAGCCGCGGGCGGAAAGCTAGTACTAAATAATGTCAAGCTAAATACTGTGGCATCTTATGTATGTGTTATTTTGCAACAAAAAAAATATAATCTGACGTGTTATTGAGTGTACAACGGGGTTGTAACAACGCTCATACAAACTATGCTTGCTTAAGTGAAGCAGCAAATCGAACGCACAGTATGAATAGAGCTCTGTGATTGGGTCGTGTGTCACCCTGTGCGTCCACGCGCACTGTGAGACCTCATAGTATAGTAATGTTTGTGAATACAGGCGTGAGTAGGTACAACATACTTGCGACGATTTATAAATACTTGCGAATAATAATAAGACAATAAAAAGAGGCCATCACAACTCTGGCGACAATTAAACGAAAACAAGGGGTATTAGCCCCAACAATGGGGTCGGTACAATGGGTCAATTAATCCAATTTGGGGGAAGCGGGGCCATCGACTTCTCTCGATCGACTTGTATTTAACGTATTAATAAATGACTGTGTTTGTTTTGTGGTAAAGGTATTGTGAATAAGAATGATCATTTAATTCACAAATAAGTATAAATTAAGTTCATAGTACTTACCTACTTATGAACTACTTGTGACAAAGGATAATTATTTTTTGTTGCAGTTATGTAGTTCAGTGGTGATATTATATGAGATTTTATCTACTAATTGAAATAAATGTTACATGATTTTCACATTAATCAATAATCGGTAATCAAGTAGCGTTCATAAAATAATTTAAAAAATAATTGCTACATGTTTCACTACTTGGCTTTATTTTTCAGCGTTCATGTCGAAATAAATTGGTTCAGGCTTCGCTATTAACTTTTTATAGAGGTAGATTGCAGTGTGTGCAGAATAATTCAGTGATGAGTTAATAAACTCATAAAAAACATTTTCATTTTAAATACATTGGAAAGTTCTATTTATTTTCCTTGGGTTGTCTGGAAGAGATCGCTTTCTAGCAATAAAACCATTAACAATTATGCTGTTTCGAACTTGTATTTCCTTTAACAAATAAATCTTTGAAAATTTTACGGTATTGCCCCACATAGAGTTGAGTAGACACAATTTTTCATTCAAAAGATAAATAAGTGAAGCCAAAAAAATTACATAGTTCCATTATTTACTCTGCATTCTACACACGTTTCATAAGGGGTCGTCTCTACACACGTTTCATAGCTGTGCAATGGGTTTACTCGAACGAAGATTCAATTCGCTCTTGCCCCACTGATTTCCAGAAGGGTAATAAAAATATGTTCTGTTAAAATAATTCATGATCTGACAAATCTGTAAAAATAATAAAATTATAGAATAAACTTTTTTTTTACAAGATGTAAAAAAATTAAGGTGATTCCAAAATTCCTTTTTTCCCGGTGATAAAATAGTGCAGAAATTCAGGTGTTTTAGGAATGTGTTGCAGGAAACTTGGAAACTTCCCGGAAGGAAATTCTAGTTCAGCTTAACATGGTACATGTTCTGAATTCACCTAATTCAGAAACCTCTGTGTACGAGGTCTTTAGAGGGTCGCACGGGTGTGCTGATTGAAGTGCATGAGCTAACGTGTTTAAACCCGCTTTCGCCCCACTGATCTCCTCGGGGCTATTTTTAGAAGAAGGGTAAAATGGGTCACCGCAAATACATTACCTACAGAACAGGACGTTTATAAATTTATATTGGTCATACGGCGTGATGTTTATTAATAACAATATATTTAGTTTTGACAGAGTCCATAATATTTTGAGCTGTTTATTGTACATGCGTAGATGAAGCTAGTCCACCTTTGTGGATCATTAAATACAACTTAATTTATTTTATCATAAATATTAATTTAATCTATTAGAATTCACAATAAGCTACACTAAAATAATAATAACGAGTTTACATGTATGTTAAAACCAAAGCTACTTGTGGATATGACGGGCTTGTGAATAGGTATGCATGTTATGAAAATTAATACATTAACTCAATTTTACCTAAAGTGTTTTCTCTGCGCCCTGTTAATGTTTTTGAGAGCTTGTTTACATTACAAACTAGGACCTTAAAATACACCCTAAATTAAAGTTAGAAAAATTAAATGAAACTAATAAAAAATGTACAAACGACGGCACGTCAAGGTGGGTGTGTGCAGTTGTAATAGGGGCGAGTTTGTAACAAAAATGGGTAGCCTGATGAAATGTGCTATCGAGTTCACATATTATAATTTTGAACTCTAACTAGGTTTATTTTTTATTGCATTCGGAAAGATAAATAGAATCGACGAATATAGGTGCAAATGTTATAATTTGTCAAACTCGGGCGTATCTTCTCTCGCTCTCTTCACGTGGCAGTCACAACAGTCCTATCTCCATAGCTACACATTTACGCGGCATCTGTCCGGAAACACATCCGTGTCATGGGCAGATCGGGATTATGCCTTCAGCCGGACACCCCGCTGAGGTTATTTGTATTTGTATATTAAGATGGTTCAGTAAACACAGGTTTGTAGAGGAGAATGAAATAGGCACAGCCATGTAAAATTTAATGCACTGTATTTCTGGTTAAAGCTGACAGTATAATATACTGGTGTTCCATAAAGAGCGTGTCAAACTTATGGAGACGATAGAATGATGGATCACCTCCTTATGTTTGGCACGCTCTTTTTGGGACACCCTGTATAAGTATAGTCCACAGCATTTCAGGCCCCACTAAAGAGGAATCACTTGCGATAACCAATGGACAAATAGATAGGTACGTAACTTTATATAAATTACTGACATACCTACATATAATAATTATGGCTGCTTTTACCAAAATAGAAACTTCCTCAATTGGTAACAAAGAACCAAAAACGTCAAATTCGTATTATATATGCACGTGGAAGAGTTTTATGGATTGCAAGTTTTATTGGGCAAAACAGTACCGGCTCTATATGAGTAAAAAAGTCGAAGTCAAATTGTATAAAGTGGATAACGGCATCGGCAAACAATTGGAAAAATACAACACTAGGTTTGGTAATTCCCTTTGAAACATCACTCTGTTTGAATTGCTAGTAACTGGTATGGTATTTATATAGTTGCTATAGTTGTAAATAATAATATCTTTCTCATTTCATCTAGCATACTTTTAGATGGCTTAGTTAAAGCCGAATCAGTCAGGCCAGCTATAATTTGTTATTAGACGAAGAAGTGTTCCTTGGTCATAATTTTATTCAAAAGTACGAGCTTTTTAAGACAATTTTTGCTGTAATAAATCTAAGGAAACTAAGCCTAGGCGCAGACCACCGATTTTTAGTTGGCCGGTACTTAGTTGGTCTGTTAATCAGTATGGTGTTGTACGAAAGTGCGCACATTACACCGATTTGTTATCGGCCGATTCTTCATACAAATTAGAATCGGGCCCAACTATCGGCCAACTAAAAAGTCGGTGGACTGCGCCTTAGCTAAAAGGGTGTTTAAAACAGTAAAATATTCCCGAGCGGATGTGGTGCTTCAAATGAATTATCAGTATTAACACCTGATGCTTGGTCGACAATAATTTTGTGATTCAATTCAATGCAAATTGAACCACCAGTCTCAAGTCAAATTCAATTCATTCCGCAATCAATACTTGGATTAAGTGATTCTTTTCTCGCTATCTAATACCGCATTTTTCGTATAAATCCTGAAGCCTTTTGCAAAGCTCCTTTCATGGACTTTTAGTCCTTTCAGTACGATGCTGTGTAAAAAGTTTATCTTATTTTTTTAGGGTCATTTAAAAGATTTCTTTGGAAAAGATACCTCAAGATGTCCTTTTCTGAGAATTAATGCCCGATTCAACTCAACTTTTATCCGAGAAAAACTCCTGGTATAACTGGTACATTGACACTTTCAGTATGGGAAATATTTAAAAAATAACGATTTATTCTGAGATTAATATTTTACTCTTTTTTGGTTGAATCCATCCTAATAGAGATAATAAAATTGTGTTCTTGTTATTAATTCATCAAAATTGGTTGCAACTTGGAAAAGTAACAGACAGAGTTACTTATACCCAATATTAAAAGATACTGAATCTTTTCAAAATGTCGAGAAACAAAACAGCTCATGACTCTTCACTAAGTGTGTTATTATGTAGGAAAATGTATATCCAAAATTCCGCTTGAGTGTGATTATATGAAAATCATAAACATACAATCTTCCTGTTTGTAATATTCATGATACTGTTTACGTATCTTTATAAAATATTAAATAACACTGAAAAAAGATCTCATCATATTTTTCAAATACATTTGAACATTAAGTCCAGCAAAGACCGAACAACCTGAAACCTGAAATTAATATTTGGTTAACCAAACTACTTAGGTTACATAATTAAAGGTAATATGACACACACAGGTTGTAATAAATGATTGATCAATTAATTAATTAAATAAAGCGTACGAAAATAAAATTTATAAAAATCTTAAATCGAATCGACAACCATAGTTTCCTATTGTTGTAAATAGATGGCTCTGTACGTATAAGTTTTGTTGACAAAATATTCTCAAATAGTCCAGTAACGTGTCTTTCTTCTTTTTCAAATTACAAAAATAAACCGTTGTGACAGTAATTTGTATAATATACTTTTCAAGTGAATTTCCTCATTGATCTGACATAATCAAATTGATTCGTTGGATGAATGCTTTTATATCAGGGAAAAAAACGTCCAGTAACGAGGGTCCATTTACTTAAAGGTCTTGACTGCATCGCAAAATGACCTTTTGACCTGATTTTGAATTAAGTACTGATTTTTTTTAAAGGTCCAATTTTTTTAATAAAAAACAAGATAATTATGAATGTTTTTTTTTTACTTACTACGAAAAGGACACTGTTTTCATTACGTTTCAAGCTCGAATTAACAAATCAAAACATAATTATTTTAATTCAATTTCAATATTATTCATGTCTCAGCCACTCTGTAGTTAATACTACGAAGATGAAAAAAACTATTAGAGCTCTAATTGAATTTTATTTAAATTACACTTTTGTGTCGCTGAAGGCTGGCAGTGAAATTAATTTATTTTGTCGGCATTTGTTTGCTTAATCTAAGTATTAATAGTAACGTAAAATTTTAGTTGTACATCACACTTAACAACCAAAAATAAAGAGTCACTTTTAAACTATTAAGAACTTAGAAGTATACCTAATATTCGACGCGTGTAATGACTTAAATTAGAAGACTTCTTTAAATAGAGATCCACCAAAATCCAATTCAATGTAGGACATGTATCCAAATGTAGGCCACATACTAATAGAGTACTTATGTTATACTAGATAAGAGCGTCCTTATAATATTTAAACTAAACTCGAGTTAACCAAAACACGTTGTAGTTTACAGTTTTACACTAGTAACTACTAACATTCTATTCAAAATTTCTAACTCAAGATGAAGTTCTGCACGTTAATTACTATGAAACAGTTTAAGTTGCTTGACGATAGAATTACATGTGGTATTTCGTATCAAACTAAGGTAATATGTAAATGCGTCGTGTTTCTGAACTACTAGTACAGACGACGGCGCATCAAGCTATGCACTGTGGCATCTTATGTATACAGAAGTAAATAGCTCGTCATAATTAGTAGACTACTCGAAGTTTGTAGTAGTGAGATTTCAGTACCAGTTAGGTACTTCACTAGTGGTACATCACTTAACAGATACAGAGTTTGTGTGTTGATATTCATACTCCAACTCATAGAAATATGATAGTAAGTAACTCTACTTGTTGGGTTTGTGAGAAGAGAACGATAATGATATAAATACCTAAAATAATTCTAGTTTAAAGAAACAATAAATATCTAAAAATAAAAATAAATATCTTTGGACAATCTCACACAGCGCCATCTAGCCCCAAAGTAAGCAATTAATATGCTTGTGTTATGGGTGCTAGCTTAACAGATATACTACTTATATACTTTTTTTTTTAAATACATACATATTATACATAGTAACACCCAGACCCGTTACAGAAATTAAAATTCATCATTTCAATTTCCACCCGGCCGGGAATCGAACCCGGGACCTCTCGGCATAGTAGTCCGTTCTGAACCACTACACCAAACGGCCGACAATAGGTACCTATTAGTATTAACTAACATAAAAATTGTGATTCGAAAAATTAATACATGACTACCATTCGGGAAAATAGACTACTTAACCGTAACTATCTAAAAACTAGTAAGCGTTTCAAAATTCTCTATCGGTTTTTGTTGCCAATTAATCAAAATTCTGCGAACTACTACTACTTAAGTTGAGTTGCACTATTTTACTTAAACTTTAACAAACGTCAAAAATCTGTCAGACTTTATAGTTACGGTTAAAGTAAGTTGTGCAAAAACTCAGCCTTAGGTAGTAGTTTCCTCCATCAACCCAAGTAAGCAGACATTGAATGTAATATCATTCACGAAGTACCGCTTATCGCCACAGAATCTGTCATTATCACGTAAACCGATTGCGGCTCAATTAGAGTAAATTGATGCAAAGCTCGGGAAGAACAGAAATACCATTCATATTAAAATCATTCACAAGCTCAATCCGCATGAAAACAAGTAGGTACTAAACTAAATGGGAAATACTAGAACAACAAGTAAACAATGCACCGAACATAATATTGATATTGAACTGCCGTTATGTCTCAAAGTGCCACTTTTCCGAAAAAATCCGCACCGTAACGTAAACGCATAGCCTTGCATTTGACAGCGCGCGAAAGGCGATGACAGCTCGAGAAAAGCGATACAGTATTGATCCCTTTCACACACCGGCAGATTTAGAGGAACGGAAAAAAAAGCATCAATATCATCATTATTTTAGGAAAAAATGCCTAATTATGACATTATTTTTTAATTTAATTCTAAATATGAAAAAAATAATTGCCAACAGTATATTTTTTTAATTATTTTGTTTAAATTACCCCATCAACAGTTTCGTTGAGTGTTTTGAATTGAATGAAGCTTTTGCTAATTTGGATTTCTTTTACGTGAAAGATGTTTTTTTCTGAGAATTTTGTTGTGTAAGCATTCAGTTGCTTATAAGGGTTTATTATGCCCAGCTTAGCACCGTCAGAAATCATTAAGGCAGATGAAATGAGAAGTAACGGCCATGCATACAAATCGGCTGCCGTAAGACGTCGTTGATCAGTATCGACCACCCATGGCAGTAACCAACGGTACAGATTGATCATTTCTGTCGTTAGGAGGAGGGTTCAAGTCAGAAAAAGGCGTACTTCGCGACGGGATGACCGTTTTTTACAACTTCGAGTTTTCAGAAAGTCGCGGTTACCTGCTGTTCAAGCCAGAAATAACCTTAAAGACACTCGAGGAGTAAGAGTGACTGAGCCCACAGTTCACAGGAGATTTACTGAAGTTGGTTACTAGAGGAATGGCAGACATTGCCCCAAAATACCCTTCATATCATTAACTGCAGCATGCTCAGATGAATGGAAACCATCATCAGAGCAAGAGGGGGAAATACCCATCATTAATTCATTCATTTGGATAGTGATAAGCTACCCTAATTTTTAATCTGGCCACAATTTCTAATTTTTGTTCAAAACTGAAAAATTGAAATTTCGTTTCGATGATTTTTTATTAAATAAAAACGACTAAATATTTAAAAAATATATGTTATTTTATTTTATTTTAATTATCTCTTTATTTTGTATAATAAATATTTCATAGATCAGTAGTAATTTTCCTTATTTTCATACTTTTTTTTGCGTTCCGCTAAATCTGCCGGTGTGTGTATGTATGAAACATACTGTGTGATTGTGGGCTGCCTAAAGCTTCAGCCAAATCCACGCGTGCAGATCGCGTCTGCGATGGCGATGGCGATCACTCCGCGTGCATAGACCGCCGCGACTAGGGTTGCCAGGTCCAAAATCACAAAAGCCGGACTTTGTGCTTCATTTGGCCGGACATTTTACCCTAAAAGCCGGACATGTGACGGGGAGGGGGGGGGGGTGCAATTAAATTAGTTGTCAGTTCACGAGTGAGTACTATCATCATCAGTTACTATCCAACATCCTGATGCGTGCGCTTCATACGATTCTGTGGCTCGACTTTCGCCTGGCTCGGCAACCAAATAAAAAGCCTAATAAAAGCCGGACAGGCCGGACAAGGCAATATTTGGCCGGACAAGTCCCTAAAAAGCCAAACATGTCCGGCTAAAGCCGGACGCCTGGCAACCCTAGCCGCGACTAATGACAGGACGCGTTGATGTGAACTAATCGCTACAAATTAATACAGGTCATCTGACCGCCATCGCGCACGCAGGCTACACGCGTCGGTTTGGCCGAACCTATAGACTGGATCGGTTGAGAAACAAATAAGCTGGCATTCTAACGGTTCCGAGTTATCGGAAATCGATGGCCATTGATCAGGTAATTAGAACCAGTGGTGCGCTTCGATTATGACAGACTCGAGCGACATTGTAACCTTGTTCTGAAAGGTTCGTCAGTTTAAGGCCTATTTGTATGCTTGAATGAGCGTAAGACATTGAGCGACGAAGTTCTATTAAACGACGTACAAATTTCAGTACGTTATAGTACAGAAAACGATTTTTTAACGAAAGGAAGCCTAATATTATTAATGCGAAAGTTTGTGAAAATGTATGTACCTATGATGTAAGTTTGTTACTCTTCACAGAAACTCCACAATACCTACCTATTAATATTGACTGATCTGTGATAAACTAGCAAAGCCACGGAAAAAAGCTAACTTCAGTTATTTTTTGTTACTCGTAAAAGTTCCAGTAAATGCATTCCAACGGCCATTTTCCAATTTAAATACGTTCTTGAGTGATGTGTAGCTTATACATATTCAATTTACTGCACAAACTCAGCGTTGCGAGCTTTGCGGCCGAAGTTCTGCGAGCGAAGCTTTCGAATTGGCTGCAAGTCAAACTGACGTCAGAAGTTAGTTTGACAAAAGTACTTAAATAAGTATTTAAGTGCACCTACTTTTCTTTATTTACCTGTGCAGGTAGTAGTGTACTTTTGAAACTGTTAGTATTTTTTCAAAACCTATTTCTTTTCTGCTGCATTATCATGCGTAAGTAGAGAATATTATATTAATTTACGTAATTTGTTTTAGAGACGCCGCGGCGCTGATAATCTCTAGATTTTCCATTATCCACTATACACCACAGAAAAACAATAAATTTATTTATTTTATTTTAAACTTAAATGCACATAAAACATTGTCATAAGGCGGACTTAATGCCTTTCGGCATAAATTAATAGACAAATGAAAGATAAACTAGGAATATAGCAAAGTAATGTAAAATAAAAACCTAGATAGATTTACTAAGTGGATACTGACTTCCATAATAGATTTCCACAAATCTCATTCTGAGAATCCTTTTTCTCTCATCTAAATCCTACTTAAAGGTAATATGTTCCACCAAAGCTTATGTACCTACTTGTAAATAAGCACCTTATACCTTTGCCAACAAATAAAAGAAACTGATTTTAGTGGAAGACAAAAAACATCTCAGACCCAAGGTTTATTGACAACTTTATGACGAGGGATGACCTTTCAAGTCCACTTCATGATAATACACTCGGCGCCAAATAAATCGCACCTCCCGTACTTTCAAACGTATGCATCCCCACTTTCCACCAATATTGGTACCATTTGAAAGCCTAGTTCTAAACTTCATTTCTTGAAAGGAAAGGTTTTTAACATCAAAAATGTGTCTTTAGAAGGATTCAGTGTCTCTTCTTAAAGCGACAGGTAGTTAGTTACGCTTGCGCCAACGTTTATGGTTAGTTAAAAGCGTTAAATTGGAATTAATCGCTATCCATCTGTTAAAGAGGACACGTGAGATCATTATTTTTTTTATCCACAAAAATTGATCTAATTGGTCCCAGAGGAGAGCCCCAAGTGAGGTTTTTTTCAAGTCACATTTATGGTACCTGTTAATTGTTTATAAAAAAAAATTAATGTGCTTTTCTTTAAGTTTATTTATTAGGCTTTCAAATAACACCAATATTGATTGTGTCAGAAAAAAATCTTTAAAGTTACTGTCGCGGGAGGTGCGATTTATTTGACTCTGAGTGTAGTTATCTATAGTACATAATATGTACTATTCTATCGTCGATATCAAATTTTAACAGCAAAGGAATATGCACCTTATTTAATTGAAACTGCCATGGCCATGAAAACGGTTTCAGTTGCACGCGACGTGCAACAGTTCAGTCGTGAAAATAATGAAGACGCGTGTACCTTTAAGCTAAGTGTACTCTAGAGTAAAAACTATCTATGAAATTATTACGCGCTGTAATATTGATTTCAGGATTTATGACCTTGACTAAAAATGTGAACATTTTTGTGATTATTATGGATTTTTGAGTAAAAAGCTAGTTACGGCCCTGTCTGTGATACTGTGAATCATTTACGAGTAAAATAACGTGAAATACGTTGCTTTTAACTCCCTCTTCCTGAGCGACTGCACGACCGTTAATTGACTCTTGGACATTCCCTGTACCTATTTGTTTTCTGAATCCGCAACTCGTGGAATGAATTGAAAATGGTGCTCTAATGTGTCCTGTCTTTATGCAAATAACTCGAGACTATTTGCATCTGATCATAACAAAGTCTAATAAATAGCGATTTTTAAACTTCTTCTAGCGCAGGCGGGTAAAAATAGTGGTAGCATCCAAAAAGTACAACAAGAGCACTTTAAAATACTCGGATTTAAAAACAAAGTAATATAGGGTGATTTTGTAATCAGTATCCGAATTTTTAGGAGCGACTCAAAATTAAATAACCGATTAAATAAAGTGTCCTTTAAAGATATTATATCTTTCTTAATACTTACTAAAGATTGACCTATTTACTATTTTTCCACGACCCTGAAAACTGAAAACAGTTTCAGTGCGCGTGCAACAGTTCAGGCATGAAAATAACGAGGACTTGGGCAACTTTGTGGAAACGACGCGTCTTTTTGTGTTCCCAGTGTTTAATTCACGTGTTTACCCCAAGCTTATCCAGAAACACGGGAAAATAAGGGAATGTGTATTGAATTGGATGCAAATTGACTAAACTTTTGAGTGGTTAATTAACCAGATGAGTATTATTGAAGGTTACTTATCTAAATTAAAGAAAACGTGATGTTTTCTATGCTTATAAATCCGATCTTGATTTACAGATTTTGGTAATTTTGGCATCTTCATTAGAATATGAAGAAATTAAATCATGCTGTTTAATATTTGCTAATATTAATCTATGCTAAAAGTAGCATGCACGCTGCTGTGGCTCTTAGGCTGAGTTGCACCACCTTATTTTAACCGTAACATTAACAATAATAACCAGTGCTTTTTTTTTATAGAGTTTGACAGATTTTTGACGTTTGTCAAAGTTAAAGTAAGATGGTGTATCTCAGCTTTGTATAAGTGTAAACGTGAAATTGTGAACTTCGTCAGCATACAACGTGTTGATTAGGTTTTCCCCGTAAAAAAAAGTGAGATTCTAATCGAACTACGTCAGATTATAATCTGACGGAATTCACAATTTTACGGTGACATATGCACCTACTTTATAGTTATTGTTGTCTAATTTAAGAAAAAACACTGGTAGACATTGAATATCCAATAAAACAAAGTAACCAAGCCAACAACTGGAAAAGACAAGAGTAGGTATTGCCGGCGAACTCATTACTAAAGCGGAAAGTTTTGTGATGTTGCCGTTTATTTATTGTAAGTTGACTTGAAATTGCTTCTAAATAAAACTGGTATTACATCCTCTTTAACTTGACTTTTATTGTTATAATAATGCTTCTACGACTATAATCGTCGGCCGTTTGGTGTAGTGGTTCAGAACGGACTACTATGCCGAGAGGTTCGATTCCCGGTCGGGTAGAAATTGAAATGACAAATTTTAATTTCTGTAACGGGTCTGGGTGTTGCTATGTATAATAATAAAATGTATGTAATTAAAAAAGTACATATTATTATGTAGTACCTATATCCGTTATGCTAGCACCCATAACACAAGCATATTAATTGCTTACTTTAGGACTAGTGGCACTGTATGAAATTGTCCAAAGATATTTATTTGTTTAATTAAATGAAAGTAATAACAAATCTTTTCGTTGTAAGACATAAACCAAACCGAGAAAATTTTAATTTGTGTAATCTATACAATGTTCCTGTAATTTGTTTCGCAGTAGAATTTGGCAATCTTTAATTAAAAATCTATGAACAGAAGTATTTTGATTTGCTAGCATTTCCATAGTATTTAATCTATTTTGAATAAATACTTCAGTTTTTGTAGCAAATTATGATTTGCCTGAATACTGTACGTGTACAAAGCTAGTCTTGGTCTTACGTTGAAAAAGGAGAGACATTATTTTTAGGCTGGGTTGCACCATCTTATTTTAACCGTATCTATTACGATAACCGGTGTATTTTGTATGGAGTTTGACAGATTTTTGACGTTTGTTAAAGTAAAAGTAAGATGGCGCAACCCAGCCTCAGACTTTGATCCTCAAGAGAAACTCATTTCAATCATAAAATGGGTGCAATAAGTGACTAGATGGATCCCTAAAAGGCGTGTTGAGTTTAACTTGGTGCTAGCGGACGGTTTGCACAGCCCAATTTACCATGGCAAATTAAAATTCATTTTATTCTTGTTTGATCGCATAACAAAAGGCCACGTATTTATAAATTATTCTCAGTTTTTACCCGACACTGCCGAAAGAGAGCTGTATAAAATATGTAAATATGTAACTTTAACAGAAGAGATATTTTAAAGCTTACTTATTTATTATCTTATATATTTTTTTAAAATTAATAAAAATATTTTTTAAGATTTTCTAGCAGAAATAATTTAATAGCAAGCGAAAAACCGAACATCAAACAAGCAGACTCAGTGCCACAAAAAAACTTTTAGGTAATTAAGTATTTGGTATTCAAGGTAATTTTACAGCCCACACAAACTTGACCATTTTAAAACTTGGTTGACTTGAGTAGAGACATCTTATAAAATAAATATAAAAGTATTCACGTTTGAATAAACGAAATATTAATTGAATATCTTCGCCTTTTAGCCCCTTTTTACGGGGTAGTAGTAAAACGGTTTTGTCACGAAAAAGGCCGAAAATGTCAAAGATTTCTTGACCCCTTTTTATATTTTGGCGTTCTCAATTCCTTGAAGAGGGGTCCATCTTTAGCACTACTCTCGGAAGCGCTTTGAGTTCATTGAGAGTGACTTGATCAAGTAAAAATGAGGATGTGCAGTTTGGAGCAGTGGTTAGAATCTAGGCCAGAAGTTACAAAAAAGTGTGTGGCATATCTGGGTTTAATCATTTAAGTCGGCGATAAACATGACATTAAAGCGTAACATTAGATTGCATGCTTGTGAACGGCATGTGCAAGTAACTGGGACTATGTGAATAAATACACTTATTTCCAACTAAAAAAAATCTATAAACTTTTTTGTAAGCTATACTCGCTTGACATTCATACATGCATGCCAGTATAGCTTATAACTATGACAGTTGGTGGCACGTGCACCTTAAATAAGTAAATACAATAAAAATTTGTATTTCCAAGCTTAGATACAAAATTTAATTATGTAGGTATTTACCATGCTTCTATCAGCGCTTGTAGAGCTATCCTATTGATTTTATTTGTAGCCTATAACGTTACGAGAATAACCCGTTTCAAAGGCTATTAAATTACAGCGATGGAAATGGTTTGCTATTATCTATGAACAGCGTAACCGATACATGGATGGGTTTTATTATAATATACTGCGCAAAAACATTTTTAAGCTCGGCGTATAGGAGCAAGTTTATTTAGAAAGAATATAATTTTTTTAGCACACAATAGAAGATGAATGCATAAATGAATAAAAAATAAACCTTAATATAACTAAATTAAAACTAAAATAACCTTGAGTGTCCTACTAAAAAGGTTCTTAGCCTCGTGGGTCAACATTATTTATAGATTCCTTTTATTAGTAGGTTCACATCAAACGCCCAATGCTTAATCACCCCTATTACACATAAATAAGATCTTACTCCCGTATTCACAAACGATGCTTGAACGCACAGCGTTGAATAGAGCTCTGTGATTGGTTCATGTATCACCCTGTGCATATTCACTGTGAGACCTCATGGTAATATTTGTAAATACGGGCGTTATATAATACTTAGCTAGAAGTGCTATTGTCTTTACCTTTAAAAATGGATATTCAATTTTGCATCTAAAAGTGTAGTTGACAGATAAAGTGAAAAAGCTCCATTCAAAGCATAACCGAAGCTTAATAAACGCTTTCAGTGAAAAGTTGTGTGTGCAGAGCAAACAACACCACGTGTACCTTTGTTTACTGTACGTGTACGTGTACATGTACATATGTATATGTAAAACAAAGAGCAGCCAAAAAAGGGAACTCTATTCATGACACTAACTTTCGTTTGTTCCTGATTTCAATAGGTAGCTCTGTTTTTATTCCCTCAAAAAATGGCAACTAGTACAATTTATTTATTTATTTATTTATTTATTTAATAGGACAACCAACAAGACATACACTGGAAGACAATCAATATTTACAACGTATTTAACTTAATCTAAGTGCTGCCTTAACAATCTAGAGAAATTATGAAAGAGTGTGTGTGTTTGTACCTATTATGTCAAAATACTTACTTTATGAAACTACTTTTTACTAAACACATGAAAGCCGTTTAGGTACTCGTAATAAAAAAAAATCTGACTAATCTACCAAATGGCTTGACCGATTTTTAAAGTAATTTGTTTGGCTGTGTGTAATTAAGGGCCTGAAAGCTACTACTGGGTGATTTATATTTAATTTTTTAAAGTTTAGCCATGCCTTTTGGTATATTTTTTTATTATTTGGAGTTTAGTAAAATCCTTTCTTAGCAGATGCCTACGTCTGTACGTCATAACATCTACCTGCATGCCAAATTTCAGCCCGATCCATCCAGTGGTTTGGGCTGTGCGTTGATAGATCACTATGTCAGTCAGTCAGTCAGTCACCTTTGAGTTATATATATGTATTTAGAATTTTAGATTAACAGTCTCTAATAATAATGGTACGTAGAGACAAAGCTTAGTTAACGATTTCCATAAAATAGGATAGAACCCCAGTTTTTAATTGAACAGAAATTGTAGCCCTGCCGCCGCCACTTCGCGAGTTTCATTAAACTGTTTGTTGTTTGAACTCTTGTTTGTTGTTTTATCAAAAACACTGCCCCACCGTCAAAGTGGTCAGAGTTAAATTAATTGTATTCACCTTCACGCGATATTCGACAATATATCCAGGTATTAAGACACATTTTGGCAAATGAAAAGCGGACTGCAGTAACTTATCGATAGTTTGTTCTTTGTTAAACAAACTAATAAAGTAGCTTTGGAAGCTGAATGAAATTGCAGAAGCTATTAAAGCTACGACCAATATTGTTTGTTGGAAAAGAAGATTTCTTCGCGATATTTTATTATGATGCTTCCGTAATAATATTTTTTGCGCTAAAATACTGTTTATATTTGAGTTTATACAATTATTATTTTGAGAGAAAATTAAGAATAATACAACGAATCAGTTTGGCCATTCAGCGCGGAAATGCAGCCAGCATTCTGGTCACCATGTCGCGTTGTTTGGACAGCGATTTGGGACATATTTTTTATTTGTAAATATTTAGTCTATGTAGGTTAATTATTATCTTATCCCTGAGTAAGAACTTTTCTCCATAAATCATCTATTCAATGGCGTCGATCACAAAAATCACAAAATAAAGACAATAGGTAATTTGAAATTACCTTACTAACCTAAAACTTAAGATAGTAGGTACGTCGTGTTTATTAAATTAAGTAAATAAAGTTATTGACAATCTGACGGCTGAGTTAATTTTGTCTGGCATACTCGTAAAACATTATAATAAAATGTAGGTAACTCTCCATTTAGTACCTATTCTGAGCACAGGTGTGCAAAGGTGACTGAAAATCGTCGAGCCATTATGGAAGCGTGAAAAAATATAAAAGGCATAATAATTTTCAACGTAAAGACCTCGCGACGCTATTCGGTCGTTTGATACGTGATACGGTTAGCGAAACCTGTGTAGACACCTCATTATATGTGAATAAAATAGATGTTCCACTGCGAAGTTAGCTAACATAGCTTAACCTGGTTGCGTTTTATTGGCGGGGAAGCCGTAGATCCTGGCTACACAGGAGTTGCAGAGGTGGGAACGAGAGGTGGGAATAGTAACATAGCCTGGTGTGCTAAAAAATGTGAGGGATCGCGTAGCTTTTTTTTTTGTTTTCACACAACATTTTTTCGCAGAGCTACGTCACAAACTCCGCGTAAAGGTCATAGCAGAGCAGACTTATCAAATCGGTAAGGGATCAACACCGCATCGCCTTTCGTGAGCTGTCAACCGCGAGGCGTAGCGTTTACGTTACGGTGCGGATAAGTGTGCGTTGCAGTATAGAGTTTCATACAAATAATACTGACCGCCTCGAGTTGATACGATTACGAACTTTTCCGGCTTGATAAGTGTGCTATGTCTTTAAAATGATCGTAGTCTTTCGCTTCATAGTCATCACAGGTTCATGAAAAATATTTAATAAGTTAGCTTAGCTCGCGGTGTGTTTCAGGGACAAAACTCGGTGCCTGAATCAGAGAAAAATTAAGAATTAAAGCTTTAAAAAAATATTAAGATAAATATGAAGAGTCCTTAATAAGCTGAAAGCAAAATTAATGAAGTAGGCAACTGAAAAGCTTTTTAAGTCCATTTACCGGGAAAACGGGCGAATTAGCTAATGCAAGGTCGCGGCTTCACAATTCGATGAGATAACTCTGGACAAAATATTATGGGTCTAAATAGAAGTTTTCCCTTAGCTATTCATAGCATAAGACCTTCATTTTCTCAAAATATTACAAGAGTCACTTACATCAAAGTGGGTACAAATACGAGTACCTATACACACACGCATTGTCAATGAAACAAAATAAATGTCTGACGTAAACAAATTGAAAATATGTAAGTAACTGCTGCTTTGGTCTTATTTAACTACTTAGTTATGTTTTACTTAAGAAGTTGTATTGTTGTTGTGGTTAAGTAATTGTATTTTGGTGGTTGCATTGAAATAGCTTCATTTTACATCTAAAATTGGTCACAGTCACAATATGAGTATATTTGTTGCTCGCAACCAAACTGTCAGTAACTTCTCAGTACTAGTACTGCGAAACCTGTCTAGAGTGGTATACACAGAAAGCTTTGTGCGCGACCTGCTAAATACACAACATAGAGTATACCAACTAGCAACTACCCTTCTCTAAATCTCATCTACATATCTACGCAAGGACAAGCCAACCAATGGAACTTCACGCAAGGACAATCCAACCAATGGAACTTCTACTCCCAAAATCTACTTTTAAAGTGGAAAAGTTAATTACTCAAACTCAAGATTTTCCATCCTTTATTCATGTCTCAGAATTCAAGTATCAGTGCCTACATAATGAAACTGCCTATTGTGAAAATGAAGAAAACGAGAAAGAAAAATTCTCGAACGTACGCCTTACGTTCTAATGGCCGGAGATTTTAAAATGTACTTCATTTTAGTCAAAGGAAAAGTAATATTCAGCGAGGATAGCGAAGCATATTAAATATTTTAATTCTCTGTGCATTGCAAGTTGCAACATACCTGGGCTTATGTACATTATCTACATCTACAGCACATAGGATTAAAGATTTTCGTTGCAAAATCGCCCCTGTTTCAACTTGCATAAGGTGCCAGGACTGGTTTATATGTATAACGATAATGTATACAGGAGTATAATTATGAGCCATCTATGTAAACATACACTTCCCTGTAATCCTGTATTAATCCTCGCGAAATCACGGAACATTGAGCATTCATGCGGTATTTGTAAAGGTAGAGCAAACTCAAAATCGATAGAATCGATAAATCACATTGAATGAATGCACAAACGGCAGAACGTCCAGTTAAATTCTGTTCTTCTTATGTATTTGCTGTTTTACTAAAGAAATATACTGGTTTAGAAAATACACTTATTATAGTTCATTCGAGGCAGTAAATAAGCACTATACCAATAGATTTTGCCAAAGTCTTTTCATTTTGATCGACTCTACCTTTTATTACAAAGTTAAATTAGACTTATTTTAAAATAAATAAATAAATTCAGTTGGACCACTTTAGATAGCTAGCTAACATAGCTCAAACTACTAAACTGAAATGAAGCGTCGACTGGAGTCCATAATTGGATCACGAACTCAAAACATGCTCGATTTTTAGTGTCCTTTATAATACGGGCCGGACCATAAAACATCTCCATTGTCCATCAAAATATACGCTAGGGTTGCCAGGTCCAAGCTGAAAAGCTGGACAGAGTAGCTCGTTTAGCCGGACATTAGTAAAAAGCAGAGCAACTATAGTGGCATAAGTGACGGGACAGTGGGGGCGTAGGGAGGACGTTTAGCCGGAAATTTGGAAAAAGCCGAAGGGATTAGTGCTAGAACAAAATACTCGGTAAGTATTTTGTAGTACCATTCGCACACTCGCACTAACATACAAGGTAAGGCGGAGCGAAATCATCTCGGCCACCATTTCATTTGGTCGGACACGCATCCGAAAATCCCGATTGTGTCTGACTTCACCCGGACGCCTGGCATCGCTACACGCGTCCCAGACTAGCAATTTCAGTGGCTCACCCAGAATCGTGTTGAACGCGGATAAACGTCAAGTTTAACAACAACACAACACTATAAAAACTTGTCTTTAAAGAGGCATAAACCGGCCAGGCCGGACACATAAACCGGCCAGGCCGGATACCATCTAGTTTGGCCGGACACAACCAAAAACTGGACTCTGTCCGACTTCACCCGGACGCCTGGCATCGCTACACGCGTCCCAGACTAGCAATTTGAATGGCCCAAATACGCAGTTGAACACAGATAAACGTCAATGCCAACAACAACACAACACTATAAAAACTTGTCTTTAAAGAGCATCATAAGCATCATAAGCCGGACAGGCTGGACACTATATTTTGTCAGGAAATGCAAGTTGCATACCCAGGCCGGACGGACACCATCTAGTTTGATCGGACATAACCAAAAAGCCCGACTCTGTCCGACTTAACCCAGATGGCATCGCTACACGCGTTCCAGACTAGCAATTTCAGTGGCCCACATACGCAGCCGCTCAGAATCGTGTTGAGCGCGGATAAGCGCCATAATAAAACTAATAATGTCCAGGCGACATCACTTACTCATTGTCTCACGCAAATCTCGACTCTACACCATGGGAATAGGGTCACACACAAAAAGCGCCGATTTTACAAGCCTGTTGCTTCGAATAGGCTGAACGGTTCAGCGCGTGCCGTCCATTGTTGTAATTAAAACACACATAATTAGAACAAAAGGGTTACTTATAAAGGTAGCGCTTAACAATTATGTAATTTACTCATTGTTAGGATTTGAATAAAATTTGAGTTTTGTAATTTTAGGCGGAGTTCATTGCGGTGAATTTATGATGAGGGTAACTTTAAATATTTTAAATGCTTTGCAAAAAGTAGGTAATGTTTGTCTTTGGAAGTATACTGAAACTAAGCTGGACATTAAATAACACTTAAAATTGGTTGTAAATCTTCAAGTAGGACGTTTAACTATGAAAGTCAACTGATCAATGGCTAATATTTCTTTTAATGCAGTTTTAAGCGTCATCTAAGTATAATTTAAAATCTATAAAACATCCATAAAATTATAACTGATAAACAATGTGCATATGTACAGAAGTATACCTACTTACCTTACTTAAATTAATGTAATCCCTTTCTCCCTTAATAAATAAATCAACAGTTAGCACTAAACAATAAATTCCACCATAAGCATCTCATATTAATTAAAACCTCTCAATTTTATTAGGATTGAGAAAATTGTTTAGAAATATTTATAATGCTTCTTTATTTCCTATTTACTCGTAATATTTTTTTTGTAAACCCTATAAAAACTCCAAAATCAAAGTTTAGCGATTTCATTTCAAAACACACAAAACCTTTTTCACACCAAACCTGCAATAAATATTTTACTCACGACAGCCACTTTAGTTTAAAAAACAAAATTCAAATTTCGAAATTCGAACTTCCAGCGCGCGTTACCGCGCGAATCTCCCAGCTCCCGTAAAGTGGGGTATCTCGCTCACGCTCCCGAACCGACTGGCCGCTCCTGGGTCCTGTCTCCCTGCTACCCCGCTAACCCTCCGTCGCTCGGGATACATCGAGCGGGCCGATGTATCCCGATCGACAAGCAAATTGGATGCGGCTTGCTAATTAGTACCAGTAGTACAATTGGGAAGCACTGGGTTTAAAGCAATATTCAGTTTATCGCTCGTTTTCACGGTCCGATCGGTAATTCGATAAGCGATAGGTTTGGTACGTACTTTGTTTTGTGTAAAATATTGCAGGGAATTTTTTTGCCATTTTCAGTTTATTAAAGCACGCACGAAAAAGGTTACTGTGTGAAAAGTAAGGTTATCATTTAAAAGTTTTATCAACGCATTGATGAAATGTAAATAGGTACTTATTTCAAGAATATATTTTATAGTTGTAGAGCCAATTCTTAAATTTTTAAAGGTATGTTTTTTTATGGGACAAAAAGCAAACGAGCATACGAATCACCTGATGATAAGTGAACGTGATTACCGCCGTCCATAGACAGTTATGTTTAAGGTACTGATTATTTTTCAGTTATTTATACATTATAATTTTTACATAAGAACCTATAGGAATTTTTCACTTTATTTTTTCGTAAAAACAACTCACTCATTTCCCGACTACTCAATCTTTATCGACAAATCCGATTAAAATACGACCGACCCCACTAACTTCTTGAAACATGATAATATTATTAATCAACCTGCGCACTAACTTGGGGAGTTTACCCTTTGGGTTTCATTAAATAACGTCAACTCTCCAATAAATCGAAAATTGCTCGGTGGAAATTGGTCGAGATTTTACAATCAGATTTTCGGAGCCGATTACTTTAATGTTTGAACTGGGCGACCTCTGGGAGTGATCTGGGATGTTTGAGGATGCTTCAGAAAAGGTTAAATATCTAGGTTAGGTACGTATAGAGTTTTTTCTATTAAATAAAATGTTGAGATACCTACTTATAGCAGTTGATAATAGAAGCCCGCTCCGCTTTTTTGGTTGAAAAATTATATTTCTTAAAATTAGATAATTACGTATAGTATAAAGGCTTACTAATTACGTAATTAAATATACGTTATTAAGTACGTAAGAACATAAGAACATTGTACTTCAAATGCGTACAGTGAAACTGGATACCTTTACTGGATACCTATAAAAAACTTTTATGAATGTTGCTTTCAGTCATAGGATAGGTAATCTATCAGCTGTTATTTTACCTTTTCTACACAATAATCCCTTGGGAAATTCAAACTACAATTCATTCAAGTATACACCGAAATACACGTAACATATTGGATCTTTAAACTATACTATAATATAGAACTACATGTATAGTTTCAACGTTATTATTTTCTAAAAAGGTAACATAATGGTAACTAATCGTAAACACATTATTCTTAAATGTCAGTTAAGTAATCAAGTAAGATTCAAGTAAGTCTCCAAGAAACCTAATTTAAAGCTTGTGTTATTAGTAAGTTTAATTGAAGTAGTTTTATACCTAACGTTTGAATTAAAATCATCACATTGTTATAAGTAGGTATTATTATCCACAGCCTGAAGCTAAAATATTCCACAGACTTGTCGATTACATAATTTATTTGCATATTAAACTTGTAACATCAAGTTTAGTTACTTAGCCATATTGAATTTAATTTACATATAAACTTGAACAAATATGAACGTGCTTTGAAACTACGCAAACACACTTTGAAAATTACACCTTGCAGGAAGCGAGCTTAAGACTAGATTCAAGACTCAAGTTTGTGTTTTATGAATTTTAATATGAAGTTCCTATTTATTCTTACGGTCTTATTCATAATAAAATGCTAATATAGGTTTAAAACCTACATTAGCTAAAACGTTTGATAGGCTTAAAACACTCTTATAAACCTCTGATAAAAAACGTTATTCATAATCGTTTATAAACCTTTGATAGCTAAAACAGAGTTTAATATTTTCTTTCCACAGACTATACAAAAAGAATGAACGAAAACAGCTTTTTTGGTGATTTAACTTGATGGACCATGTAAAATCATAGACAAATCGCAGAAAAAAAAAAACAAAAAATTGGCAGCTGTGACG